>NC_064921.1:582730339-583038839 GCF_023897955.1 Schistocerca gregaria
CAGGAGTTAAAAAACCACTGAAACAGTGCAGACCATATGAAGGTGGAGGTAGCCACAAAAGTCCCATTGATGGAGTTGTGTGTGAATACTGTGTCTCCAAGCAGATATCAAAAAATATGCTGAGACAGTGATTTTACATAGGAAAGCATGATGAATATCTGCATTGAGCAGGGCCAAGTTGTTGACAGTGGACCAAGATCTCCAGAATCAACACTGAGAGTGGCTAAGGACTTGCCTAAACTCCAACAACCAGAGTGGATGTTGATTAACCATATGCTCCATGGCCTTTCCTACACAGCTCTTTAAGGCAGTTCTCCACTAACTACTGGGACATGTACTGTTCTTTCCTGGTCTGGGGAAAGAGATCTAAACTCCCTCTTGCCATGAGTTGGGGAAATGATCTGTCTGCCATGTCAAATTAAAACATTCGCGGAGCATTTCCTTTGACACTGCTAGCAAATGTCGAAGCATGCAGTATTAGATTTGGTCATAACTGGGGGTCATATCATGAGCCTGTCAGTGGTGGTTACAGCTCTCACATGGAGAAATGATAGTTGTAAGACTCAGAATTGCTAGTTCTGAAGTCCAGTGTGCCCCTCTATACAGTTACAAAGTGGTGAAACACCGGACCCTGGCTGGCAGTGGCAGGAATTTTTACAAAATGCTCTGCCATTGTCTGGGTGATGCCTGCAGGTATTGTTTGGAAACACTCATGTCTCAGCACTATTGCTATTGATAAAGGATTGTGTTTACCAGAAATCCTCCTGATGGCTCCCACACATTTGTAGAGCACGTGGAATGGTTGATAGAGCAGGAATGCTTGGCCTGAGCTTTTCCTGCTTTCCTTAATTATGCATCAAGTCTTGGCTCATGTGACCCAAAATGTTAAGGTTCTCTGCTGTTGGGCAGTACTTAAACTGTTAAAGAGTTGCACATATGTCCTGGACTGCTGAGTCGCACTCACTTGTCCACCAAGGTACAAGATGCCTCCTGAGATGACCTGGGCACTGCACAGGCACATGCCAAGGTTGACATGAGGGACCAGATTACAACTAACTTCTGTAACAAATGAAAACTCTTCAAGACAAGTCAGAAAATGCATATTTTGACCATCATTTTTGACATAATTACAAAAAAAAAAAAAAAAAAAAAAGTGCCTCAAGAGAAGCTGCACCCTTCAACCAGCTCAAACATGAAGCACCAAAAGGTGGCTCAAATAGCCAAACATGCATCAGAAAAAATGTACAGTGGGTACACTAGCCCAAACATGAAAACATATAAAACCCAATCAACAGGCGATCATGGTAAAACAGGAACACTTGGCCTTAAAAGCCAAAAGCAGAAACAAATTACATCCAAGAGGGAGACTGAGTGTAGCATTGCTAGATAGATTTGATTACACCAAAGGCAAACTAAATAA
Source organism: Schistocerca gregaria (assembly GCF_023897955.1). Classification (NCBI taxonomy): domain Eukaryota; kingdom Metazoa; phylum Arthropoda; class Insecta; order Orthoptera; family Acrididae; genus Schistocerca; species Schistocerca gregaria. The sequence goes on from NC_064921.1 coordinate 582,731,760, forward strand.
GCAATATGGGCATGTACCAAAATAAAGAGGAAAGTTATGCACCACAACAGAGCAAATGGGCAAGCTGCTGAAGAATATTCCAAGAACTGTGCTAAACACCTCACTACACAGACCAAAGGAAAACCACAGATGCATGACAATAATAATGTCGTGCACCCAGTCTTAATAAATCCCAGAGAAGCACCAACAGCGAGATATGAAAAAGAGAACTTACCACAGACTGCACATCTTCTATTTGGGGTGCATGCATTGTGCAGGGCCTCCCTCCTTGGTGTATTTGGGCTGTTTCTTATTACCCACCCAGTGAGCTCCAAACAGAAGTTCTAAAGTGTTGGGCAGTACTTAGACTGTTGAAGAGCTGCATGCCTACCCCATATGGCTGAGTGGCACTCACTGGTCCACCAAAGCACAAGTTGCCTCCTGAGATGACCTGAGAACTCTGCAATGGGTACATCTGCAGCATGATGGATCACTTGTGTAGTGTGGACCACCCATTCTTGGACACAGTGCTGCTGTCCAAACACATCCAGCTGGCTGAACAGCATCCAGTTAGTCCTGCTAACTATCCATTTTTGTGGCTTCTCTTTGTGTAATGCTCCATGTAAAACAGCACATAGGGTTGGGAAAATAAGGCTGCATGGTGAGGAGAAGGAAACCTGCCTTAACAAGCTCTGGAAGTTTCATGCTGCTTAAAGTCAGTATAAATGAGTTGGATTTGATAATATTGCCATCCACCCCTTTTATGATATTCAGCACATCAACTATTCTTTCTTGGGCCCACTCAACTTCAGTTCTTTGGGAATGTCCACCAGATCCTTGCTCGTCACAACACTTTTGCTGTATTTCAATGGCACATTCCATCGGCACTTTGCTTTCTGCAGGTTTGCTGTCTGCTGGGAATTAGGGTTTCACTGCATAATCACTTGACTGATTTTAATGTCCCTGCAATGCCCTGTAAACCCCTCTGAACATAAAAATGAGAGACTTTCTCAAAGATCCCCTATCTTCTTTTAACTATCAAAAAGAGATTCTGACCTGCAGCAGGGATTCTGTTACTAAATATTGAAACACTCTTAACAACTCCAGAATTTGGAGGGCTTGTCACATGAGGCCTCTTGAGCAACGGGGTACTGGCACCTAACAGTGGCCCACCTATTTGGCTGGGAGGAAGAGATAAAGATTTCGAGGAGCCCATCTTGGTTACACTAGCAGTTAGGAAAAAAACAGTCCATCTAGACAGAGACAAGGATGCTTAGGTAAGCCTTATACTAAATGGCTTTGTATCATACCATTGTGCAATACATTTTGAGAATGAGGAGTTTTTTCTGGAGGTTTTTACCAACTTTGTAATCTGGGTGATCAAACCAAAATCCCTGTGACACACAACGTTCCACTGCCAAGCAGTACAGTGGTTGCTGAAGCATGCCCACAGCTTATGGTAGCAGGAGACTGGCGGGTCTTACCAGTTACCAGCTCGGGAACCCAGGGGTTGCCAAGTCCGTACCCAGCAAACAAATGCCAAGCCCCTAAGGGCTGCAAGATGAAGGCAGAGCTCACCATCTATAGCATCATCAACAGGGTTAATTGTATGCCTTTGGTACAGAGCTAAGTGGAGGGTGTGAATCAGAGGCTCAGACAGTTCCACAACTGTGTTGACTGCAGATACCTTGACTTGTGCTATGGGGTGGTGGGTTATCAGGTTCTGCTTAATAGGACAGGGGTTCATTATACACAGGAGGTGACTACATGGGTATCAAGGGCTGTGTGTAGTGGACTGGGTGGTTTTTTACTTTAGAGGGTCTCAGGGAAATACAAAAGTGCTTCTGTTTCAAAGGGTACAGGTCAAACACACAAACACTGGACAAGGGTAGACATAAGAACCATCAGTATTATAACTGTGAATTATCATAGCTATATTGGGAAAGAATCAGACCTGTAAGTGCTAAAAGAAAGTCCTGAAGCTCAAATTGCCAAAGGTACTGAAAGCCTGATAAAGATGGAGATAAGTTCAGCTGAAATTTTTACAAAGAATCTAATGGCATTGTTGTTGTTGTTGTTGTCTTCAGTCCTGAGACTGGTTTGATGCAGCTCTCCATGCTACTCTATCCTGTGCAAGCTTCTTCATCTCCCAGTACCTACTGCAGCCTATGTCCTTCTGAATCTGCTTAGTGTACTCATCTCTTGGTCTCCCTCTATGATTTTTACCCTCCGCGCTGCCCTCCAGTACTAAATTGGTGATCCCTTGATGCCTCAGAACATGTCCTACCAACCGATCCCTTCTTCTAGTCAAGTTGTGCCAGAAACTCCTCTTCTCTCTAATTCTATTCAATACCTCCTCATTATGTGATCTACCCATCTAATCTTCAGCATTCTTCTGTAGCACCACATTTCGAAAGCTTGTATTCTCTTTTTGTCTAAACTATTTATCATCCACGTTTCACTTCGATACATGGCTACACTCCATACAAATACTTTCAGAAACGACTTCCTAACACTTAAATCAATACTCGATGTTAACAAATTTCTTTTCTTCAGAAACGCTTTCCTTGCCATTGCCAGTCTACATTTTATATCTTCTCTACTTCGACCATCATCAGTTATCTCGCTCCCCAAATAGCAAAACTCCTTTACTACTTTAAGTGTCTCATTTTCTAATCTGATTCCCTCAGCATCACCCGACTTAATTCGACTACATTCCATTATTCTTGTTTTGCTTTTGTTGATGTTCATCTTATACCCTCCTTTCAAGACACTGTCCATTCCGTTCAACTGCTCTTCCAAGTCCTTTGCTGTTTCTGACAAAATTACAATGTCATCTGCGAAACTCAAAGTTTTTATTTCTTCTCCATGGATTTTAATACCTACTCTGAACTTTTCTTTCGTTTCCTTTACTGCTTGTTAAATATACAGATTGAATAGCATTGGGGAGATGCTACAGCCCTGTCTCACCCCCTTCCCAACCACTGCTTCCCTTTCATGCCCCTCGACTCTTATAACTGCCATCTGCTTTCTGTACAAATTGTAAATAGCCTTTCGCTCCCTGTATTTTACCCCTGCCACCTTTAGAATTTCAAAGACAGTATTCCAGTCAACATTGTCAAAAGCTTTCTCTAAGTCTACAAATGCTAGAAACGTAGGTTTGCCTTTCCTTAATCTTTCTTCTAAGATAAGTCATGAGGTCAGTATTGCCTCACGTGTTCCAACATTTCTACAGAATCCAAACTGATCTTCCCCGAGGTCAGCTTCTACCAGTTTTTCCATTCGTCTGTAAAGAATTCGCGTTAGTATTTTGCAGCTGTGACTTATTAAACTGATAGTTCGGTAATTTTTGCATCTGTCAACACCTGATTTCTTTGGGATTGGAATTATTATATTATTCTTGAAGTCTGAGGGTATTTCGCCTGTCTCATACATCTTGCTCACCAGATGGTACAGTTTTGTCAGGACTGGCTCTCCCAAGGCTGTCAGTAGTTCTAATGGGATGTTGTCTACTCCCAAGGCCTTGTTTCGACTTATACCTTTCAGTGCTCTGTCAAACTCTTCACACAGTATCATATCTCCCATTTCATCTTCTTCTACATCGTCTTCCATTTCCATGATATTGTTCTCAAGAACATCGCCTCTGTATAGACCCTCTATATACTGCTTCCACCTTTCTGCTTTCCCTTTGCTTAGAACTGGGTTTCCATCTGAGCTCTTGATATTCATGCAAGTGGTTCTCTTTTCTCCAAAGGTCTCTTTAATTTTCCTGTAGGCAATACCTATCTTACAACTCATGAGATAAGCCTCTACATCCTTACATTTGTCCTCTAGCCATCCCTGATTAGCCATTTTGCACTTCCTGTCGATCTCATTTTTGAGACGTTTGTATTCCTTTTTGCCTGCTTCACTTACTGCATTTTTGTATTTTCTCCTTTCATTAATTAAATTCAGTACCTCTTCTGTTACCCAAGGATTTCTACTAGCCCTTGTCTTTTTACCTACTTCATCCTCTGCTGCCTTCACTATTTCATTCCTCAAAGCTACCCATTCTTCTTCTACTGTATTTCTTTCCCCATGCTTGTCAATTGTTCCCTTATCCTCTCCCTGAAACTCTGTGCAACCTCTGGTTCTTTCAGTTTATCCAGGTCCCATCTCCTTAAATTATCACCTTATTGCAGTTTCTTCAATTTAATCTGCAGTTCATAACCAATGGATTGTGGTCAGAGTCCACATCTGCCCCTGGAAATGTCTTACAATTTAAAACCTGGTTCCTAAATCTCTGTCTTACCATTATATAATCTATCTGATACCTTCTAGTATCTCCAGGATTCTTCCATGTATACAACCTTCTTTGATGATTCTTGAACCAAGTGTTGGCTATGATTAAGTTATGCTCTGTGCAAAATTCTACCAGGCGACTTCCTCTTTCATTTCTTAGCCTCAATCCATATTCACCTACTATGTTTCCTTCTCTCCCTTTTCCTACTGATGAATTCCAGTCACCCACGACTATTAAATGTTCATCTCCCTTCACTACCTGAATAATTTCTTTTATCTCATCATACATTTCATCAATTTCTTCGTCATCTGCAGAGCTAGTTGGCATATAAACTTGTACTACTGTAGTAGGCGTAGACTTCATGTCTATCTTGGCCACAATAATCTATCTTGGCCACACAATGGTGTTCAGAATGATATATTAAACACAGCTGGTGGTGGAGTGTTTATTGCCATTAGAAGTAATTTCTCTTGTAGTGAAATTAAAGTAGGTAGTTCATGTGAATAAGTATGGGTATACTTGACAATCAGAATAAATTAATAATTGGTTCCATTTACAGATGCGCTGTCTCAGACAATACAGTTGCTGAAAGGTTCAAAGAAAACTTGAGTCGTTTTTCAAATAGGTGCCCCACTCATACAGTTTCAACTTGTGGTCACTTCACTCTACCTTTGATATGTTGACAAAAGTACATGTTTAAAGTCAGTGGTAGGCAAAAATCATTGTCCAAAACTGTACTAAACTAAACTTTTTCTCTGAAAATAATTTTGAGTAATTAGTTCAGGAATCCACTTGAGGCATAAATGATTGTGACATGTTACTTGGCCTCTTTGCAATAAACCATCCTGAGCAAATAGGGAGCATCATGCCAGATACAGCGATTAGTGACCACAAGGTTTTCATAGCAAGACTGAATACTGTATCATTAAAAACCCAGCCAAAAAAACTAGGAGACAGTCTCCATTCCTTTCAATTTAACTCAATTTAACTATGTAAGTGTAGACCTGACATGGCTTGAATTTGAAGAAATACTACTGACTGCAGCTGTAAAATTTAAACCAAATAAATTTGTGAGAGATGTAGCTGATTCCTCGTGGTACACAAAACAGGTCATCACACAGTTGCAGAAGCAATGAAATATCATGTAAAATTTAAAACAATGCAAAATCTCCAAGATCGATGATATTTTACAGATGTTTGAACTTTAGTGTTGACTTCCATGTGAGATGCTTTTAATAGCTTCCACAACAAAACTCTGTCTCAAAATCTGGCAGAAAATCCAGAGAGATTCTGGTTGTATGTTAAGTACAGCAGTGGCAAGACAATCACTACATTCACTACATGATAGCAATGGTAAGGTTATCGATGACAGTGTCATAAATTGGAGTTAGTATATAAAGTTTTTCAAAATTCCTTCATCAAAGAAGATAAAGTAAATATTCTGGAGTTTAAATTGAGACCAGACATGACTAACTTAGGAGCAGATATTCTCGGTGTAGCGAAGTAACTTGCATCACTTAATAAACACAAGTCTTCAGCTTTGGACTGCATACCAATTAGATTCCTTTCAGTGTATGCTGGTATAACAGCTCCATACATAGCAATTTTAAACAACCACTCAATCTGTGAAAGATATATACCTAAAGACTGGAAAGTTATGTATGTCACACCAATACTCAAGAAAGGAAATGGAAGTAATCTACTGAAATACAGAACCACATCACTGATATTGATTTGCAGTATGATTTTGGAACATGCACTATGTTCAAATATTAGGAATTACCTCAAAGAAAATGGACTATAGGTGATCCTGGAGGTGGAGATGTGGTTACGATGCAGGATGGCAGGCAGCAGAGGGTTGAGGCAGGATAGGCATCTGGTGAGGCCCAGAGAGACTTGGCAGTACAGTAGGATCTGACCTACCATTAAGTCCTCTAACTGGCATGAATTGCTTTTCCAGATAGTTGCTGCACATATCCTGGTGAATGAGAGCTGGTAATGTGCTCCTGTGCAGACCACTGTTTACTACAGTGGTCTGCACTGCATCAAATTCTGACTTTCCTTTTGCTCTTGGATGCACGTATTATGTGTTTTGCCATAAGCAAACATGCGCACCGCATGGAGTTGCCTGGTTAGGCTGTAGCTATCCTTGTCATTGTGTGCTCCCTGACACAGCTATGCTGTTGAGCTGCTGCATGCTGAGTGAGTGTCAGTTCAGTTCATGCTGTCAGCTACATCATGTCGCACCCATTGCCAAGTCCTCCATCCACTTCGCTGAGGGTCCTGTTGTCACCATTGCTGCCGTCAACACTACTGCTCTTGATGCCACCAACATCATTGTCATGATGTTGCATGCCATGTTGGTAATTCATCGACACAGCCACCTTTGTGCCACCACAACTGACACTGGAAACTGGTGTAAGTCTTAACTTCCACATGGGAAAAATATATTAAAAACAAAGATTCCAAGACTTACCAGGCGGGAAAGCGCCGGTAGACAGGCACAATAAAATAACATACACACAAAATTTCTAGCTTTCGCAACCAAAGGTTGCTTCTTCAGGAAAGAGGGAAGGAGAGGGAAAGAAGAAAGGATGTGGGTTTTAAGGGAGAGGGTAAGGAGTCATTCCAATCCCGGGAGCGGAAAGACTTACCTTAGGGGGAAAAAAAGATGGGTATATACTCGCGCACACAAACACACACATATCCATCCATACATATACAGACACAAGCAGACATATTTAAAGGCAAAGAGTTTGGGCAGATATGTTAGTCGAGGTGGAAGTGCAGAGGCAAAGATGATGTTGAATGACAGGTAAGGTATGAGTGGCGGAAACTTGAAATAAGCGGAGATTGAGGCCTGGTGGATAACGAGAAGAGAGGATATATTGAAGGGCAAGTTCCCATCTCCCGAGTTTGGATAGGTTGGTGTTGGTGGGAAGTATCCAGGTAACCCGGACGGTGTAACACTGTGCCAAGATGTGCTGGCCGTGCACCAAGGCATGTTTAGCCACAGGGTGATCCTCATTACCAACAAACACTGTCTGCCTGTGTCCATTCATGCGAATGGACAGTTTGTTGCTGGTCATTCCCACATAGAAAGCGTCACAGTGTAGGCAGGTCAGTTGGTAAATCACGTGGATGCTTTCACACGTGGCTCTGCCTTTGATCGTGTACACCTTCCGGGTTACAGGACTGGAGTAGGTGGGGGTGGGAGGGTGCAAAGGACAGGTTTTACACCGGGGGCGGTTACAAGGGTAGGGGCCAGAGGGTAGGGAAGGTGGTTTGGGGATTTCATAGGGATGAACCAAGAGGTTATGAAGGTTAGGTGGACGGCGGAAAGACACTCTTGGTAGAGTGGGCAGGATTTCATGAAGGATGGATCTCATTTCGGGGCAGGAGTATATACCTATCCTGTTTTCCCCCTAAGGTAAGTCTTTCCACTCCCGGGATTGGAATGACTCCTTACGCTCTCCCTTAAAACCCACATCCTTTCATCTTTCCTTTTCCTTCCCTCTTTCCTGTCAAAGCAGCCGCAGGTTGTGAAAGCTTGAAATTTTGTGTGTGTGTTTGTGTGTTATTTTATTGTGCCTGTCTACCGGCGCTTTCCCGCTTGGTAAGTCTTGGAATCTTTGTTTTTAATATATTTTTCCCATGGGGAAGTTTCTTTCTATTTTATTTACATCAATATAACAGAAAGAAACTTCCACATGGGAAAAATATATTAAAAACAAAGATTCCAAGACTTACCAAGCGGGAAAGCGCCGGCAGACAGGCACATGAACAAAACACACAAACACACACACAGAATTGCTAGCTTTCGCAACCGATGGTTGCTTCTTCAGGAAGGAGAGGGAAAGACGAAAGGATGTGGGTTTTAAGGGAGAGGGTAAGGAGTCATTCCAATCCCAGGAGCGGAAAGACTTCCCTTAGGAGAAAAAAAAGGACAGGTGTACACTTGCACACACATACACACACATATCCATCCGCACATACACGCACATGTGCGGATGGATATGTGTGTGTGTGTGTGTGCGAGTGTACACCTGTCCTTTTTTTCCCCTAAGGGAAGTCTTTCCGCTCCCGGGATTGGAATGACTCCTTACCCTCTCCCTTAAAACCCACATCCTTTCATTTTTCCCTCTCCTTCCCTCTTTCCTGACGAAGCAACTGCCAGTTGCGAAAGCTCGTAATTCTGTGTGTGTGTTTGTGTGTTTTGTTCATGTGCCTGTCTGCCGGCGCTTTCCCGCTTGGTAAGTCTTGGAATCTTTGTTTTTAATACATCTTATATAGTTTTTGATAATGCTTCCTTTTGCTTGTAAATATGTTGCATGTAGCTTAGTATTTAATTATATTAAAAACAAAGATTCCATGACTTACCAAGTGGGATAGCGCTGGTAGATAGGCACAATAAAAAAACACACAAACACACACACAAAATTTCGAGCTTTCGCAATCCACGGTTGCTTCGTCAAGAAAGAGGGAAGGAGGGGGAAAGATGAAAGGATGTGGGTTTTAAGGGAGAGGGTAAGGAGTCATTCCAATCCTGGGAGCGAAAAGACTTACCTTAGGGGGAAAAAAGGATAGGTATACACTCGCACACAACTGTGCGTTGTGAAAGCTAGAAATTTTGTGTGTGTGTTTGTGTGTTTTTTTATTGTGCCTATCTACCAGCGCTTTCCCGCTTGGTAAGTCATGGAATCTTTGTTTTTAATATATTTTTCCCATGTGGAATGTTTCTTTCTATCTTATTAATATTTAATTAAATCTCTTTGTACATACAACAATAGGTTCCTTAGTTCGTAGGCAGTAGATGTATTTGCATAGTATTTCCATTCACTTTGAATTTAAGTTAAGTACTTGTATATATTGCATTCTTATTTGGTTGCGCCTTCTGATAGTCTGTTGTGCATGAAAACAGGTCAATGCCTCCTCTCCTACTACTGACATCAGTGTGTATTGTTGAGCACGGACTGCTGAGCCATAAGCTAATTTTGTTTATACCTTCACTTCGCATAAAACGGTGTATTGCTTCTGATTGTTGTTAATTTTATGCCTATTTGTACAAATCAAAAGAATTACTTATGCCTATACACATTACTTTATTTTAAAATACACTGCAGAAGAAAAATGACACTTAGGGTTATGTACTCTATGTACAATTATCTTGTGATAGAAAGAAAAAATGCTACCTAGCTTCATCATTCTATAAAAGCTTTTACATCTTTGTGAGGGTGGAGACGCTTGTCTCTCTCTGTTTTCTCATAGACTAATCTGTACGTCCCAGGGTATGGCATTTTGAAAATAACATGTGGTCCTGAATAGAGTAATAGCCACTCCTTATTCAGTTTGCCAAATTCTGTCGATTTAGTGTGCATCCATAAGAGGACTCTTGCCCTTCAAAAAATTGTGTAACACATTTCAGTTTCTTATTATAAATTTTCTTTCTATACTTGGCCCTGTTTTTTAATGTAACCATGGCTTGTTTGATTTTGTCTTGTTGTGTCATTTCTGTAGTTGCTACCTTTGGTATGGGTGAGTCCCACTCAATCATTTACTTTATCCGAAACATCAATTCATTAGATGTGAACCTGTTGAAGAATGTGGAAGGTTATTAACAACTTGCATGAAAGGAGTTATGTATTCTACCCGTTGGGTGTGTTTGTGAGGGATGTATGTCCTAATAAACTGTTAAATTCTTTAAAGACTCATTGTACTTGGCTTGCTTCTGGCTGAAAAAAGCTTACTAATTCGTGCTTTATGCCCTGTGAGGTCATAAATTGTTTCCACTTTTTCCAAACGAAACATGAAGCATTATCAATTAGTAGTACCTTTGGTTTTGCTACTCTTCTCAAATAGCCTCCCTCAATTCTTTTTCTGATATTTGTGGCTGTTACGTTTTTAATGGCATGTATTTTGATATGTTGTGAGAAAATATCATATAGTGCTACTGCATATCTTACTCCTCCTTTACTTCTTAGATATGGACCAGCTATGTCCAGGGATACTATATATAGAGGGGTTTTTGTGGATATTGGGTGTACCTCAGTGTAAGGGTGTTTCAAAATGAATATATGGGTTTTAAGGCTTTGTGGTGCATAAAAAATTCACCTTACAATTATAAATAATACACCAAATCAAAGAGAAACACAATGTTTTTCTTACAATTATTCAGTGTGAACACCGATCACACATTAAGTTGGCAGGCAAGTTGTTTCGAAAGCTTGATCAATGTGCAGCAGTAACGGTTGCAATAACACTGTTTCTAAAGTCAGATAGATCAGCTGGTATCGGAGGCACATACACAAATTGCTGTGTCAACTGGCCCCTTGCACCCAATCCACTGGTCGGATACAAATCGCGTACTGAGTTATGCCAGTGAGGCAGCGCACCATCTTGCTCCCAAATAAAAATGTGTTGTTCAGCTTCTTCCCATTGAGGCACGGGCCATAGCTGTAGCACATGAAGATAAGAAATGTCAGTTACAGTTGATTCACTGAAAAAGAAAGGCCCATAAACTTTCTGTGGGGATATTTCTTGGGGCTAAGCGTGAAAGACTCACACTCGTTCAACACGTTTTTCAGTCACAATTTGTCAATCCATTCTCTTTACATTGCACAAATGTTTATAAACAAAACTGTTTGAGTTGATCTTTCATTTGGTGTATTATTTACAATTTTAAGTTGAACGTAATAAATGCTACAATGCCTTAAAACCATTATGTTCATTTTGAAACATCCTATATTTTGACACATTGGACTGTTTTGATTTCTGACATATTGCACATTTTCTTAATACCTGTAGAACTCACCTTCTCAAATCTGTAAAATAACAAAGTCTTGCAATTTTTTCAGTACATTTGCCTATTCCATAATGGCCCGATACTTCATATGTGTATCTTATAAATTCATCGACATAATCTTCAGGAATACACACACACACACACACAAACACACACACACACACACACACACACACACACACACACACACACACCATTGATCAGATATTTCATGTGTCCTATGAAACAAAACATCCTTGTGCTCCTGATACCATTTACTTACCTTTTCACCTTCATATTGCTTAAGGTTTTGCCTCACTTTATTCCATCTGTGATCTTGCTGTTGTATAATTTTCATTTGCTTACAAAACTTATGGAAATCAGACTGCTGCATTGTACCTTGCATTAATATTTTTTTGATTTCTGCATCCTGCTCTGTTAATTCACCAAACTCCTCTAAACATTGTGGTAACCTAGACAAGGCATCTGTAATAACATTCTGACTTCCTTTAATATAAATAAACTCAAAACTGAATTCTTGTAAATATAGACACCACCTAGCTAATGTACAGTGCAATAGTTCACATTTTAAAAGAAATGACCATGACTGATGGTCACAGAAAACTTTGGTATTCTTGCCCCACAAAAAATATTCAAACTTTTTAAATGCCGATATTACAGCTAAACTTTCCAATTCTGACTCTGAGTAAGATCTTTCTGCTTCTGATAATGTGTGACTAGCAAAACTGATGACTTAGGGTAGGGGAGAGTGAGGCACATTGAACCATAAAAAATATTTCTCCGTGTTACTCATCCAATAATTTTATTGCACAGTTGATGTTACAGTTTAATCATTCAAGTATCAAATGACCTTATATGATTGCATTGTCATTAATTGTTTGTCAGCTGCAGGCCTTTGTAGAAAATTTCGTAAATGGTTCATTGTGCCCCACATGTGGGGTACAATTAACTGCTTTAAATAGGTTCATTGAAAGAATCTATTTAGCATACAAAGTAAGTGTAAATATACTTTAAACATAATGTGTACATATATTCCATGTGTGAATCATATAATTAAATCTGTAGGCACACAATCATGTTACTTATTTTGGAATTACCAAACATCAATGGACTCGAAGCTGATTCCCAATTTGAAATATGATTTTTGTCTCTTTGTCATACCATCAGTAGCAGGCCATGGGAGCACATAAAGTATGTTGCTATTTGGAACAAAAGCTTCATCCTTTACCTAATTCTTTCTCCTGCTCCACAGAAAATACCTTACGATTGTCATAGTTTGGCGTCCATTTTTCTCTGGAACCACATTTAATGTCTTGAACATATCAATGAAGAGTTGGGTAAGGTAGTAAATGAGATTTAGCTGCTTGGTGAATTGCCATGCCATTATTAAGAACATCCTGTACAGCTTCTTGCATAACATAATGGTCAGTTTTACCTCTGTCCATCTTCCTGCAGTATGAAAGAACCATCTTCAAACTTGATAATATAAAACAGGACTGCTGAACGTCTGTGATTTAAAAGCCTTAAATTCCTACACATATGTTTTACCCATGTTAAAGAAACAAAGTACAGAGTGCTTGTATTGGACAATTAAAAGATTCCTGTGGCACAATGACCCATGGCTACTTGTGCCCCGAGAGAGCTTGGTTCAATGTGCCCCAACAGTACATAGTTCAAACAAAGCTCATGTGAGGTTATGTATGAATATTGTTAATATTTGAAGATCTATATCATTAAAATACAGCATTGATATTGTTACAATGACTTAATTTCTCTAAAATTTGGTGACAAAGGATTGAACAAAATTCAATCTATCTATGTCCTCAAAAATTACTGCACTGTCGTGAAACTAACATATCACCGTACAACACTAATGGTGGGAACTAGTTCCTGCAGAAAACAAGTGGCAGTTGGTAGAGCAGTACTGACAACATATGCACAGAGGAAAAAATAATTTATCACCTTATACTGAAATTATGCAACCTGATTCATTGTGCCCCGTGGTTCAGAGTGCCCCCCTCTCCCCTACTTCTTTACCTCCTTCTTCTCGCATCTGGAACAAGCATGGCCCCAGCCCTGAGATGAGGTCAATAGTTGGGGCTTACCTACAATCGGTTGGTGTTTTCTGACGGTGTAATGTGACTTAATCCATTATCTGGAGTAATTTCAGTTAGATGCACTGTGTGGGTAGTTCACCAATTTGTGTCGTTAGCTGCTGTGCCATTATTTGGCTGCCCAAAGATCAGCTGCGGTACAGCATAAGGCATCGCATTGTTGCTGCGCGTAGGCCAATGCTGCGGCTGACTGTTTCTGTTCATTTTCGGCATAGGGCCTTTTGATGGTGGATTGTAATTTGCTCATGCATTGAAATTACTCTTGTTGTTTTGAAAATTTCTTTTAAATAATTTGTTTTTTTCTATTCCCATTACTGTACTCATTACCTATGGGTATGTAACCTTGCTGTTGTGTGTGTCATTATTGCTGTGTGTTTAGATCATGTTTTATTGACTGATTTACACGACTATGTTGTTGTTGTGCCTGATTTTCTGTTGCTCTATTGGCTACAGTTTTTTCCTAATAGATTAAGTCAATAGATTCAATCACTGACAGAAAATATTCAGTGTTGTGCTCTGGCATTGTGACTAATGTGTGATGGTAAATGACTTTTCAAAATTTTTAGCATGCCTACTTGTGATGTTGGGTTCATCCAGTAGCGTGTCTCACTCAGGTATTTTTCTAAGTACCATTGAATGGTTCGGGGTTGAAAACCTTGAGTCTGAGTCTTTCTTGCAGTGCTTCAGACCAGTATTTGTCAAGGAAAGCTCGTTCAAATTTGATATAAGTGCTGCAATGTTCAGCCACCTCAGTTGCCCATAAAAGAATGCCACCTTGCATATATCCCGCGACAAATCTGATTTTCTGTGCTTCCGTTCAGTTGTGTGGAACTACATGATGAAAAGCACTGATAAATACTACTGGATTCATTCTTTTAAGTTTGGTAGTGAATGTAGGAAACTGTTTATGTCTCAGAAAACCTTCATCTGCAAAAATAATTGATAGACACGTGGCATTTTTGGTCATATTTATGTTGTTATTGTAGTTACCTGTAATTCCGATTGGTAATTGTTCAGGTGTTGGAGTTGTGGGTATGTTTACATTTTGCGCTCTACAACTGTCACTGGTACCTGCTGTGGGACTTGTGATAATTTGTGAATAAATACCAACAAATTGTGGTTTGTTCACGGTAGCCTGTGTATTATTTACATGCATATTTCGAGATCCAGTAATATTTTCTTCTAAAAGATTGCAGATCCTATCTTCCGTATCTTGTAGATTGATGTTTACCTTGTTGACTATTTCATTTCCTGTTTTCTGAATAGCCTTTTCTACCATATCTGTGTACAGCTTACAATCAGTTACTAACTTCTCTGCAATGGTATTACCCTTATCGCATGTACCTGCTTCAGACTGACTAATGATATCACTCAGATTTTCATTGATCTTCTCTCTCTCCTTCTTAGTGCATGCTGAGTCAACTTCCAATGTTGCTACTCTGAAAGCAAACTCTTCTACAGCTAGAGGTACACCTTCATAGTCTTTGTTTAGTTTGTTAACTACAGTGGTTACCTTTTTTGCTGTCAAACACAACTTGTTTTGTGTGGCTTCAACGTTTGTGTTTGCGCCTGTGATTTTCTTTAGCTGTTGCTCTACTAGATCATGATGGTCATTAAAATAATCTACCTTCTGTCTTAACTCCATAATATTACTGTTAACTTCAGAAAGTACTTCATGCTTCACTTGTTTTTTCATATCATTCAATTTTTTGTCAATTTCAGTGCAAAAATTTTTGGCTGTCATCAAACTTCTGTGAGACCTTGCCTTGCAAATCCTTGAACCCTTGTTTGTGTTCTTGTTTCATTGTATTTAGATCTTCTGTAACAGTGTTTTGTTGCTGTTTTACCATGTTCATATCTTGTTTCATATCACTGATATTTGTAGTGATACTATCTAATTTCATGATTATGTTAGATAATAACTGTCATAGCAGTGCATTAGTTGTACTACTGTGGTTGCTGTCTGCTGTACTTTCCAAGTTAATGTTTGTCTTGTGGCCAAGTGGTATTTTTAACGTGTTGTCAAAATTCATATTGGAATCGCTCTCCAATGTTTCATGCATGAATGGTATGTTGCTCTGGGAGATGTGTGACATTGTCTCGTCAATTGTAAACATTGTGTCATCAAGGTTCTTCTTTTTGGAGCTTTGCTTTCGTTTGTCACACCTGCAACACTCATCTCTGACATACTTAAACCTTCTGCAGTAGACATGCATGGCGCCTGAACTTCAATTGTCCGATCACTCAGTTCTATGCCATCTTGGGTGATTGTGTTTTCACTATTGCTATCAACAATAGCCACATATTTTTTGGTCATGTTATATGAATATGCAAAAAATAAAATTTCACAAAAATGTTAAAAATTTCATGTGCTAATTATTACACTCGACAATTGTAATTTAAGCAATGTCAAAGCCTGTTTTACACCTATGATGATGTGCAAGCTATTGTATTGCAATTATTTATGTTTTAGTGACAATATGTATCACACTGAAAAATTTCTGTAAATTTTTCTCAAATAAAATTCAAGGAAGAGAATAATAAGGAAAAGGTTTCTTTCTACATCAAAAGAGGCACTACCAAGTGCAATCAAGTGAGCAAATTGCAAAGCCGTCCTACCTTTTCTGTGCCAAACAAAGCATCTTACTATGGAAAATTTTATGTAACCTGTGTCCAATTCTCATTACTTACCAAAATTTCTCCTCAACTTTTTGCTTTACTTGCTCCCCGTCAAGATTTATTCAAACAGAAAATACAGACAATTTATTTTTATGATTCCTAACAATGTCATAGAAATTTCTTACTATAACAATAGTTAACAAACCCTACTCACAACTGGAGCCCTGAGGTCCTAGCACACAAGTCACAGGTCAATAAAAAAATAAATAAATAATATATATACATATGAAAAAAATTTAAAGGGGATAATACAATTGCATTATTAGAATTATTCTATGCTTGTATGAATTTTTAGGCTATTGGACTTCTTCTCTTACATTTCAGTTATAGATGCAGGCAGTGGACTCCAAGTACACCAGTGTGTGTCATACATGAGAAAATCCTCCTTACCTGGTTTCACTTCATGTGAATAAAAAATATTTAATACTGGTATCAATTTTTTTCTTATTTTCAAAACATATGTGATACAAAACACTCATAGCCTGTCATCCTCCAAATGGCACTTCTTAACAGAACTTCTACATACAAGAGAATGTGAATAGTAAAATCATGTACAAAAAATGAATAAGGTTTTTTCATTTGTCAATGCCTTTCCGCGCATTCATAATTAACATCTTTGCCAATGCTTATGGTCGATTGGTGTTTCATTTTTTGTTTTTAATAAATTTTAACTTTATGGTATCCTGCGGGTCCGTCATCATGTAACTACACACTTAACACTGTGATGTATAAACCCGTCACAGCAGGTACAGTAAAGTACATGCCAGGTGTTGCTAGCACCCTTCCAGCAGTCTCAGTTGTGCCTTCTTTCTCTGGAAGACCCAACGATACTGTGACTGATTCATTCAAAATGTTCAAGGTGTGGAACACATGTGTTCATGGCCAGACAGTTCCGTCTTAAATGTGACTAAATAAAAACTTTTGGGTGATGTCTGTACTTACATAGAATCAGTAGATGTGCTAGTGATACAACCAAATTTGACATTCTTGCAAAGGGGTTAGCAGAGCACTACTCTGACAAGCAGGGCGTCAGTTATTACTGTGTTCAGTTGTTGACTAGATGCTAGAAAAATGAGGAAGATTTTGAAGCATTTGCCAATAGGATATGAGCGTTATTCTGCTGGACCTATCCCCTGGGTAAGGATAATATCCAAAATAAAGTACTAATTGAGGAAGCCGAGGCAAGCGTGATACGTGGGATCAACTCACAAATTGGGTGTGCAGTTAACCACTTAGCGTCCTTTGTCCTCAATTGAGGACAGTCCATTTTTCTGTCATTATTATAATGTGTGCTGCTTCAAACCAAAAATGGGCTTTTGTTGGAAAGCAAGTTTTCTGTCAACAATGGGCACCATTGTTATCTCTGTGTTACAGTTATTTAGTCGAAGACCATTAACAGAAATGGAGCATTTCTGCAGAGCCTACTGGTTACTTCTATTATTATTTTTGTTGGTGCAATTAAGGTGAAGCTCACTGTTATTTTCTGACTGCGTGCTTAGTACTTATGAAGGCAAAACTAGTTTATCATCCAGTTGCATGAAACTTCCTGTCCTTGTTTGAGGACATTGGGCGTGTCTGTGGTAAGTGTTACATTTTTTACCTTTTCAGATTGTTTGCCAAGGCTCACCATGTTTCTAAAACTGTTGAAGAGGCAGTAGAATACTTATTTTCTGAAGAAACAGAAGCAGATGACGTGTTAGGAAATACATATGGAAGTGATATTGCAGGACTAATGAAATTTTACATGCTCTTTTCAGTAGAAGTTGTAAACATGATTGTAGAGGAAACTGAAAAACATGCTATGGTGTATCCAGAATGAGATTTTCACTCTGCAACGGAGTGTGCACTGATATGAAACTTCCTGGCAGATTAAAACCATGTGCCAGATTAAGACTCAAACTCGGGACCTTTGCCTTTTGCGGGCAATTGCTTGGAAGGCAGGAGATGGAAGTACTGGCAGAATTGAAGCTGTGAGGATGGTTCATGATTCATGCTTGGGTAGCTCAGAGGGTAGAGCACTTGCCCACAAAAGGCAAAGGTCCCGAGTTTGAGTTTCAGTCTGGCACACAGTTTTAATCTGCCAGGAAATTTCATGCTAGGGAGTGTAAAAATCAAATCAATGTTTTAGTTTTACCTGATGGAATTCATGTATTTGTTAGGTTCTTGATCTTTACTATCACAAATTGTCCAATGAAAGAGTTTATTGGTCTGAGGATGATGATCTCAGTGCTCAAATAGCGAAAAGTGCGACTGGTCACAACAGGTATCTTGAACTGAAATCTGTAATACATTTCGATGAAAATGAAAAGACCAATAAAACAGGAGCGACAATTATTTCAAAATAAAACCATTGGCAGAGGCTCTGATAAAAAATTATCAAAAATGGAGAGTCTTTCAGGAAAATTTGGCAGTTGGTGAAATGATTGTAAAATACTGTGGACATCACCCTATAAAGCAGGTTATCAGACTGAAGCACAAATGTTTTGGATATAAACTTTGGGCCTTATGTGGTACTAATAGCTACTGTTACAATTTCTTACTGTATTGCAGGAAGGACCAGAATGATGACAATGCAAACCTACCACTGGGTTCTAAAGTAGTTTTGAAAATATTGTCCATTATTGATGAGCTTAAAATTTACAAGGTATTTTTTGACAGTTACTTTACTAGTCATTACCTGCTCGTCTAACTGAATGAACTGGGATTCCATGCAACCGGAACTGTAAGATAAAGCAGAACAAGGAAGTGTCCCCTATCATCAGATATGTCATGAAAAAGAGTGAAAGGGGATATTTTGAGTTCAGATTTGACATAGAGAAGGAAGTTTGATCATAAAATGAAATGACAACAAGTGTACTACACTAGCAACTAATTTTGACACTGTGCTTCCTACCGTCAAAGTCCAACATTGGAATTCATCCCAAAAAGAAAAGGTCAGTGTTCCACAACTACATGCATTGATTATATACAAGACTTTCATGGCAGGCATCAATCTTCACAACTGGCTAACAGGGAGACATACCACTGCAGTGTGTGGTGATAAGTGAAACCAGCGCCATTTTACGAGGATGGTAAATAATACTATTGTGTATGCATACCTGGCTTTCAAGAGATGCAGTGAAGGAACATCTCTTCAGTGAAAGAATTCAGAAGAGAGATTATGAGAACATACCTGAAGAAATGTCTTGAAATAAGGGCATGGGCAGACCAACAAAACTCATCTCACATTCCAGAAATAGTGTGTCAGATATGCAGTATGACCAGAAGCTGCACAACACCCAGAAGCATGAAAAGTAGATGACAGCATGAGAACTACAAAGGAAAGCTGATAACATATTGCAGGAAGTGTAACGTTATGCTCTGTAAGGAATGCTTTCCCAAATATTGTATCAGGCCTTAACAAAATTTCAGTTTTGGATAATTTTTTGGTTAAAACTTCCATAAATGTTACTTATTGTAAAATAAATAATAGTTATGAAGTGTTATTTGGGATTTATTATTACCAATTTCTTTATCCCTTGCCATTTTTACTAATATGCAGTGTAATGAAAAAACAACTGCCAAGCGGCCAACATCCTCAGATGAGCTGGCAAAAAATTTCACATCTAGGCAACAAGTGAACAGATTTTCTTCATATTTCCATAAATTGGGTTGCCAGGACACAGTTTCCCAAAAACACAGAATATATGTTAACTAAAAATATATCAGGCACTAATGGGTTATGGTAGTGTTCACTGGCTCCTTCCAGGTGGCAGTACGATTAGCTCTGTTGCATGAAGAAGCAGGGCAGTTTGTCTCAGCCTAAGCATGCAGCAATGAGCCATGTTGTGTTTTTGTACTTTCCACTAATCGTCAGCAGTGTGAGAGACCGAAAATGACACTTGAGTGCTGCCATGCTTCCTGTTGTACAAAATGCCGTATGACAGGGTACACAAGCAATGGCTGTTTGGAAAACCAGAGGAGGAGCTTTCCACAGCAAAATGTGCTGCCTAGTAATATGCATTTGAGAGGTCATAATGGGGAAATGCAAATGCACAGTGTAAAAACAAGTATGGAGCAGGCTGTGCTACCCACCCTCATCCCCCAACTGGAATAGTAAATCCAGTAAAGAAAGGAGAAGTTAATGAGGTGGTAAACTTAGTTTTAGAAGGTAAGTTCAGAGGAAGGACTGTTAAAGTGGATGATGGGGAGGCTATTGACACAGCAAGACATTGGCTCCAATGCCAAGCAGTAGAGTGGTACTCTGTGGGCATACAGGCCCTCCCAGTAAGGTGACATAAGGTCGTTGCGTTGAACAGAGATTATGTTGAAAAAAAGAATTTTTTAGCCAAAAGAGCGAGGAATGATATAGTGTATTGGGATCTTGGAAAAAACCAACTTGTTTTCAGAAATAAATGTGTTGCATTACTTATTGAATGACCCTAATAATTGGTTTAGGTGAGGGAATAATCTTCCCTGCAGGAACTTATTTGGTAGAGTTGTGAATTGATTGGAGGAAGTATCAATTTGACATGGAAGTACAGACAGGATTTCAGTGTCATTTCTTGGAGTGACTTCCTACCCATGACAGATGGTGACAGATTATAAGAAGCAAACTGTGCAATTCAGTGAAGCAACACACTATTTTGACAGTATGCATGTGTCACAGTTGTGAGGAACTTGTGGCTTGAGGCCTCCCTCAGACTCCAATAGACACAAATATGTGGGTGTTAAAAACTATCTCCCCTGTCAGCAATAATGGAGGAATGGCAAGAGTTCTCTAGATGGGTGTCAATGCCTGGAGACCACTGAGATTGGACTTTCTTGTTGATCCATTCAGCCAGGATGACATCTCCAAATGGTTGCATATTAATGTCCAATGAAGTTTAACTAAACCAGAGGTATTAGGAAAGAAGTTACGAATGCCTCGACTTTGAAAAACCTTTTATTCTTTCAATGGATACCTTGGATTATGTTATTGGAGGTGTCCTTACTAATGTAATGGTGAGGAAAGACCTATTGTTAAGGCTCTAGGCAAATGAATAAAACAGAGATGAATTACAGTACTACTGAAACGGGGCCACTAGCCCTTGGTTTTGAGCAATTTATTTTAAATGTTACCTGTATGAACGGAAGTTCACTGTGGTCATTAATCATGCTACCCTTGTGTATATTCTAAGCTTAAAGGGCCCCTATAGTCATTTATCTTGCTGGACATAGAAATTATTGGAGTGCTACAAGCTGAGTAGCCTACACCAGAATGTAAATGGACTCAGCCAAAAAGTCAGGGTTGTTCAGATAGATGATGTTTCAATACAAAAACAAAAAGAAGCACAGGAAAGAGAAGTAAAATGCCACTGGTATGCCTCCCACTTAGATTTCACTACAGAAGAAGATATCTTGTACATTAACCCCCCCCCCCCCCCCCCTCAGGTAATTGGGTAATAATACCAAAAGAATTGCAACAGCACATTAGCACATTATACTGCAATGTCATGACAGTTAGCAAGCCTGCCATAATGGGGGACAAGCCACAAATGCTAGGATAGTCTCCAACTTTTGGTGGAGAGGTAGGCAAACTGATGTTTGAAAATACAGGGTGCGTCAAAAAAATGTATACACACTTTGAACTGTCATAGATAATTTATTTCCTGTTCTACAAGGTTAAATATCTGTGAGAAAGTAATGTTATGTTTCTTCAACAGGTGGCAGCAGTGGCAAGGAAGTAACTGCAACATGGCGGACATGCGCTTGAGCTTTGAAGCGCGGAAACAGATAATTAAGTGGTACTGGAAGTTTGAGAATGTAGCTGCGGTTCGAAGACAGTGGGTGAGTAAGTATGGTACAGAACCACCTTCAAGGTTAACAATTACACGTCTACAAGACAAATTCAAAATTCATGGAACAGTGTGTGATGTGCATAAAGGTCAATTAGGGAGACCTCGTACAGCTACAAGTGATGATCCCCCAACTGCGGTCTTGGAACTGTTTCAGCATTCGCCTCATAAATCTTCAAGGCAAGCGGCAAGTGTGAGTAATGTAAGTGCTAGTAGTGTGCTACGCATTCTGAAGAATGGCAAGTTTCGTATGTACATTCCAAGGCTGGTGCAACAGCTAAGTGACGACGATCCAGATCGAAGGTTAGAATTTTGTGAATGGGTTCAGGAGATGGAGAGACGTGAACCGGGATTTATGGGTAGCATAATTTGGTTGGATGAAGCCCAATTCAAATGCAATGGAACTGTCAATAGGAACAATTGTGTGTACTGGGCTGAAGATAATCCTCACATTACAGTTGAAAAGGTTGTGAATTTGCCTGGTGGAAATGTGTGGTGTGGTTTGTCTGCAAGAGGACTCATTGGGTCTTTCTACTTTGAAGGTACTGTTACTGGAGAAACATACCCAACAATGCTTGCTGACTCCATATTCCCTGCCATTCATACATTATACGGTAATGATGAGTTTTATTTCCAACAAGATGGTGCCCTTGCCACGCTATCATAGGGACGTACAAGCATACCTGGATCACAATGTGCCAGGCCAGTGAATAGGACACAGGGGACCAACTGAGATTCCTGCATGCTCTCCAGACCTCACATCACTGGATTTCTTATTATGGGGCACAGTAAAAGATGAAGTGTACAAACGTAAACCATGTAACCTGGACACACTTTGGAATGAGATTCAGGCTGTGTACACAGAAATCTCATTGGACACTTTGGTACGATGTATTGGATCAGTGGTGACTTGTACTCAGGAATGTATTGATGCTGAAGGCCACCACTTTGAACATTAATCACATTTGCAAAGTACATTTATTTCTCCAGTTGGACTTTAAACTTTCCATTTCCAGAAATTTAACGTTGTAGAATGGGAAATAAATTTTCTATGATGCTTCAAAGTGTGTATACATTTTTTTGATGCACCCTGTATATACAGAATTGTCTGCCCTGTGTGCAAAGGGTACCTCCACCAAGAACCAAAATTCTCTAACAATCTCTCCCACAAGCTACAAGCCCATTTCAAAATTTTGCCTTGGATAATGTTGGTCCCTTTCCACAAGTGCCCAAAATAACTACATCTTACCCTTTATTGCTCAATTTTCTAGGTAGTAAATGCTAGTACCACTCACAGACATGACCACAGAAACTGTTGCCTGCATCTTTGCAGACCACTGAGTTGTACCTTACGGATCCACTGATGTTATCCTGACTGACAAAGGAATAAATTTTATGTATGCTTTTTTACACAAGGAAGTAAATTGATGCGAATCAAAAAGTGGCGTAAAATGCATTTTCATCTGAAAGCAAACAGTCCACGTGTATATAAAATTATCTTTTTTTTGAGATGCTGTCATACTGTCAGCAAATCACATTTATGCTGAGATGTCTACATAATTTCCATGCACATTATTTGTACACACGAACCAACCGTATTTGTGCCCTATGAGGCAGTTTGTGGAAGATTCAAGAATTCTCCATTTGAACTAGAGCTTAGTGTCGATATAGGTGAAGTAAAGCAATTAGCCTGCCACCTTAAAGTGATATGGAAGCAGGTAAAGCAGAACAGTTCTAAAGCTACTTATAAACAGTGGCTACACTTCCCCAGCACAAACCAGGAGATATTGTTTTGGTTAGAAACCCCATCTTCAAAAAAGGAAAAAACCAAGAAATTTATGAGTGGAAACTGTTCAGAATGTATCATGCTAATTTATAATAAGTTATACAGTGTCAGAAAATATATTTGTACTTGTCAATTCAGTACAAGAATTATAAAACTTAGGTTATAACTGCAATCCAAAAGACAAGATATGATATTTATGCATTTTTTCCTTGCTGTAAAGTACAAGAGAGTATTCAGAAGTTATGCTATCATGATAACCATGAAGGTCAGCACATATGCACTACCTAGTTGCACGCAAATATCATTGTTCATAGGAGGAATAATTTCAGCTTACTGCAGAGATATAAACTTAAGCCACACACGTAATGGGAAATTTCATGAAACACCACTTCAAGCAAAGTACAACACACTTCAAAGTTATGGTAACATGGTTAATGATTATGGCATTATAACTGTGTCCCTGAGCAACAAAGGTAAGTTTGCTGTCCATGGAATTCCATCACTGGTGAAGAAGATACTGGTCCAAAGTAGCAAAAGTTAGGAAATTTGCAGGTAAGCCAGAGAAATATGAACAGAAAATGACATAGCTAATGTTGAGGTACGAAAATGAACTCTTGTATAGGAATCTGTGTTAAACATTGGCACAGTAATAACATTACTTGTTATTGGGAAGAAGCACTTGAGAGAGCCAATTAAACATAGTTGTTAATAATAGGACATGGAGGATAATGTTGACTTCTGCAATAGTTTACATGAGGTGAAATATGAATCTTCCCAGATCTGTGTGTCAGATGCTTCTAGTATATTCACTCTCAAAGACAAGATGTGGACAGGAGTTTGTTATGAACCTAATAACTGAGCTAACTGCTCTCATTGCTGCCCTAGACACTATGTTTAATGTGTTTAGCTTAAAGTTGTTGAACTCCGCCTTGCTATTTTTATGTTGTTCTATGAGCATATTTTTGTGCAATGTATTCTATATGTTTTGTTCTGCAAAGTCTGACAGCCTTCCTCCCCTCTGCACTTGGTCAGAATGATTAGTTATCCTTTTGCAATGTGTAATTAACTAAATGATAATAGCAATGAAATATATGAGCCCAGTTAGGTATTGGTAGGCGAAGCGAAGCATAACTGATGATTCACTTGAATTGAGTGTGAAACCTATGCTTAAATGTTTTTAAGGGAATTTCATTTCTTTTAATTGAAGTTTTGCCCTCCTGTCCCGAATACTTTAGTTACTATTAACTCACACCTTTTAGGAAGTGCACCTCATGCATCCTACAGTCATTTACATTGCCGTCTTGTTGAACTTTGGCGCTATTCTCATAACAACAGTTGCAACTGTAAGGCAGTCATCTGAATACGAAATGTGTCAGAAATGGGTTGCTTCCAGAAGCATTGTCTGTAGTTATCACTGACCATATCTGGTGGAACAGTTTTACATATGAATGTTGGATGTAACTGTAGAAACGCTAGTCAGTCAGAATGACAACTAACAAGTGATCATACATGAGGTTCTAGACACAGATACCTGGGAGACACAGATACCAACAGAATAGGTATTGGAAAATGCCAATTCCTCGTAGAGTCACTTTACAAAACACCACTAGAACTGAGAGCTATGTCAACCTCTATTAACATGGAATCTATTGATCAACATGCGTAGATGTGCGTGTTTTACCTGCAGTTAACAAAGTGAATGTGGATGACTATAAATGATGCAGTTCTTAATGCTACTGACAAAACATGGTGTATGTCTGCCCGTACTGATGGTGAAACACTGGTGGGTGTCCATAGTTGCATACTGTTGCAATTAATTTTGAACGTCCATCTATTATCTCTTACTCTACCAGCATGTCATCAACTCTATTTTGTTTCTCTTTCTTCTGTTGAGAAGAAGCTAACCCGGTTTAATCTGGACAGTACTGATTCCGTCCTGCTTTTTCAGCCAATTAATGTCAAGGTATCACTCCTCTTTTGTTGCAGTAACCATTAATCATTCACTGAAAGTTTATTGCATGGAAATAATGGCAACCTAACTGGTTAATCAGGCACGTAACTGGTATTTCTCTGAGAAGTGAAACACTGTATCAATAATCAATTAGTAAGTGTTTGAACAACTACAAAACACTATGGATACTGTTAACTCCTTCGTTTGTGCCCAGAATAAATCACCCAGTTTTCCATTTAGTTCACTACAGCTCAAACAAAAACAAAAAAAGAAAACCAACACACAATAACAAGAAGGTTGATACTCCATTCATGTGCAACACCTGTGAATGGGACTAGTTGATACATTTTGGTACGATTTTTGAGATTCCTTCACATTAAGCAGTTCTGAGATTGTTAATTGGTTTTCTATCCTCCAGGAGTGCGCTCCTAGCATGGTGTGTCTGGCAATCACAGAGACCCCAAGCTGCACACAGTATACAACACTTTTAGCAATTTATTCACTTTTTTTCTTTTAAAATGTGCCAGTGTGCTGATAACTTTGCTGTTTACTGCCTGTCAAGTCAAAACACACACATGTGCATGCACACACACACACACACACTGTTTCCTTCTGAATCGTTTTCATACTGTGATCCACCTACCTTCTGTTGTCTTGCTATCACACAGCATTTAGTTCACGAGTACAGTATACACTGGGTACTACACTGGTCCAAGTGATCATAGTGACGCCAGTCATGCAGAACAGAACACATATCGTACATACCTGCTCTGGGACACAATTCAGAGGGCTCTGAAAGGAATACCAACTTCTCCTGCTTTCGTTTTCAGTCTTCTTAATGAGTCAGCACCCCTTGGGTTACAGTTAGATTCTGATACCACCTGTCCACCAGCGTATCTTAATTCACTTATCTGACTGTGAGTGAGTCAATGCACAAACCATGTACTAGGCAAACATAAGGCTCCAGGCTGTCAGTATGGCTCTGTGTACCATCAGCCAACCAACATTCATTGTAAAAAGCCACCACTGATCCTGCTTCATAAAGAATGGCCAGGCATTGAAACTTAGAATGAACTACCAGTCAGTCAGTTCTTCCTGTGTCCGAAGCTGGAGACACAACAAACAAAGTCACTATCACACACATTTGTCCACATCACTAGTGATGATTGTTCCTGACTACCGATAATTTTCTCAGCTGTCCACTGGTTCCTGACAGTGCAACTGTACACTATGGCTGATATGAACTGTCTATTGACTCTCTATTCTTAGCAGTCAGCTTGCAAATACAGAACTAGGGCTCTTTGGTTACAACTTGCTCTGTTCTATTAAATGACTTATTTCAGTTGCTACCATAATAAGTATGCAATAACTGACCTTTAAGTATTTACACCATATTTTAGCCTACAATGAGCATTTATAGGAGACAGACTGCAACCTCATACCTGTTTCCCCTGTAGTTGTGCATTGCACCTAAACAGCTATGTTCTTTGGAAAATACATCATCATTCCCCAGAGGTAAGACACATTATCAAGCAGTGTGTCCTACATTATCGAGGTAACCCCAATGGGCTACCTAGTTTGCCATGTCTGCCTTGCAGACTCATTACACTAACTCAAACTACTCTTAGTGTGACACATGATAGTGTATTTAGTAGAGCAAAAGCATATCCCAAATATTGTATTTCTAATGCACCCAGCAAATCGTTGCAGAAAGCAGTAAGACCATAATAAATACTAGATTTACAGCCACTCCTAATGGTCCTACACATCTGTCCTGGTTACTAATTCTTTTGCCAGAATGTTGAATGTGGACACACGTAACTGCAACACATCTGCTAATGCCTTGTAGAATTCCTTTATTGCTCTTATGTCGTACTGAAATGTTTCCTGACTTAAAAACCCCTGGATCTGTGGAGGTGTTGCCCAAAGTGGACCTCTCGCAAGCCCCAAGCTAATCATTCATGTAATACAGATTCTTATTTACTTATACAGGGTTTACTGTGACCTCTCTTTTTACTTGTTTATTTACTTGCCCTTATGTACTACTTATTTCATTAATGTTTCATTGTGTTTGGTTTCTTTCCCGGACACTTTTATATGAAGGACACATCTCATACTGCAAGACTCCCCATTAAAATTTAGTACGTCCCAATAGGATGATATGTAATGTAGCACAATGACAGTGTTACAAATGGAGACTATTTTTTGGGGAGAAACTTGCTACATGCAGCACATATGGAGACCAATAACCACCTTCCTGCCTGATTATGCATTCAGCAGTAAAGGTATTACACTTCCCTTAGTCTTATGCACCTCTTTATTATCGTTGCTTGCATCAGAATGGATACAAACCAATAGGCTGCTTCCTGTAGCAGCGCTACTTGCAATATGTTGTACTGTACTCAACCACAACTTAAAAATCTCAGAGCAAGTGCTGCCTCACATGTCACCAATACACATGGTCCTCAATAACTTTTCAACCATTTAGTTATACACGGGCTCCATGGTCTGCTGTTTTACTTAAATATTTCCTTCTGTCCGCCCCCAGTAGCTGAGTCGTCAGCAAAACAGATTTATTTATTTATTTATTTATTTGTCCATCTTTAAGCATTTACATGCAATCGATGTCGTCATGTATGTCAATCCTAAGGGTCCAGGTTCAATTCCCAGCTGAGTCGGAGATTTTCTCTGCTCAAGGACTGGGTGATGTGTTGTCCCAATCATTATCATTTCATCCCCATCAATGTGCAAGTCGCCAAAGTGGTGTCAAATTGAAAGACTTGCTCCCGGTGAACAGTCAACCTGATGGGAGGTCCTAGTCACACGACATTAAAAAAAAATTTCCTTCTGAACTGTCAGTGTGAAACTAAGATGCCATTCAGATTTGCCTTTATTAGGCACCAGCCACTACTGCAATGCTACATGTGTCATTTTGGAGTCATTACCTGTGTCTTACTATGACAATTATGGTTGTCTACACACATACCATAACACAACTACACTAATAGGTTATCACATTTTCAGCAAAGCAGACTCATGGAATACACAGAATGAGTTCTATTGTCATGTTGCACACTGCTGTTGTTGTCTTGGAAGATTTTATTTGTATCTAACAATTTACTGATTCCTTCTTCTAAGCCCCAGGCATTCAGCTTCTCATTCACCCCACAGATTTACTCATATCTGGAGCTTGCAATTCTGGGAGGTTAAAACCTTGTTTGTTTCTAATACTTTGGTTAACTTCTCCTCTAATTACAATGCCCTGCAGTGTGTAATAACATCTTTTGCATTTGCTGGACTGACAATTTGTCATGCCCTATCCATTGTTCTTTTTATTCTATTTACTTACTCCTAGCGTATGTTCCTCAGAAAGTACAACCTGCTGTTCATTTCACTGAACTCAACCTGCCTCCATCAACTACAGTATATCTTATGACAAGTGTGAGCACATGGATCTGGTTTGCCACATAGTGAGTGAGCCAGTGTGGGATACAACGTTTTGGTTTGCTTAGGATGCTGTGAGTCCAAGCAGATGTTCATCACAAATCATACTAGCTAACCTTGTGACTACATTACATTCTTCCATGTACCAGAGTACCTGTCTCCCATATTATTTGAATATTGTTTAATTATGTCATCATATGCATTGTTACTACAACTATTGTGTTTGAGAACCTATGAATCCTAAGTAGTTACCCAGCCCTTTTAATAGATTTTCTTTTGGTGTCTTACCAGGAAAGTACTTGGGCTCGAACAAACAGATCTGTATGAACGTTTGGTTACAGGACTATTATGTACCTCTGAATGTGCTGGTGGGTGTCTTTTTTTTTGCAAAACTCTGCAGTCATGCTCTAGATATCACTGTAGATGTAATTGTAGATGCCATACACAATGCAGCAATCTTAACTATAAATGTAAATGCGGAATGTCAATAAAATGCTCTGAGCAATACAAATGACTGCAAAACGCACAGTGAAGAAATGAAAGTTGATCACATGGTGTATTTGCACTTTCTATAATATCAGCGTTGAACGCCACATCAATGACACTTTTGAAGTTGTTCACTGGTTCACCAATATCGTAGCCAGCATTCTGCCACGCATAATGAAGCATTGGTTTGTATACTCCCACAGATAACTAATTGTAAATGACAGAATGCATATTCATGATAAAGAATCTGTCGTGCAATTTCGGCTGCATATTACTGGAATGTAGTTTAAGGAAGTCTGTTATTCTCTTGGCATATATTTCATATTGCCTGAAGAAATATACATCCAGAGATTGTGCATATTTTGTAGTTTTAGGTAGAATGATTTTTAAATTTACATGTTTTCTGCCAGATGCTTCCAGTAGTACTCGTTCATCCTTATGTCCAGACCAGGAGTCACAAAGTACTAATGACTTTCTCGACAAACGTGGATTCAAAACTAACAGAAAAAACGTCTTCAGATGTTGTTTCATCATCTTCCCACTCATACTTGCATCGACGATGACATTTGGAGGGCAATGCGTTTCTATTTCTCTTGACTCGTGGGGTCCAAACTTTCCACTGGATTCTTGGAAGCAAATATAGAGTTTGTCTGCCAATCGTCCGTCCATTGATATAGTAACATCGGTCGTGTAACTATGTGTTGCACAGTTAATTGAGTGCAACATTGCGACAGTGTTTCTCTCCCCTTTCATGAATAGTGTTCTGTCACAAGAAAGTTCTTAGTTGAACTGACTCTGATCACAGTTCCCAACAGAACTAATATCGATGTTTTCTCTCGTGATATGCTCATTGACACCAGCAACAAACGTATGAGCTCTTTCAATCAGCTCTTCTTCGTCATCCTTATCTTTTCATGCTTGGAGCATAGTGATACGGCGTGATGTTATCCTAAACTTCTTTTTCAAATTAGTAATAAATCCTAGTGAAGCTGTAAAGTTTGTACACCCGAGATTTCTGGCTATGTCCAATGCCCAATGTTGTAATTGCCAATAATGAATGGTGGAACCGCATTCTCGCGCTTCATCGAATTTCGCCATTACATGCTCCTTGATGGTCTTGAACAGCAGTGTACGATTTCCTTTGAAAACTGTATTTCCTTCTCTTTTCTTGGCCATGTAATCCAGTAGGTTTTTAATATTGCTTTTAGACTTCAGTTTAGTGTATCTTTTCAGAAGCTTGTCGTATGTGTCGAAACCTATTACGTTATAATCATTGTACATCTTCTCCAGTGTGTTGTCATCAAACGCCGTGATGATACTTGCAACTTTAACCTTCTTCTTGGGAAATGGTTGGTATTCATTGTCACTGCTTCCATCGCCTCTTCCCGCACTTGCCGTAGCACTACCGTTTGCAATGAATTGTTTGTCATTATCATCCCTATCATCATCATTATGCGTTAGTGTTACAACAGTATCTGTTTCAAACTTATGCTCATATTTCTGCACTATAATAGATACCAGAAAACATGCGAATGATTTGTCTTCTACACCAATACCATCTTCAAAAAGAAGGGTTCTTCGTAACTTCATCTCAACCAATCGCAATACATTAGCAGGATTGATTACCAATCGCAATACATTAGAAGGATTGATTACCAATCGCCGAGTCATCTGACACTTCACTAAACAAATAATGTCACAAAACGCAACTTCAGAGGCACACTGCACCATCCCTACTGGTCCCGACTGGCGTACCGGCAGGTCAGTGTGCAATGCGGCATGGCATACGCAGAGGCCTCTAACGGACGACTGCAGAGTTCTGCAGATGCGGGAGTATCACTAGTGCAATAAGAGACCTTTACATTATTTCTCACATGATTTTGGTGTATTTGTGTTTGTTCGAGCCCAAGTACTTTCCTGGTTAGTTTGCTGTGTATACTAGTCACAACAATGCATATGAGTAATGCACTAGTGACAGAGTCGCAGTGCACCATGCCTCATATCACCATAAGAGTGCATGGTGTAGTATGCAGCCACACATCCATCTCACGTCTTCTTATGTCACACACTGTTATGCATAATCTTCTAAGAACATTTCAGACCTGTAGCCTGGTTTTTGTCAGATTTCTCTGAAATGACACACAATATGCTTCTTTCCTATTAAGTACTGATTGTCAGATTCAACCCGCACTAGTAACAAGGGTTAAAACAAGTTCCACTAGCCTCATATCATTGACTTTCCAATCCCTTTGCACTGAAATTGTTGCACTCAACTTGTGCAGTCAATTTCCTAACAGTCACTTAGGAAGCTGACCACTTCAATATACAGGCTTCTGAAGTAAACTTAACGTATTCTTTCCAAAGGATTCCAAGTGAGTACCATGAAATTCCCTGTAATTATGTCAGTACCTACATGTATTTACAAAAAATACAATGCTATGGCGCAATATCAGAATGTTCCTAGGTAATGCACAGCACACTTTATACACAGTTCTTTAAACTACTCATTAATTGTAAAAATTATAATCCTTTACAGGCTCACTGAACCCCCAGAACCACAAAATATTACACTTCTTACCACATTACCACGCAATTCCACCAACTATGCCTGCTCTAATGAACACAAGGTTCTACACTATACAACACTGCCCAAAAGTTATTATTCACATGGTTTAATGTGGCACACTTTACACTCATGCTCACATATGTAATTACATTTCTGATCGCCTTTTTTTCTCTGTGAATTGATGGGGCTCTTGATGACTGTCTGAAAATATTTTATATACAGTTGTAGGCCCCACTATTTTGCCCATTGACACTGAAAGCACAATTATCCGATCTTGTACTTGGCTAATACTAACCATCAAACCAGAGCTCCAAGCTAGTTTGCCAATTTGTGCTTAATCGATTTCTGATCAATTTTGCTGACTGATCACCTCAATTGTCATACAAAGCAACTTTGACTGTCATGTTATGCAATCTTCACATGAATACCAACTCACAAGATTTGTAAGCATTCGAAACAATAATATGTGCTTCCTGCTGCCCCCCCCCCCTCCCCCCGTCCCTCCACCCCTTTGGATGACCCAGGTTACCCCCACTGTACCTATGGATGTGGTTCAACTTGTGAATATTCAGTCACCATATGTAGTGATACCACATCAGTGCAACACAACCATTGCCACTTCTATCAGTTCAATTAGCAATGCACAGGTAACTACTAATTTTCAACTGCCAGGTTTCTTGTGTGGAATATATATCTACAGCTTTCTGTTAATCATTGGGCATGAAAGAAGTGACAGGTTTTGTCTGCATCACTGACATCATGTATTACCTTTTAGGTGCTGGACATGTGCTAGCCACAGCCACCACTAGAACAATGTGAATTGGTGAAATTACACTTGCCGAGGCATCCTGAGCTGTTTGCACCTTCATCTGCCATCATCAGTGTTTACAGTGATATGCTACATTGTGTTTGCTTTGTTGTTGGTGTTACGGGTTTGCCAAACTTCCAGGAACTCCCCTGATAATTGGGTATAACATTCAATAGCATGATAATTTGTTGTACACTCCCCATCGAGTAGAAATAATGGCTGACATAGACTTGACTGCACTATAGGAAGAAGAGGTAACCTCACAGCAAGTCACCAGCCAGCTTCGCATGTGAACTGCTATGGGATGTGAAACGAATGCTTCTCACTACCCAGTACCAACTGCGAAGTATTTTGGATGCAGTGCTGCTCCATCAGTCAAGTGAGCCTGGTTCAATGTAGGCAGAGATATATTTAAAAACAATATTTTGTGCCGCTGGTCAGGACAATGCCAATCAACAGAACAAAGCCCTCCATCAGCTTAAGTATCTGGCTGCTCAAAATCATGAGACTCTTGTATACCAGCACATACAACTCTCCCACACTGAGGATAACCTCTTGGCCACTGCCAGACAAATAGAAGGTGTTGCTACTGAGTTGGTACAACAATAAGAAGAACTTAAGAACGTGATCCAGCATGAAATAGTCACTGTGTACAAGTTGTCGAACTTGACCACCACTTCAGAAGTAACCAAAGCATTACAAATCCTGTTGCACAATACACTTGCAACCCAATGACATGTTGTCATTCAATTAGTGTTACAACAGAGGCCCAGTCCTAGCCTAGTGCCTGCTTAAACTTTTCTGCAGAATCTCTTTCCATCTGTTGCAGATGATTTACCCCATATGGGAGTCAACTCATACTACTACACAGCTGCCAAGGTATTACTGTTGTGGTCTTTATACATGCTAGATGTGCAGATATCATTACCTGTCTCTTGAGCAAATTGCGAATCGGAACGTTACTGCCTTCACTCCTCCTTGGTTGGCAGCAAGGCTGCTCAGAAACATTCGTCGGGCAAACCAAAGATATTTTAGACATGACGAAGACTGTCAAACACACTCAGCTATGTTGCTACATGTTCTTCAGTCTTATTTTCACACCAGTCATTACTTACACTATGTGATCAAAAGTATCCGGACACCCCCAAAACATGTGTTTTTAATATTAGGTGCAATGTGCTGCCACCTACTGCCAGGTACTCCATATCAGCAATCTCAGTAGTCATTAGACATTATGAGAGAGCACAATGGAATGCTCTGCGGAACTCACAGACTTCGAACGTGGTCAGGCGATTGGGTGTCTCATACGTCTGTACGTGAGATTTCCACATTCCTGAACATCCCTAGGTCCACTTTTTCCTATGTGATAGTGAAGTAGAAATGTGAAGGGACAAATGCAGCACAAAAGAGTACAGGTTGACCTTGTCTGTTGACTGACAAGAGACCACTGACAGTTGAAGAGGGTCATAACATGTAATAGGCAGACATCTATCCAAACCATCAAACAGGAATTCCAAACTGCATCAGAATCCACTGCATGTACTATGACAGTTAGGCAGGAGGTGAGAAAACTTGGATTTCATGGTCGAGTGGCTGCTCATATGTCACACATCATGCCAGTAAATGACAAATGATGCCTCACTTGGTGTAAGGAGCGTAAACATTGGACGATTGAACAGTGGAAAAACATTGTGTGGAGTGATGCGAAACATGCTACCCAAGGTGGCGATCCGATAGCAGGGTGTAGGTATGGCGAATGCCCGGTGAACATCATCTACCAGTGTGTGTAGTGGCAACAGTAAAATTTGGAGGCAGTAGTGTTATAGTGTGGTCAAGTTTTTCATGGAGGGGGCTTGCATTCGTTGTTGTTTTGCTTGGCACTATCACAGATCAGGCCTACATTGATGTTTTAAGCACATTTTTGCTTCCCACTGTTGAAGAGCAATTCGGCAATGGTGATTGCATCCTTCAACATGATCGAGCACCTGTTCATAATGCACAACAGCCTGTGGCGGAATTGTTACAGGACAAACATTCTCACCTTTGGGATGTTTTGGAATGCTGACTTCGTGCCAGGCCTCACTGACTGACGTTGATACCTCTCCTCAGTGCAGCACTCCATGAAGAATGGGCTGCCATTCCCCAAGAAATCTTCCAGCACCTGACTGAAAGTAGGCCTGTGAGAGAGGAAGCTGTCATCAAGGCTAAGGGTGGACCAACACCATATTTAACTCCAGCTTTACCAATGGAGGGCGCCATGAACTTGTAAGTCATTTTCAGCCAGGTGTTCGGATACTTTTGATCACATAGTGTATGTTCTACCTTATCCCTTAGTACAGGGATGAAAGACTGTGAGATCACACTGTTTGTAGTGGATACCCCCTTGTCCTCGCACTGTCATCATGATACATGAACCTTGGTTAGCCGCTGCTGGCAATGGCTCACTACATACTGTGCACAACCCACTGTAGTAGCCCTGCTTTGCTATGATCATGCATTTATGTCATGGACCCACTGACTGGCAGAAGATTACTCTTCAACAGCTCTTCCTGTGACATAGGCATAACTACTAGCAAGCTATCTGTCCAACTGACCAAAGTACATGATGCTAATATCTAATTATCCCCACTTTACTTGTCTGAGCTCTCCATTGTGTTGCCCCACCTTGGCAACCTCCCAGTTTTGCCAAATTATACCAGAGCCGGTCTTTTAAAATCTATCAATGATTTATTAGTTCATGAATGACGTCATGTCACTCTAGACCATTTGACTGTACATACTACTGGATAGAGCTCTAAGGATTTTGTACACCAAGTAGTCATCCCTAGTGCCCCACCTGCCTGCTCCTTTAACTCTGAGCTTGTCTGCTTTGTTATTTGGGCTGTGTATACGTGAGGATAGCACAGATGTTGTAAAGATTAGCCTCTGGTAATATCTGAACAGCAGCCACCTGGAGAATACCATGGGTAATACATTTTTGGGTATGATATCTATCAGGTACGACCCCCTCTTCCCTCTTAGGTTAAGATTTAGAAATTAGATAGTTTTATAATTGGAATGCCAGACAGCCCCACGTCTTATGTTACGTGAACATGTAACTTTGCAGAAAGCAGTAGCAAACAAGTTAATGGTGTTTTAGTAATTTATGTGCTCAAAATACAAAATAATGCATAATCTATATCATCTAAAAAGCGAGTTTTGCAACTTCTTGTCACTGAGTTATGATACAACCACTATTCAGTAACTTACTGTAGACTAACAATAGTTTGTGCCACTATTATTTGTAAACTTTCTCCCCCTTATATTGGCGTCCTTCTATGCACCCCACTGACGTGCCTGCGTCATTGAGTGTTGCAGTCTCCTGCCAGGCCTGATCGTCACATCTGCCCGAACCTTCTGTGGCACCACCAGCACTGTTGATCTTAACCACAGTTCAGCATTGCTGTGGCCGGGCATTGCTGCACACCAGACAGCCGCTGCCCAGCTACGCCTGCTGCCTGCCCTCGCACCACCCCATCCTGGTCCTGCTTCCACTCTAACATCAACACATCAGGCAAAATCCAGACACTGTCTCCTTAATTAATGAAACTGAGTGGTCGAGCAACTCTTGTGTGAAATTCACTTAATGCTATTACATGAAGACAACACTGAAAACTATTGTAACCTTTGTCCCTTTTGCCAGTCCCTCAAGAGGTTGTTCAAACTCATTACTGCCTTCTCTAGATTAAGTCGCTTTACTAAATGTTGGCCAACTCTCCAGGGAGCCCTTAACTTTTGCCATCTTTTATATTTCCTAAAATTAAACTTTACACTGGTAATTGGGCTCCTGTGGAAGTGGGAGGAAGTGTGCGTTTTTAGCATTGAGACTGAGGGTTAGTGAAAGGATTGAGAGATTTTTTTCTTTCCTTTTTTTTTCTTCAAATTTTACATTATTACATTTGACTCATCTGTAACCATGTCTTGTGTTTGAGCAGCAGTTGTGGTCTAGTGTGATACCAGATCTGCAGCTACCCATGGTCAGTTCATGTGCGCAGTGTTCCCACAACAAGAGCTGCTAAGCCTGGGATGCTACTATGACAGTATTGCTGATCAAGGGACATGCAAAGTGCCCCTCGACGAGGTAATGGAAGTACCAGTCAGTACGTAAAACGGGCTGGCGAGAGTGCCATGGTACCACCAGGTCGGTCTTTTGCCTGCTAGCTCTCCTACTGACCAGATGTGTTTCCCAGCGGATATACCGTCAGTCTGGCAGTACTCTCTGTTGCTGCAGAATGCAAAACTTCTTCGCCCCTTAGCGAATAGGTTTGGAGCAATAAACTCCACTTTTGAATAGCAAACCGTCTGGTTCTGAATCTGTCAAATTATGCAAACAACTCAGATGTCCAGTTCCTGGTACCATCCAACATACATCAGGCCTTCTGCTTTGTTAATCTATAAAATGTTTTAGGAGCCAATCTGAGCAGCCCTTCTTAGATTGTTTGCGGATAACGCTGTCATTTACCACCTAGTAAAGTCAACAGATGATCAAAACCAATTGCAAAGTAATTTACATATCTGCATGTTGTGAAAATGCCAATTGATTTTAAATACCAAAAGTTGTGAGGTCATCCACAAGAGTACATGATAACACATACAAATCTAAAGGCTCTAAATTCAACTAAATACCAATGGATTACAAATACGAACAAATTAACAATTATATTGGAATTATCACACATAGAATATGAACCAAAGACTGTTTTTTATTTACAGTGCACTTAGAGGGCATCACATATTTACTAAAGAGATGCCTGCACTACGCTTCTCCATCCTCTCCTGGCATATTGCTGTGCATGGAACTTATTTGTAGTTGTGAATATGAGCAACCATCAGATACATAAAGGAGTGGCAACAATGAAAATTTGCATGCATGCATGTCCAAAGGAACATTACTTCATAATGACACAGGCATTGCAATATTAGGTCATTACCAGATAGGATTAATGGAGGACACTGAAAAATTTCAAAGAAGGGCAGCTCATTTTTTATTATCATGAAACAGGGGAAAGAGCACGACAGATATTATGTGAGTTAGGGTGGCTATCATTAAAAGAGAGGTATTTTTCCTCATGGCGAGATCTTTTCATGAAATTTCAGCCACCAACTTTCCTCTCCAAATGCGTGGATATTCAACACTCTCTCTTAGAAACAATAGCTGATCACATGATTACAACTCAGTCTCTCGTATTCGACTGCCGTTCCGAGACATGTGGCCGTCGCCATTCGTAGCTAGGTGGCGCTCCCGCGCTCAGCCGATTTGTGGAGCGCCTCTATCGCCGTTTGCGCGTACTGTCGTGGCGGCACTGTTAAATGTCGTGGCATTATCACAACACTTTTCCCCCATTGAAAAAAAAAAAAAAAACACTCACTTCCTTGGAGACATGGACAGTGCGGAGACATCCATGGCTTCTTGTGAGGCCCCGAGGAGATCCCGTGGAGAGACACGAGAGTATGGTCGAAAATGTCCAGGACGGACGCTCGTGCGTGGAACGTGCCTCCTGGATGAGATGATGGGTGAAAACTCCGTAGCAGCATCCATAGGTGTCATGGAGCTGGGAGTGTGCTCCAGCGAGATGGGTACCGGAGAAGGCGGTGTCGCGACTGGGGCCGGTTCTGGCATACTCGGAAGCGGTGGAGGCGAAGGATGGGGCGGTGGTACTGGCTTGGCCACCACTTGTGGGCGCATCTGGTTGTAATGGCGAACAACTGTGCCGTCGCCCGTACGTAATTCACAAAGCCGGCGGCCGCGAAGAGCCGTGACCACCCCTGGAATACATTTCGGGCGAGATCCATACCCTCGTGCCCACACGTCGGCGCCCACCGAGTATTTTCCCGCACTAGGGGACACAGCACAAGGCCTGACAGGGTGAAGCAGGTGCAGTAGAGTGCGCGGTTGGTGGCCATGCAAGAGTTCAGCAGGGCTGCGATCACCCAGAGGCGTGAAGCGATAAGAACTCAGAAATTGCAGCAGAGTGTCATCTGTGGAAAAATCACTAAGGAATTTTTCATCTGGCATTTGAAAGTGCAGATAAGGCGCTCGACCTCCCCATTCGATTGCGGATGGAAGGGAGGTGCTGTAACATGATGAATCCCTTGTCCAGTACAAAAATCACGGAAGGCCTGCGAAGAGAACTGAGGGCCATTGTCTGTGACGATCGTGGATGGAAGACCTTCTAGCGCAAAGATTTTGGACAAAGCCAGTGTCGTCGCCGCAGTGGTGGGTGACGGACATCTAACAACAAACGGAAACTTTGAGAAGGTGTCAATCAACAGTAGCCAATAAATACCGAGGAAGGGGCCGGCAAAGTCGGCGTGCACCCGTTCCCATGGCTGAGCTGGATCAGGCCACGGAGAGGTGCCGCCAGTTGTTGAGCACACTGGCCTCACGCAGCAACCATATGGGCGACGTCCGAATTAATACCAGGCCAATAAATGTGCCTGCGGGCCAGGGACTTAGTCCGAGAAATACCCCAATGGCCTTCGTGCAACAGTTTGAGAACATCTTTGCGAAGAGAGGCTGGCACCACGACCCTTGGAGATGCGCCATCCGTGGCCAGAAGAACAACACCATCACGAACAGACAGACGAAGGCGCAAGGCATGGTAGCTGCGAAGGGGATCCGATGCCCGGCCCTTGGTCCTGTCCAGCCAACCCCGTTGAACAAATGCGATCACCGGACGCAGGACCGGGTCCCGCGCAGTAGCCAACACGACCTGCGAACCTGTAAGTGGAAAACCCTCGACCGCACGACGTTCTTCCTCATCAATGTGGAAAGAGAGGAGTTCATCACAATCGAAAACCGGGGCGGGGCCCATCGGCAATCGCGACAATGCGTTAGCGTTGGCGTGCTGGGCCGTGGGGCGATAGTGAATCTCATAATGAAAACGGTGAGCTGCCTTATCCGGAAGCGACGCCGATGGGCTGAACAGAGAGACCAGCGGTTTGTGGTCGGTGATGAGGTGAAACTTAGGACCATACAAAAAAACGCTGAACTTTTTTAGAGCATAAATGATAGCGAGCGCCTCCTTTTCGATTTGAGAGTAACGCCGTTGCGCCTCGTTGAGGGTCTTGGAAGCATAGGCGATGGGTCGTTCCGACCCATCCTCATACCGATGGGCGAGAACAGCCCCTAGGCCATACTGTGACGCGTCAGTCGCCAGAACCAAGTGCTGATCCGGACGGAATGTGGCAAGACAAGGCGCCGACTGCAAATGAGCCTTCAGGCGGACAAAAGCCTACTCACACCCGTCGGACCAACAGAAGGGGAAGTTTATGCGTAAAAGCTGATGCAGAGGATAAGCTACCGCTGCTGCGGATGGAATGAATTTGTGATAATAAGCAATCTTGCCTAGAAACGCCTGAAGTTCTTTGACCGTAGACGGCCTGGGTAGAGCGTTAATGGCCGCAACATGTTGATGTAGAGGACGTATACCCTCACGGAACAGGTGGAAACCAAGATACACAATGGAGGGTTGGAAGAACTGTGACTTGTCCAGATTGCACCTCAACCCAGCCGAATGCAAAACCCGAAACTGTGAACGCAAATTACGAAGGTGCTCCTCAGTGGAGGCCCCCGTGACAACAATGTCATCCAGATAGTTTATGCAGCTGGGAACGGAAGCCGTGAGCTGTTCCAAAAACCGCTGAAAAATGGCCGGTGCGCTAGCGACGCCAAATGGTAACCGCTGGTACTGATACAACCCACAAGGAGTGTTGATAACGAGAAATTCCTTAGAAATAGCATCCAACGACAACTGATGGTACGCCTCCGATAAGTCAAGTTTGGAAAAGAACTGGCCCCCAGCGAGCTTGGTAAACAACTCCTCAGGACGGGGAAAAGGATAAGTGTCAATGAGGCTCCGAGCGTTGACAGTGGCTTTAAAGTCACCACACAATCGCAGACTCCCATTTGGTTTAGAAACCACCATGATCGGCGA
Source organism: Schistocerca gregaria (assembly GCF_023897955.1). Lineage (NCBI taxonomy): Eukaryota > Metazoa > Arthropoda > Insecta > Orthoptera > Acrididae > Schistocerca > Schistocerca gregaria. The sequence goes on from NC_064921.1 coordinate 582,772,449, forward strand.
TGCCCTTTCGCTGGAGGTAACCGGAAGGAGAATCCCTGAAGCTGTTAACCTGTCTAGCTCAGCCTTGAGAGGTGCACGCAACGCCACCGGAATAGGGCGTGCCCGGAAAAACTTAGGGCAAGCCGTAGGTTTAAGTGTAATGTGGGCTTCAAAATCCTTGACACAACCCAGACCAGCAGAGAACACGGACGAAAATTCAGAACACAATCCATCCAGCTGTTGATACGGAATATCCTCAGATATGAGGTGCACATCATCATCAATGGAGAACCCGAACAACTGGAAAGCATCATAACCGAACAGGTTTTCAGTGCCTGCATGATCCACCACATAAAACGTGAGGAGCCGAACAACAGACTTGTAGGCAGTGGAAGCATCAAACTGGTCCATGATAGGAATTTTCTGTTTATTATAAGTCCTCAGATTTCGCGTAACTGGAGACAAAGGAGGGGAGCCCAATGCCAAATACGTGCGAGAATTAATGAGAGTTACTGCAGAGCCAGTGTCCACTTGCATGCGGATGTCTTTATCCATGACACGAACAGTAACAAACAACTTATGTGTTTGAGAAAGCACACAGTGAACATCTATGTTCGACGCCTCGTCCTCGTCGACAGGAACTTTAGGGGACTGACACACAGAAGCAATGTGGCCTTTTTTCCTACATGAATTACACATGGCCCAATATTTTGGACACGCTGCCCTGTCGTGCTGTACGAAACAACGGGGGCAAGAAGGAAGTGCGGAACGAACTGGCTTCTGTGGTTGCTGGTTTCGCTGCGATCGTTGCGGCCCAATGCGACGTTGTTGACGCGAGTGAACCGCCGCCACATCGTCGTTCTCCTGTGAAACAGGCAATTTGCCCGTGTCGAGAGTTGACTGTACAGCGCCTACATCACACCATGCGTCTATTTGCGCGCCAGCAGCGTGAGACACTTCAAAGGATTGGGTGATGCTTAGAACTTCCGACAACGACAGGTTTGGCAGTTGTAGGGCACGTTGTTGAACTTCTTTATCAGGAGCAAGCCGTAGAATAGCATACCTAACCATTGAATCAGCATAAGACTCGTGATGTGTGTCCGTGACAAAATGACATTTCCTACTCAGACCGTGTAGTTCCGCCGCCCAAGCCCGGTTTTGATTGATGGGGCTGTTTACAACACCGGTAGAACGCCACGCGGGCGGCACCGACGCGGGTGTTTTTTCGATAATAGGCAGACAATAAGTCACACATTTCTTGGAAGGACAGGGAGGCAGGTTCCCGCAGAGGGGCTAACTGAGATAGCAGCTGATAGACCCGAGGGGAAATCCAAGATAGAAATAACAACTTACAAATAGGAGCGTCGACAACGCCGAAAGCCAAAAAGTGTTGCCGCAAACGCTTCTCATAATCCTCCCAGTCTTCAGCGGCCTCGTCGTAAGGAGGGAATGGAGGCGGAGAAGAGGAAGACAGAGGATGAGTAAGCGACGTCGACAACGCCTGAATCGCTGCCGTCAGCTGTGTTTGTTAAGCCTAAATAGTAGCCATCAGCTGTGTTTGTTGTTCAATGAGCGCTTGCATAAGCTGTTCCATAGCTGCCCCGTCACGAACACGCAAATCCACAACGCAGTGAAAAGATCCCATCCTCGTCGCCAAAAAGTGTTATAACCTTTAATCAAAATAATTGCGTGGATATTCAACTCTCTCTTAGAAACAATAGCTGATCACATGATTACAACTCAGTCTCTCATATTCGACTGCCGTGCCGTGACATGCGGCCGGCGCCGTTCGTAGCTAGGTGGCACTCCCGCGCTCAGCCGATTTGCGGAGCGCCTCTATCGCCGTTTGCGCGTACTGTCGTGGCGGCACTGTTAAATGTTGTGGCACTATCACAACAAGCATCACAATGAAACAAAAGACATCAAAGCTCGCACATAAAGATTTAAATGTTTGTTTTGCCCACACACTGTTCGGGAGTGGAATGGCAGATAAATAGTCAGAAGGTGGTTTCATACATCTGCTCCCAAACACTTAAGTGTGAACTGCAGATTAGTCATGTAGGTGTAGAAGTAATATTTTGCCCAAAAGTGCTAAAAGCTTATGTGATGGTCCTAGATTCAATAGTGCTCTGTAGGTTGTATCAGAGACCAAAACTTTCCAATTCATGTCATTGGATTCAGTTGCCTCCTAAGTAGTTTTCAGCAAGTTGATGCCCATGCCTTTAATTATCTCAAAGCTTTCTCTGTCCTGTGCAAATTGGTTTCGACTCTGTGAACATAAATCACAAGTTGTGTTGAGCCCATGGCACTGGTCGCCTCACCCAAAGCAACTGGGAATACAATGAACTTGCTGGCATTATCAGTTAACTGCCTGGTCGCCTCACCCAAAGCAACTGGGAATACAATGAACTTGCTGGCATTATCAGTTAACTGTCTTAGACATCCACTAACATGACAGGTATGTGTTGAGTGACTGTGACAAAAAATTAATTTCGCAAAATTTCTGTATCTTCAAAGGTGTAGCTAGTTCCAATATCTCAATAATACACACTTTGATGAGCTCACCATTGCTGAAAGGCAAATTTGATCTCATAATGTGAAGTGCTATTTTGTAGTTTGCTTTTAAAGATGGGCCTTTACTGATGGTTAGCACCTAAAAATTAGAAACAAGCAATGAATTATAAATATGGTGTATTTATACAAGTAAATACATACAAATACAAACAGCAGAAACACAATGTTTTGTGTGGGGTACTCACGTTGGGATTGGTTTGCTTTACAGCACTGCATCTTTTTAGATCTGTGAACTTGTTTGTTAATTCATCATCAACTAAATCTTTAAATCCTCTCTATAGACAATAGATTGGAATACTCTCTTTCAAATTCTGAAGGTGGCAGGGGTAAAATACAGGGAGCGAAAGGCTATTTACAATTTGTACAGAAACCAGATGGCAGTTATAAAGAGTCGAGGGACATGAAAGGGAAGCAGTGATTGGGAAGGGAGTGAGACAGGGTTGTAGCCTCTCCCCGATGTTATTCAGTCTGTATATTGAGCAAGCAGTAAAGGAAACAAAAGAAAAATTCGGAGTAGCTATTAAAATCCATGGAGAAGAAATAAAAACTTTGAGATTCACCGATGACATTTTAATTCTGTCAGAGACAGCAAGGGACTTGGAAGAGCAGTTGAATGGAATGGACAGTGTCTTGAGAGGAGTATGTTAGATGAACATCAACAAAAGCAAAACGAGGATAATGGAATGTAGTCGAATTAAGTCGGGTGATGCTGAGGGAATTAGATTAGGAAATGAGACACTTAAAGTAGTAAAGGAGTTTTGCTATTTGGGGAGCAAAATAACTGATGATGGTTGAAGTAGAGAGGATATAAAATGTAGACTGGCAATGGCAAGGAAAGTGTTTCTGAAGAAGAGGAATTTGTTAACATTGAGTGTAGATTTACGTGTCAGAAAGACGCTTCAAAAAGTATTTGTATGTAGTGTAGCCACGTATGGAAGTGAAACATGGACGATAAATAGTTTAGACAGGAAGAGAATAGATGCTTTCAAAATGTGGTGCTACAGAAGAATGCTGAAGATTAGATAGGTAGATCACATAACTAATGAGGAAGTATTGAATAGGATAATAGGATTGGGGAGAAGAGAAGTTTCTGGCACAACTTGACTAGAAGAAGGGATCAGTTGGTAGGACATGTTCTGAGGCATCAAGGGATCACCAATTTAGTATTGGAGGGCAGCGTGGAGGGTAAAAATTGTAGAGGGAGACCAAGAGATGAATACACTAAGCAGATTCAGAAGGATGTGGGTTGCAGTAGGTACTGGGAGATGAAGAGGCTTGCACAGGATAGATTAGCACGGAGAGCTGCATCAAACCAGTCTTAGGACTGAAGACTACAACAACAAAATGTTATCTATGTGTATTGTTACGTATAAACGTATACAACAACAGACAATATATGGAGTCCAGCAACTAGGCAACTGCATAATAAATTGAAAATTCTAATCCTTCTTTTTCAAAAAGAAATGTAACTGCCATTCATTTCTAAAGCCTTGTGACAAAAAATGGTTAGACTCCTCTTTTTGAGAGTTATGTTCTATTGCAACAGCAAATTTCCTTTTGAACTTAATTTGTACCATGAGCAGACAATGAAGCAGAAACAGCACTGCCACTAAAGTTCGGCTGAACTGAATTAAGTTGTGATGAATGAAGGTACATTGCACTGCTAAATGAAATATCATGTCATACCAAGTAGTTCCAAGAGAGGCTAGGATGGAATTAATGAAGCTAGTATGTACCCAGTGGTGATGAGGCAGGCTTAGTCCTGGGCTGCATGCATGAGATCTAGCACGCTGTGGGCAACCGTGCACTAAACGATTTTCTGTAGAAGTCAATAGCTGTAAGTGTAATCCACATCAAACTGAGTGAGTTTTTAATATCAGGTACTGTATTACATGTTTATGTATATGAGAATAACCTGCCTTTGATGACGTTTTAAGTGGTTAAAATTCACGTTAACTTTATCAAGAATCTACTTTTACAGCATCTGTTAATAGCATGGCCGACCACATTTTGAAAGTCAACTATATACTTCCACAAGTATCAATCCATAAAAAATACGATACAGTTAAGACATTTAATATTTACAACCTTCAGTCTGCCACAATTACAGTATTAATGCAACTGATTTAATGAAAATGTTTTTAGAACTGTGACTCTTACTCTCCTCTGGAGCATGTCACAATGCACACCCAAAAATAAAACTTTTGACAAATGACAGACACGACACTCCCTTTGAAAGCTGCCGCTAACACATGAAAAGCGCCCTTTTTTCAATTTGCTGTGTTAGATTGTTCAAGTGCACTGATGAAACATTTTTATAAGTTAAACCTTTCCTTTCGAAAGATACACAAAGAAACAGACGTGAAATATACTTACAAGGTGAGGCCTTGATGTTTACCGATTTACCTCAAACTTTGTACACCTTTAGTAGGCCATTAAAACAACATAATGTGCAAGTAGTGAGGTGCACTACTCTGGCAATTCCGAGAAAATCGCAAGAAATTTTTTTCGCATCTGTTGTAGATGTAGATGTGCAAAGGTACATATTGTATAAAGTCACTGCCGACAAGTGGTCAGCGTTTGCACTTTGCAAGAGAATTGTAGGTGAGGCGACAGCTTGAATCCCGCAAACACTTATTTTTTTATCTATATTTTTTTCATCACTGGTCAAATAATTTAATTTATATGACGCTTGGCCTGTAATGTAACAGGGAGGAAGGGGAAAAAAAAAAAAAAAATAACCGAAACCAAACCACTTGCATTTCTATTAAGTTGTAGTGAACTTCACATGATATTTGACTGTTTACTATTTGTAATTAAATTTTCAACGATGAGGGACAAGCCTGGAAAGCCCTAGTCAAATCTCCACAAATAATGATGCGAATGACATTCACAATCAGTAATATAGTAAATCACACTGTGCCAGACCACAAGAGTAATGTACAACTACGCGTTGGATGTGCTGCTGACCCCACGCATTGCGGGATGGTATTTGTCATACAGACATGGAAAATATAAACTGGAACTTGAAGCAAATACTATGTAAATACATGTATTTCTTTTTTTCATTATATCACCTTTCAAATGTCATATACATTAAATAATATGACCAGTGATGAAAAAACACGAATTAAAAAATAAGTGTTAGTGGCATTCGGACTGTCGCCGCACCCACGGTTTTCTTGTCATGTGCGGATTCTATCCACCTGACCATAACGATGACTTATGATCGGCACCTTCACACAGACACATAATAAACAAGTAACACTTCTCTTCCGACTTTCTTGGAATTGCCAGAGTAGTGCACCTTATTACTTGCACATTATGTTGTTTTAATGGCCTACTAAAGGTGTACAAAGTTTGAAGCAAATCTGCCAGTCCAATGCCATGGCCTCCTCTTGTTAGATTAATGAAAAATTACTAAATCATTGTATGTAGAAAAGATAATTTGTTTATTACAAAGAAACTTTGGTTGGTTGGTTGTTTGGGGGAAGAGACCAAACAGCGAGGTTATCGGTCTCATAGGATTAGGGAAGGAAGTCGGCCGTGCCCTTTCAAAGGAACCATTCCGGCATTTCCCTGGAGCGATTTAGGGAAATCACGGAAACCCTAAATCAGGATGGCCGGACACGGGATTGAACTGTCGTCCTTCCGAATGCGAGTCCAGTGTGCTAACCACTGCACCACCTCGCTCAGTACAAAGAAACATACAAGATATAAGCAGCACCCTTAATTGCTACAAGTCAATGAAAATACATTGGTATGGTCACAAATTTTCCTACACATGGGTTACCATGAAGCGCATAAATCTCACTATGAAAAAGGAGAGCCTTCAATGGAAAAGAATGTAAGATAGAGACATACAGCTTGTTTGAGTGTATAAGTCATCATATTACACAAAATAGTCACTGAAATTAATGAAAGCTCTTAAGCAAAACATCTGTAAGGTGGCTAAGTGAGTAATTTTGATCCTTGTAGTGCTGCTTTTGATGAACATTCCTATGGTGTGAAGTTTTTTAAATACAGAACATTATTATTTCCAAATAGCAGTTTTTTGGCTGCGAATTGTACTAACTTTTGAATGTATTTCCTCAGTTTTACAATAAGTTATTGGTTTTTTGTGGTGAAATATATAACTATTCTTTCCCGTTTCCAACTAACAATTTTTTTTTTTTTTTTTTTTTTTGCGGTTAATAAAGTATGGTACAAATGACTATATAGTTTTCAAATAAATAATTTGTCTACCCACATTAGCATGTTTTGGATCGAGGTATTGTTAAGCACTTACCTCACACCTCAAGTGTCCTGAGTGTACAACCAATGTGACATCTCAGAATGTGACAAAACTCACTCACAGTGGCTGATACTATATATGGTCAGGATAGTCTGCAAGTTCAGTTTTGGTATTACATAGATACATAAGCACAGTTTTAAGGCGAAAATTTTCTGATATTATTGAGTTCCACCAATACTGAATGAACTGCACGAGAGTCATCACAAAACACAATGTGACAAAACGGGAGATGGACATGTGGTCACTTGCCAATTTTAGATAATGTGCTATCATCAATTTTGCCATCAGAGCACAGTTCATGAAACAATTCATAGCTATAATTTGCAGCAAGCTTTTCCTTACACCTAACAAATTCATCAAGCTGACATCTGTGAGTTACACCCATGTGCAATTGGTAGCACTTTGCTTGTAAAAGGCAGGTTTTTGGATTAGGATCTGAGTGCCACATACACTTTTAAGATTTCACATGCGATCAAAACAATGTATACTCCACAGAGAGCAGATTTTCACATTATAAAGTGAGAAACTAACGTTTTCAGGAGTCAACGAATGAAAACCAATTGTGAACAATGCAGACACACTGAATGCAGATTGTGTGTTATTACTTAATGTAAGGGAACTAACTAATAACTATGAAGTCCACAGGACTGTCGATTGAAAAATGTGCTCTGTCCACCCTCTGCCTGAGTTGTTTTTGGATAACAGTATTGAAAGGGCACACTCTACTCTTGTACTTGTTAATGATAGTTTGCAAAAATGTGTATGCAACTTCTTCAACAAACACAATATGTCATTAATTGAAGTTCCAATTCAAAAATACTGTAGACATAAAACCACTGCTCATAATAACACAAAATTTGAACAGTATATTATTGATGCAGGAGAAAATGTCAAGGGGAGGGGGGTTGGGGGGGGGGGGGGGCCGAAAATTTTACCAATACATGGTGCTGTAAGCATCTTAATGGGAATGGGGTCAGTTACAAATGACTTGCAATACGACGGCTATGATTTGAGTTGCACATTACACTACCCGTACTGTTCAATGCGGCATGACTGCACAAGTTTGTTAGTCAACAGTTGTGGCACTGTTAAGTGGGTAAACCCATCCACCATGGCAAGTTTGTACTACACCAGGTGGAAAAAAATTGGCTTTTAGTTGTCCTCTGACCAAAAAGCAAAGTGACACAGGTTCTTAATTGTCCTGGGGCCAAAGACCATATAAAAAGCAAACTGACATTGGTTTCTAATTGCCGTGGGACTGGTGCAAGGTATGTTCAACATGCTGTCCACAGTTTTCCGACACAAGCTTAATTTGAAAAACAGCATGCTCCACAGCAGATCGGAGTGTCTCAGGGGTCAAGTTCACAATGTGTTGTGCAATACATGCCTTCAGTTCAGTTACATTTGTAAATGAAGAGCTGAACACATCTTTCAGATAACCCCACAGCCAAAAGTCACACGGATTAAGATGAGGTGATTTGGATGGTGAGGCTATTGGGAAATAACAGCTGATAATTCTAAATTTCTGAAGCACTTCTGCGGCACCTGCTTCACTGGCAGTGTAATGTGTGGAGGAGCACTGTCTTGCATGAAAATAATCCTACCCACACATCCAAGCTGTTGAAGCATTAGAATGACTCTCATAGCATTTATCAGTGATGGTACACATAGCAGGATCCACAGGACTCATTTCATTGAAAAAATATCGCCCTGCAATGAACAATGCTGTCAACCTGCTCAACAGAGTCATCTTTGCAGAATGAAGTGCTATCAGTTGATGCGGGTGCAGATTTTCTGCTGCATACATCCAGCAATTGTGTATTGACATGTTCTTGGAGAAGGAAAGGGGCTTCATCTGTCAACAGAATGTTCCATGGCCATTCACTGTCCACTTCCATGTGAGAAAAAATACCAGAGTGAGCATTTGTCCCCCTTGGAGGTCAACAGGAAGCAACTCGAACACGGGTGATTTCGTATGGACAGCAATGCACAATGTTTTGTAGGATTCTACGCACTGTACATGGAGGCATGTCCAATACTTGGGCAATTCCCCCTGCACTGCATATCTGCACACCACTGCTCAGTCCCTCCTGCACTGTTGTGGCCATATCTTCATCAGGCATCAGATCAACAATTTTCATCTTTGCATTTCAAAAGAATCTGTCTTTTTTAATTTTATAATCAATTCCTCCAGCACTTAGCAGACATTGGACCAATGCCTATTTTGATACTCTTGAACATCTGGGACTTCTGCAGGGCTACTGGCGTACAGTCACTGTTCTTCTAAAAGATCTTTACCAGCAGCATGCATTCCTTCATGAAGACAGGCATGTTGGGTGTCTTGGACAGAACAGCTGTGTGCTACGTGTCTGCTAGTGTGCATATTCTGACACTAATGACATCATCTATTTGTACAATTTTCAGTAAGTTACCCACCCACCCCAGTGATGTTTCCCCCTGCGTCAATAATATGCTATTCAAATCTGATGTCCTTCAGAGCAGTGGTTCTCTTTTTGCAGCACTTTGAAATTGGAACTAATTCTGGACAACCTGCATCTTCTCAGTCATATTTCACAATGGGTTCAGTTTCAGTCCTCCATCACGAAACAGTACTCAACTGTACTGTGTCCTTTTGTGAAGGAGTGTCCAGCTGCACCGGCAAACACATGAAGCAATACTGTCAGTATTTCTCCAAGGTACTACTGCTGTCTGCTCAGTAGCAATAACACTACAAGCAGATGTAATGCAAAATGAGTAATATAATTTAACATCCAGAAAAATACAGTTTCATAATTATATAAAGAACAAATATTGTAGTGCCTCAAGAATTTCGGTGTAAATTCTAGAAACACTCAGCCTTCAACCGTCTCGAACACCCGATATTTTAGGTTCAAGTGCGCAGGAGCGAGAACATTCCTACCAATCTATCTGCTTCTATGTGCAGGTTGGAACTTTGTTATTAGAAGACTGTAAGAGGGGCAAGTCAATGACGACAAGTGTTTGCCGCCAGTGCTACAGATGGCATGAGGAGCACTCAAGGAATAGTTATGTCACATTCTTTGAGGTGTTAGTGTCTGTGCTGATTGGGAGGGGGGGGGGGGGGGGGGGGGGGAAGGACTAATGAACAATCGAACATAAATTTTTATGCACATTCATGTATTGGACTTGCTTGAGACTAGAGACTTTTGAATTTTTTCATGTCTTGGCTGTGAACGAAGAAAGACACATGTATGCTATTTGAATATGTGTAAATGAGTCCAACGTGTAAGGAATAAGTTACCTTGCAGAAATTATTATCTGTGAAAACTGAAAATATAAAGTGATTGAACTGAAAAGTATTATATGAGTACAAAAATTATTTCAAAGATAGAGAAGTATTTTAATAAATTCCCTTAACCAGCTATAGTCTTCGGAGAAGAAGCTTGTGGGAGATCAATGTAGCGGATTACCCAGAGAAGAGGATCGGCTACACACAACGTGCAAGTTAACTGAATTGAGAAATGAATGTGCCTTACAACCAAATACCACACTGCCTCTTGTCGTTTGAAAAACTTTAGAATATCTAAACTAGAGTCAATGAAAAAGGCATTATTTTCACATAAAGAATTAATAATTTTATTTTACTGTTAATGACAAATGAGGCATGCTACAAATTACTTATGTAAGTAGTTGTCAATTTATTGTTATAAACACTAAAACGGAGCAAAAAAGTAATAAAAATTTTAATACTGCTTTTACTGAACAAGTAAATACTAAATTTTTAGAATAACCTAAGATACTAGAAAACAAAAATCCCAAAAGAAGTTAATCAATCACTGTTTCAGTGCACTGCAAAATTAGATCACAGTTTATCATTTATTCAAGTTTACTTCACAACAATGCTAATAATATTTCAACCACCTGCCACTCATCACAGCCACAACTAATAGCAAAAAAAGTAAAGTCCATGCACTTTCTATTCAATGACACATCTACCAATGTTTTTATCAAATACAGGTTAACTTCCAGTAAATTACATTATTGCACTATTAAAAAAATTATTTAAAGAAAATAAAGCAATGTTCCAGAAAAATTTTAATTCTTCATGTCCTTTACATCATATCATAAAGATCAGAATGGAAGACATATTACATAACGAATATAGAAATTTAACATTACATAGATTATATACCTAGTACAAGAGATCTATAGATATTTACACAATATTATTGATAATGGCATCAACCATGTATTGAAGTTATTGCCATTACTGCTGCCGTGCCAACAGCATGCTGAAAGACATTAACATGACGCTAATAATCCTCCGAGACTACACACATGTTGATAGGTTTGCATAAAAATGCCAAAGACAAAAAACAAATACAACAGTTTCGTATGATTTTCTGTACGTACAGTGAAACTGAGATTTTACATTAGATGAGAGACCGAAAATATTTCAGAATTAAGTAGAACAACTGATACTACATTGTGGGAGACATGTGTATGATATAATGTTAGAGTTCCATAAGTGCAGATGATACTGATACATTCATCCCAATAAAATGTTATTGCAAATTTATGGCACATCAAAATACTAGAAAAATTGTATGTAAATAATATAAAAATGCTAATTAAAATAGTAAACAATGAAGCTAGTAAAATCTTTAAAAAGAGATCGCAATGAAATATGACAGGCCTTGAAATGAATGTAAAATTTGTATTTCACTGTATGATGGAGATGATATTTGCACTGATAATTTCCAACAGCCAATTTCAACACTGAACTACGGTATGTGCTAGTTAGTTTCACAAATGATGGTATGTGTGTGTCAACATAACCCATCTCTGAGTTTTGCTGATAAAATACTGCAACAAACACGTTTATCAGCTGTAATTATGTGTGAATTTTCTTCTAATATTTTTCTGTGCAAGAAAATATAAAAATATGTTACAAAACTAAATTAGAAAAACACTTTTTTAAATGTATGGACACAGACAAAAGATTAAAAATTCGTACAAATGTTTTACGTGTTTTATCAAATTATAATTGGTAATTTCCCCCTCTGGGCTGATGTAAGTCGACACGATCGACTGGCTGAAGAAGGTGGTGTCCGCAGAGGAGTACGCACAGGAGTTCGTACACGTCGTAACGAAGGTGTTATTGTACCATTTGTTCTTTGCTGATGGAAGCCCATTTTCGACCGTGAAACAGAAGACGTACTTTTGCAAGTTGATGCAGGTGTATGTGGACGTGAAGATGCATCATTACGATCTCTTAGACATCTCCTCTTTAGAGAACTGCGGAGCGTCCTTGCATCAGCAGTATCCAGATGAGACTGCAAAAGAAAGAATGATATTCTTAAGAAATGCTGGAAGTCTTTGCGCACAGGTTCAAAGAAAATTAGTATTAAAGAAAATAAACATACAAGACTTTACAATGCAGCAATGTTCAACATAAATCAGTATTAATTGAAAAACACGTGCTAAAAGGCGCTGAAGTGCTAACTATTTCCCAGAGAGAATTGCCATACATAAGGTTCTAAATGCCAAAATAAATGGAAAGGAAAGTATCTATGGACTCTCAGAATACCTGTATGCTGTCCTGTGCTATCTACGCTTCCATTCTGCTGGGGAGAAAGAATCAACTCAGCAATAAATTATGGTCCATGATCTATGTGAATTTGAAATCTTGGCTTTGCTTTCACAAAGTTACAAGAAAGTAAGAATTCTTAAGGAACGATTACACTAGTGCACAAGCAAACATAACTAAAAACGACAGGATACATTAACAGCAATGGCAGGATTACAACAGTAATAAAAACGAAGTCCAAATCACCTGAGACACAACAAATTCTAATGTCATAAAAAGACCTCACAATTAATAAGTCTAAGCCCATTACAGTGGCAAAGATCCACATAGCAAAATATCCAGTTGTGGGATAGTTCTTGAAATACACATAAGGAGGCAAAGTTCTTTGGTTATTTGTATTCACACTTCTCTCGTCTGCTTCCTAAAGTGATTTGTTGTTATTGTTTGAGTATAGATTTCCATATACAACATTACATAACTATTTATTATTGCAGAATATTTAATTATTGATTTCCTATGATGTTATTACTTTGTAATAATGAGTAGAATGAAACTGAAATAATGCTGACAATGTAAGTCTGCTCTTTCTACATTCTTCTTAATAGTGCTATTAGCAGACATAACAGGACTTCCAGATACCTGGGAAGCACTCTCAGAGAGAGAGAGAGAGAGAGAGAGAGAGAGAGAGAGAGAGAGAGAGAAGGGGTGTGCATGTTTGTGTGGAATGTTTCAGTATCAATATAAACAAAATTAGATATTAGTTATAGAAGGTACATTCTACAACTGTTCAGCCTAACATAGAGTGGACCGAATATCGGCTAAATGCCATTATCTTCAAAAAGTGCAACTTTCATGTGGTGAGCTGTGAAGTTGAGGAAAGTTTATTTGCAGTGAACTCATAAGAAATGAAGTTTTAACAATTTTTGGTCTGTATGACAAACTGTGGTACAGTACATCTTTTAAAAGGTTTAGGTCAAACAGTTATAGAAATTGATAAACACTGAAGAATCCTAACCTCCACTCCTCTCCTCTACTCTCCCCCCTGCATGCACTGAAGATGAACGCATCAGATGTCCAAAAAATGAATATAATCAACGAGACTGTGGAAAATATTTAGTGTCCTATTCAATGCTTATTATTGGAATGTAAGTGCGGTTGGTGTAGCAATGATCTCCGAAGTCATGCATGGAACATTTTACATAAATTTTTTGCATGGCAAAGCATTCATCTTGAGGAGTGTCACATCTATTAACCTTTGACCAAAATATAATTGTATGAATTTTGCTGAAGTGTGTTTAGTCTTTTTTAAACATAATTCCAGTGATATTTTTCCGATATTTTGCAAGAAACTGTATTTGAATACATTACAAAATACCAGACATGGAGAAGCTTTCGAAGCAGTTCAGTACTGCAAGTGAAAGTGGCCCCCACCTGCATAGCTACCATTGCTCCAGATTCTCATGGTAGTATGTTCACAGACTATCCCTGTACAACTGGGTCTTCACAACACAACAAACCTAAATATGTTAGTCAGGTTAAACATGTAAGGGTAAAGCTGTCCTCAACACTAAGTTTGTGTTAAAACACCACTGAGGTGTCCTGGGAATGGACTGGTTTGGAGGTAGTATCCTCTTGCTTTCCCTTGATCTTCAAACGGACTTGCACAGCCAGTTATACAAAGAACTATAGTTTAACATTGACTCTGAAGCAGAGTGCAACTCAGCATTTCCAGTACACACAAATCATTGGCAGATGTAAAGATATTATAAGTGACAGAAATAATCCAAGGATCAGCTAGCAATTGATCCACGCACCTTTTGATCTGCAGAGTGACCCCCCACTGAGCCACACTATACATCTAACATATACATTTTGCAAATAAGGAAGTAGACTTCTGTCTAGACTAAACGATTTATGGGTATGATGGAAACCATAAATGTAATCAACATTAGTATAGTAATATTCGTTACTTTAAATACTGGTGTCTGGCTTTTCCAGGTGTTTCTGTTACAGTGGATGATAAGTGTGCACTCCCTTCAGTTACAAATATACTTGGACTACCAAATTTTGATAACAATTACAATCCTAAATACAAGAACAAAGCATTACTATTGCATTAAGAGAAAGGAAAGCTGGAGTTATGTGTCTTCAGAGATTGACATCATTAGAAATGGAGCACTTGGTTAATTGGACAAGAATGGAGGAAAAAAGTAAACACAGGCTGTTTAGGGTATAGGCAAAATTAATAACCACATATAAAGACCAATGCTGATTTCATATACAACACTAATTACTTTATCGAGGAAAAAATGAATGTATTATGGTTTGAACAATAAATCAATCAGGGAGCAATCAACTCTTTCACAGAACATATCAAACTGAAGTAACTGATCTTTTATACCCACACAGACACCCCCCCCCCCCCCCCCCCAAAAAAAAAGGGTGAGCATGCAGAATATAGGGATACCTGAAACTAACTTGTCATCTAGCTTTTAGTTGTGGCACCAGCGCAATCAAAGGTGTGATCTGTGATTGGTTGCTAGGCGTTGACCCTGTAATTGAGGTCTGTATGAGTGTGTCAGGGTGTTACGTGACCGTGGTAGTTGACAAGCTGTCCAAAGATGGCGATATGACACCTTGCTGCATTTACCATTTTGCAAAACTTCTACCTTGTGGTCTTCATGTCACAATGCTTGGAAATGTACAGTGTATGGGGCTGAAGAAGGGCCTGAACTATAGAAATGTGGAGCACAATGTGGGAAGAGTCCACCAATTCATTGCGTGCGAAAATAGAGCATTCTTCATCGTGTGCAGCAAGTGGCCATAAGATGCCTGTAACACATTCTCAAATCTGCCATACTAAATTGGTAGTTCCATGCAGCATGGCAGTGGTGCTGGTGTAAGATAGTCTGCCATGATGCTCATGAGCTGCCCATACACTACTGCAGTCAACGATGCACCAATGCCAGATTCACATGCACCCCATAGTCCTAAGAGGACCAGAGGAGTCACTTCCTTCCAGTTCTCTTGGTGACATGTGAAAGTGACCTCTCGACTATTCTACTGCTCGCAGGGTGATAATTTGTAGTGTGGTAGGCTTGGAAATTGCATAGTTTAGACAGTTCATTGAAGTGACTGGACTCAAATTGGCTACACTAGTATGCTGTAATGTGGAGAGAACAGCCAAAGCACGCTAAACAATTTATGACGAATGTTTTTGCATTCACTTTGGTGGATATGCCTGACTGGTATAGCTACTGCCCGCCTTGTGCATCTGTTAACTGCTGTGAATACACACTTGTAACCATCCGAGGGTGGCAAGCATCTACACGCTATGTCACTGAAGACATAAGGAAATATCCAATGTCTGCGTGTATGTGGTATCAAACCTTGCATTACTGGCCTTGAAGGCATGTATGAGCCCAGAACCCGCACAAAAACGCATTATCCTGTTGGTATTAGGCGTGTTGATAAAATATCAATATTTCCCCAGAAAATGTTGTTGTTGTTGTGGTCTTCAGTCCTGAGACTTGTTTGATGCAGCTCTCCATGCTACTCTATCCTGTGCAAGCTTCTTCATCTCCCAGTACCTACTGCAAACTACATCCTTCGGAAGCTGCTTAGTGTAGGCTTCTCTTGGTCTCCCTCTACGATTTTTCCCTCCACGCTGCTCTCCAATACGAAATTGGTGATCCCTTGATGCCTCAGAACATGTCCTACCAACCGATCCCTTCTTCTAATCAGGTTGTGCCACAAACTTCTCTTCTCCCCAATCAGATTCAATACTTCCTAATTAGTTATGTGATCTACCCATCTAATCTTCAGCATTCTTCTGTAGCACCACATTTCGAAAGCTTCTATTCTCTTCTTGTCCAAACTATTTATCATCCATGTTTACTTCCATGCATGGCTACACTCCATACAAATACTTTCAGAAAAGACTTCCCGACAGTTAAATCTATACGCGATGTTAACAGTAATATCTCTTCTTCAGAAATGCTTTCCTTGCCATTGCCAGTCTACATTTTATATCCTCTCTACTTCGACCATCATCAGTTATTTTGCTCCCCAAATAGCAAAACTCCTTTACTACTTTAAGTGTCTCATTTCCTAATCTAATTCCCTCAGCATCACCCGACTTAATTCGACTACATTCCATTATCCTCGTTTTGCTTTTGCTGATGATCATCTTATATCCTCCTTTCGAGACACTATCCATTCGCAGGAGAGCTTCTGTAAAGTTTGGAAGGTAGGAGATGGATACTGGCAGAAGTAAAGCTGTGAGTACCGGGCGTGAGTCGTGCTTCGGTAGCTCAGTTGGTAGAGCGCTTGCCCGCGAAAGGCAAAGGTCCCGAGTTCAAGTCTTGGTCAGGCACACAGTTTTAATCTGCCAGGAAGTTTCATATCAGCACACACTCCGCTGCAGAGTGAAAATCTCGTTCTGGCACTATCCATTCCGTTCAACTGCTCTTCCAAGTCCTTTGCTGTCTCTGACAGAATTACGATGTCATCGGCGAACCTCAAAGTTTTTATTTCTTCTCCATGGACTTTAATACCTATATCAATATATAAAGGTGACATTTCTTTCAACGTTATATCGAAATGTCGATATCAAAATGGTAATGTCAAGTGCAGATATTTTCATTTTATGTTATATTTTTTTTCAAAATTTTTGGTAGATACATGGAACTGTTATTTTGAATTCATAGAACTTAATTTTACTTTCACTGTGTGAATGAGCCTTACTACTTTTTGACCTTTCATTGTGTCCAATGTGAAGCAAGTATAGGTAGCCCAAAAGAAGAGATCTGATGGCACTGGGAGGTGGCTGTTTGAATGGAATAACAAGATTTCAGATGTGAAGAAACAGCACACCAGTTGTGGTAAAAAATAATTTTTAGCCCAACCAGTGTGCTATTTCCTCACATCGGCATTGTTAAAAAACAGTTGCTGCGAATCACTAACAAAAATCTAAAGACAAGATTGGTTTTTGTGGCGGGTTGAAATGTGTGAGGGGAAATGCTGATCTAACTGGAGTTACCAACAGGATCTGCACTATTTAGCTTCTTCACACAATTTTCCATCAGCATGAAAAATGGTTTTTCAACATGTAGACAATGACTAATTAAGAAAATAAGGTATGAGAGGTTAACTGGAGTGAAAATTACATTACAGTGCACCTTGTACACAGTTCTTAATTAACAAAACAACAGTCGACCAAGAAAGCACTGTAATACCAGCTTTTCATCTGTAACAAGTCCCAGTATTAACTCACCAATTTTCAAATTAAATGTTCTTTCAGTTCTTGCTCTAAGGGGGACATGCAGGCTGCTAGCTTTTTGATATATAGAATATCTAATATTAAGTCAATACTTTAACATACAACTCTAAAACCTGCAGTATATTTACAATGTGCAGCAATGTGCCAATATGTTGATATTTTTTCCTTCGATAAATTGATGCTTTCTGTCAATATATCAAAGACCAATAATGACACTTTTTAAAATATCGATATATCGGAGTCCCGATATTTTTAAAAGTATCTACAAGTGTCGTTGCAACAATACATCGCCTTCCTGTTTCAAGAACAGCGAAAGAACTGGTGCAACAACATTCCACACTACTGAGTGCTGGTTACCATACCCTCTAGAAACACCAAACGTGAAAGACAGTTACAGCTTATTGCACTCCAGACAATAAGGCCTGAGATGGGGCCAATGTGTATGGAATGAGTGCACTCTACAAGGTAGCACTCACATCAACATTGTACATGTGAACAACCATCACTTTGAGTGCGGGCAGAATATGCTTTCATTGCTGAAGACCAGGGCAACCCATTCCATCTTCCAAGTGATCCTCTGATGAGACCAGTCAAGCCACACATGTTGATGCTGTGGTAAGAATGTAAGACAGCCCAGAGGTGTGTGTATCCGTAGCCTACTGTTAATAAACGGTTTGCAACAATTGTGTTGACACGTCTGGGCTCACAAGCCCTATCTGTGCTGTGGCAGCTGCATTATCTGCCACTGCTGTGTTTACAATATGGTGATCCTGGCGGGCGTCTATGCTGCATGGATGTCCAGAGCTTTGTATATGGGTGTGAGAATGTTCTTGTGACCACTGATACCAGCATCAGTGCACAACTCATGCTGCATCTACAACTTGTGTGGCAGTTCTCTGACAGGACCATGTCACCAATGGGAAGGCCACAATTTGACCTCTTTCAAACTTGTTCAGCTGGTTGTAGGAAGCATGAGTGCGTCTCCATGGTATGGTTGCCTGTTTGCTTCACATGCTTGCACCACAATGAACCTTCTGACCGTGAGAAAGCCCTATTTAAAAGTAGACACAGATGGCTCTCTGGTAGCTATGTCACTATGTTTTGGTAGATGACACTGAAACTGTTATGAGTATATCTGCTACCTCCTCCCAGATGGCATACATTGTCGATGGCATATGTGGTCATTGGATCACAATTGGTGTCATCTTTCCAGGTGTACTAATTTTTATTCCGGCAATATATATGGAGTTTCTAAGGAGTATTTTGTTCATATAATGAGTTCCAAGCATGCATATAAAAAATTTTTCTCAACCAAGGTATTTTAAGGAGTATAAGGACTCTGTACACAACCTCCAAGAGTTGCAATTGTTGACCTGTCATAAGATTGTTGTAGTTCAAAATGTTTACCCAACTAGAAATGTGAGAAAAGTAGTCAGCACCGATGTTCTCTGCACCTTTAATATGACATACATCTGTGGTAAACTGACTGATACATTCAATATGCCTGAGTTGCAAAAAGGAACACTTCTCACTTACACCCTGAAAGGGCCTGGTCTGTATAGATTGTCACTGGCTGTACTTCAATTTGAGGACAAAATTGTGTTGCCCTCTCGTGTATCATCAACAGCTTCCTACTATCACTGCATTTCCTTTGCCTTAGCTGTATTACGGTACAGGGTGGGCGAGCAGAACTGCCTCTGCTATGCTCACCTGCGGATCACAGAAAGTCCGCTTGAGTACTTGTTTGCCCTTAGTGTTGTGAGCGGACTTGAATAGAAGCTGTCGCTTTAAGGTGATTGCAATAAAAATACACCATGCCAGAAAATGTCTCAATTGTTTATAAACCACTGGCTCCAGAAGCTCAAGTTAAACAGACAATTTCTCTGGTAATGGGCAGATACCATTTGTTGAGATCTGATGGCCAAGGAAGGTTACTTCATTTTTGCCAGTAACACACTCATCTTTGTTCAACACAATGCCACGTTATATAGTCTCTGTTGTGCTTCATGAACATGCCTGTCACACATATAAGCATTAGATGTGAATACCACGACGTCATTCAGAGCTGCAAAATAAAATGGCAGTCATGCAAAAATTTATCAATGAAACAGTGTCAAATTTGGGCCATTTTCAGGTCTAAATGACGCGAATAAGAATTTTTTTTAAAAAAAATTGAAATGTGTAATCATTGCTGTCACTGGGCACCATTAGAATTTGATTATAAGCCTTGTGGCACTCCAAAATAGTGAAAACATCTGCACCTGCTAAAGGTACACGTGAATTCTTGGATATTAGGTATGGGATACATATCTGGGACAGTTCTAACATCCCATCTGCAGTAATCACCCTGAAGATGACACGAATCATTCCTCTTTAAGGGCCAGGTCTAGAGGAGGTGCCCATGGACCACTGGAACAAAGTACAATTCCTGACAACCATTTTCCCAGTCTTTAGTTTCTCTTAGGTGTTCTAGTATAAACATGAGAACACTTTGTGAAGCAGGTGGGCCCTGTGTCATTTGTGTATAATGCATGGTATTGTGCTTAACACCACTTTTGTTTCAACCTATGTGACACTGATCAAAAATCCACGGTATGCACAATACTGGAGTTCTGAAAGAATTTCTCATCATACCAACAACAGAATGACCCTGAGTTTCAGTCACTTTACGACTGTCAATAACATTTATTAGGCATTTGTTCACTAAGTCCACAGTTAGTACAATAAGTCAAAGAAAATCAGCAACTAAGATAAGCTGAGCAATGTCAGCAAACACAAAAGTCCACTTGAAATGGGATGCAAAATCTATTTCGGATGTCACATTTTTTGCAGCCATGAGTGAGAATAGAAATTAGACCTGAAATTTTGACAGGTATAAGTAACCACATTGATGCAGAACAGTACACTGGACTTGGTAGTGACTGAGTTGTCTGAGGAGGTGCTGTACTGCTATAAATGGCCTTCTCACCACTGTGCTGTTGACTGAACAGCACGAGACTATGTCCATTTTGTTGGTGGTGCTATCTCTAGGTGCCGTGATCTGTCACACTCAATCCAGATTGCCCTCACTGTTTAAGTAGCCACAGGGCTTTGTGCACTTTGCAGCTTGTGATCCAAAATGACAACAGCAAATGTTAGCAACACGAGCTTGGAACTGGCTGTGATCTTGATTTTGAAGGGCAGAAGAATGTTGCGAATGTGACCTTTTATTGGGGACAGTCAATAGCTGTAACACCTGAAACTGCTTGGCCATCATTTCAACCAGGGTACACATATTCCAGAGTTTTTGAAATATGCTTGGTGAGTATCGGAACAAGTTGGCTAATTAGTGAGACTCATGTCTTTGAGTGAGCTTGGCGGTTGTCATTTGTAATAAGCTGGAATGTTGGTAGCTGTTGGTGTCACGAGCACCATAGAAGTCGAATCTCATGTTGCATGCACTCTATAAGCAATTTTAGGAACATTATGTACAGACTACCCCTTTTGCCCTATCAAAGCTAACTGTATCTGTGAAGGTGGTTGTTGTTGCCAGATAAGAAAAAATCAATATCAGAAACCACACTAGTGTCAATCTTAGCATGCAAAACTACGATAGGTTTTTATCACCAAGTTTTTCATGGTCCATTACTTTTGATCTGGTAGTTTAGTGTAACTACCAACTAAAGGCATTTTGAGAATTTTTGGCTGCAACATAATGTTCAAAACTAAAATGGTCACCCACTGCTCCAGGTTGCCGATTGCCAATGTAAACCACATCTTCAGTGACCTGTTGATGTGCAAATATGTTCTCCAGAATATTGAGCCATATTTCATGTAAATGACAGAGTCCACAACTGTAAGTGTAGCACAGATGAACCATGTGAGCTGGCAGGTGGAAAGTCTAACATGGGTGCACAGTCACAGGGATACCTCACTAATATTATTGCACTTGGTCTGAGGTTGAATTTGCTTGTGGCACTGCTTTGTTGTACATATGAGAGAGCTACAAAACGTCCAGTTGTTGCTGGAGGTGTTGATCTCACTGCCGATGGTGAGTAGCAGGTTATGCACGTGACAAAATTGCATTGTGTGCAACATGGAAAGTAATGTGACCATAGCGAAACTGGTCTACTAAGAATGTCCCAAGGAAAGACCATGATGGTAAAATTACAGAGATTCAACAGGACACAGAGGCTTACTGGCAGTTGTTTATCCCTTGAAACATTCACGACAAACAAGAAAAGGGGAGCTGACAATGGTACACAGGTACCATATGCCACAATCTCGTTTGTGGAGTGTAGATGTAGATGATGATCTCAGACAAAATCAGTTTGGATCCTGGAGAAATGTAGGAACACATGAGACAACTTACGTAAGAAAATAAGGTGAAGAAAGGTAAATCTAAGTTTATAGCATTTGTGAGTTTTTGTGAAAGCTTTTCACAATGATGACTGGAATACACTATTTGAAATTCTGTAAATAGTAGGAATACCAAATAGGGAGCAAAAGCTTATTTACAACTTATGCAGAAACCCTATTGCCACTATAAGATTTTGAGACATGAAAAGGAAGCTGTAATTGAGAAAGGAGCGAAACGGGTGTTGTAGCCTATTTCCAGTGTAGAAAGGGAATTAAAGTTCAAGAAGAAGAAGAAGAAGAAGAAGAAGAAGAACACTTGAGGTTTTCCAATGACACCTATTTTGTCAGAGGCAGCAACGGACGTCAAAGAGCAGCTGAAAATAATTAATATTGTCTTCAAAAGAGGTTAAAAGAGGAACATCAACTGAAGTAAAACAAGTGTAATGAAAAGAAATCAAATTAAAACAGGCGATGCTGAGGGAATTAGATTAGGACCATTTTCTTAAGGCGCGAGAGTCATTCAAATATAAACCAGAATATCGCAACACAGTTTGACTCTTAACACATACAATAGAAATGGAGTGCCACATTTTCCGACACATATTCTGTCAACTGAAACCTCTGCTCCATCAGGTAGGAAGTTTCCCGATCTCTCTAAGGAAGGAAGAAGCTGGCTGCCCCAGTAACAAATTGTACATATATTGTTTGAGCACAGTTTCATCTTCAATATGGTGGAATTTCAAGAAGTTGCTAGAGTTTTTATAAGTGAGAACTGACATATGAGGTCAAGCACTGTCATGTAAAAGGTAAGAAATTGCACATTAGTTGCAGGCGCTGTCTGTTGCGATAAGCAGTCTTGGCATCATCCAGCAGCTTGCCAACATTCATCGTCCATTGCCTACGCAGATAGTCAATCAATACCAGAGCATAGATGCCCCTCTCATTCCAGCCTGACAAGTCTTGGCCTTGCTTGGTGCACCCTCTCTAACTTTTCTCCACCCTGTACTAGCCCTCTTGTTCTCCGCAGTATAGTGATGGCTCCATGTTTCACAGCACATCACGATAAGAGCCCACAAGGCCTCTCCTCTTCTTCCTAAACGAGTCAGACGTCACTGACAGATGTCTTTCCTTAGTCTTTTCTGCCTTTGTGAGAAGAGATGGAAACTATCTTGCTGGGCTAATGCATGGCTTTAATATGTCCTTCACTGATGCTGGTCATCAGTTACTGCGTTTGGCTTTTATTTTCAACTTTATCATGACCATTTTAAAACTTCTGAGCACTTGAACACTTAGATTTTTCCCAGAATAACATCAACTAATTGTGCTTTTAGTTTCTCTAAATGTCACTCAATTTCACACTTTTGCAGATGAAAAAGCAAATAATAACATATTACGGAACAGATACCAATACCTTTTGTACACTTCTCTCCACTCTCCCCACAAGCAATTTCCTGTGCTGCACGGCTCACAACACTGTGTGAGGCAAATGAACAATGTCAGGTCTATATTTGAATGACCCTTGTACTTGCCTGGAGTGTAGTCTTGTACGTGAAACATAGATGATACACAGTTAACACAAGAGAAACATTTGAAATGGTGTACTACAGGGGGGGGGAAACTGAACATGAGATAAGTAGATTGAATATTCAGAAGGTACTGAAACAAATTGGAAATAAGAGAAATTTATGGCCAAACTGACATACTGATTAAAAGAAAGGTTCAGTTGATAAGACACGTCTAGAGATGCCAATAAATTGTTACTTTTTCTAATAGAATTAATTGTGTGGGTGGGGGTAAAAAATGGTACATCTACATCTATACTCCGCAAGCCACGTGACGGTGTGTACCCAGAGTACCTCTATCGGTTCTCCCTTCTATTCCAGTCTCGTATTGTTTGTGGAAAGAAGGATTGTCGGTATGCTTCTGTGTGGGCTCTAATCTCTCTGATTTTATACTCGTGGTCTCTTCGCGAAATATACGTAGGAGGAAGCAATATACTGCTCGACTCTTCGGTGAAGGTTTGTTCTTGAAACTACAACAAAAGCCCGTACCGAGCTACTGAGCGTCTCCCCTGCAGAGTCTTTCACTGGAGTTTATCTATCATCTCCGTAACGCTTTTGCGATTACTAAATGAGTAGAGGGAGACCAGGGTTTAAATACAGTATTTATACAGGACAGACTAGGGCTAAGAGCAGCTACAAACCAGTCTTTGGGCTGAAGACTACAACAGCACTGATGTATGACAATAACAAAAAGAACTTTTGATTGTGGTGTGAGAAAAAAATATGCAGGTTAAAAGAACAGTATCTGCACAACAAAGATGTGGCAGTGTGTTTCCTTCTTACAGAATTACTCACATAATGGGCAGAAGTATATCTCAAGGTCCTCTCACATAAATCTTGAGGAAGAAAACTAGTTCCTGTGGAGATACTGAAAAGTTGACACATACCCATTCATTATACACAGATAGGGGGAATCAATATCCGAGTACAGCTTGCAAATATTAATAGAAATGTGAGTTATGGCCTGACTACACAAGCTTATTGAGGTATTACAATAAAAAAAAGTGATTATGTTGGCAGCGATGCATAATAGAAAAAGAACTTTAACTTGTTATCTATAAATTAATGGATTTTTGTTTTTATAGCAATACCTTTGCATGCACCATACAACAGAATTTTCATTTAAAAGTGTCTTTTTTTATGTCCCAATTTTTGTCAGGAAATACGGCTAATTACCTTTAATGCATTAAACACGTGCAACAATGTTTTGATGTCACTACACAACACCTAATTTCCATGCAGGTATCTCGTTAACCACCACCTCTGAGACATGAGTCAGTTTTTACTTCCCATCTTAAGAACTGAAATTTTACCAAGTGTAGAAACCCTTGATTATATGTTGTAAAACTATATCACTTTATTTCAATCTATAATTGCCAATATTTGTGCACTACTTGAATTTACAGGACAATAAAGAGACAGAAGAAATGTCATTGGTTCTCTTACTTTGCAAGGTAAAAAGTTTTGAATCAGTAACTGCATTAAGTTTGTTCAAGTATGTGCTTAATTTGAAGCACATACCTTTGACTTTTTCCGTGTTAGTAAATGGCAGATAATAATCACTTCTCATTGAGCCCCACATGTCATTCAATAGTTTTACATTATCACTAACAATTTTTTTTAATTTTAATGATCGACAATTTCAGTAGATATTTAATTTAATACGACAATTTAAATAACGCTGCAATCTATTAGCCTCCCAAATTAATTAAATCATCTTCCTTCTTAAGGTATACATAAACTTGTCTTACACAACAAACCACATAAAAATAAAAGTATTCTCTACTCTTAACACACATTCCCTGAAATCTGCTGCTGTTCTTATTGTTGTTATTGACATGTTTTGTTGGGTGCACTAAATAAAATTATTTTTCTGCATTAAGTTACCAAACTTCCATGTGTTTATTCCTAGTTCCCTAAACGGCTTCTGCAGGATGTTCTTGAGTTTACACCACATATAACTCTTATTGCACATTTTTGTGCCCAGAAAATTTTAGCTTGGCTTGATGAATTACCCCCAAAAAATAATGCCATATGACATTATAGAATGAAAGTAAGCATAGTATGCCAGCTTCTTCATTTTTATATGCCATATGTCTGATACAATTTGCATTGCCAACAGAGATTTGTTAGCAGTTCTGTGGTGTGCTCCTCCCAGTTAACCCAGATAACCCTGACGTCCTTCTGGAAGGACGGCGTCACTCACTGTTGAAATTATTTATTTTTGCAAATAACACATTGTTGCAATGGACTGTGACGCATTGTTATATGAAGTAGCCACAGTCAGTTGCGCGCTGTGACAGTCAGTTTGATGCTGTCGTTTATAGTGAGTGAGAAACTGTGTCTTGAAAATAGGGCCTATTTTACCATGGACGAACTGACTGACATTGTCATCAATATATATCTACATTTTCTTTCATATTGCATCAACAATTCTGAAACTTGTCATATAATATCTTCAAGAATTAACCTATATTATTTACGGGTTCATATTACGACTGAAAGCTTTCGTCAGTTGTAATTCAATAATGTTTTCAACTGTCCTTCCAGAAGGACGTCAGGGTAATATGTTGTCATTTCGTGTTCACAGAAAACGATGTACACTTATGGAACTTTTGGACATGTTAGAATCAAAACATGAAGAAATACCTAATGCTGGCACGTGTAGTAAGGATTATGAAACGAAAGGTATGGGGTACGGTGTGGTAATGACTTATGTTGACCAGTTACTTCCACATGTTTCATATCGAATATAGTTTGATAATGTCATTACCAGCATTGAACTACTACATGACCTAAAAGAGAGGGGCATATGACAACAATGTTGTTACTGTAGTCACCAGCTTGTGACAGAGTGCAACTACTACACACTGTAGCAAGATTTTCCTGGGAACAAAAGAAAAGGATTAGCGTGCCTCAACCTAACTTATTACACTCCTACAATATTCATATGGGAGGTATAGATCGAGCTGACCAAAAATGTATCCCTATATAGATGCTCTATAAGAGGGAAAAAGTGGTATTTCCCGATCATTGCACATTTTATAGACATTGCTGAGCAAAATGCCTGGGATCTTTACACGCACAACGTAGAACCCATAGATCATCTGACATTTCGTCGTAGATTTGTCACGGCAATTCTTAAAAGTGACAAAAGTCATTACCAGCAGAGGACGTCCTAGTAAGAGGGCATAACTAGATTCTAGATTTGATGGAAGAGAACATTAGATTGCTGAATTACCAACGGACGAGATAACAAAAAAGAAGCAGCAGCTGAAATGTCAAAGTTGCCAAAAAAAAAAAAAAAAAAAAAAAAAAAAAAAAAAAAAAAAAAAAAAAAAAAAAAAAAAACCTACTACTATGTGCGTAAAATATGACGAACCACTTCTTGTTTGTTGCTTTTTGTCTTATCATACTAGTGCATAAAATTTGAATATAGGTTATTTTCTTTGTTTTTTTCTATTTATTAGCTGTTTTAGCCCATAATTCAAATTTATTTAGGTTTATTTGAAAATATAAAAACCAAAACAAGTTAATTGTGCAATGTCATATACTTTAAAAACATGTTCCCTTATTGTCCTGACGTCCTTCTGGAAGGACGCCCATTTCTGGAAATACAAAATAAAAATAA
Organism: Schistocerca gregaria; assembly: GCF_023897955.1. Lineage (NCBI taxonomy): Eukaryota > Metazoa > Arthropoda > Insecta > Orthoptera > Acrididae > Schistocerca > Schistocerca gregaria. The sequence goes on from NC_064921.1 coordinate 582,799,677, forward strand.
ATACTCAAAATTGTTTTTACTTTCTTCCTTACAACCTTATGAATCAATGTAGATAAAATGTAAATCAATTTTGAAAAACAAATAATTCAGGACTATCTGGGTTAAAATTATTATCAAGCTGTAATCCCAAGAATTTAACACTGTCCACTTCTTCTATCTGCTTGTCATCGTATGTTAGGCATATACTCATGGGACACCCCTTACAAGTTCTGAACTGCATGTAGTGTGTTTTTTCAAAGTTTAGTGACAAAGAATTGGCTAGGAACCAGTGATTAATATCCACAAATATTTTATTAGCTGATCTTTCTAAGACTACACTTGATTTGCTATTTATTGCAATGTTTGTATCTTCAGCAAACAAAACAAACTCGGCATTTGGTAATGTTACTGATGAAAGGTCATTGATATACACAAGAAAAATGGCCCTAAGATCGAACCTTGTGGGACCACACACGTAATTAGTTCCCAGCTGGATGAAGCCCGATAGCTTAGTAGATGTCTATTTCCTAATAACCCCCTTTGTTTCCTGCCATAGACATAGCTTTTGAGCTGTTTCCTGTTACACCATAATATTCTAATTTACTTAAAAGGATATTGTGATTTACACAGTCAAATGCCTTTGACAGATCACAAAATATACAAATTGTCTGAAATTTTTTGTCTAATGGATTAAGTAAATTTTCACTGTAAGTGTAGATAGCCTTCTCAATATCAGAACCCTTTAGAAATCCGAACTGTGACTGACAGTATGTTATTTGTGATAAAATTGTTATAAAGCCGACTGAATATTACCTTTTCTAAAATTTTTGAGAATGCTGGCAAAAGTGAAATTGTACAGAAATTTGATGCTATTACGTTATCTCCATTCTTAAAGAGTGGCTTAACTTCAGTGTATTTCAACCATTCAGGAAATATTGCACTGATAAATGACTGGTTATACAGATAGCTAATATGTTACTTAACTCAGAATCACATTCTTTAATTAGCTTTGTTGATATTTCATCATACCCATTAGATGTTCTTGATTTAAAAAATTTTATGAGGGACTTTACTTCTGCTGGGGTAGTGAGGGTCAAATTCATATTATCGAAGTTACTTGAAATGTCTGGTCTGAGGTATTCCATAGCAGCATCTACAGAACTTGACAACACAATCTTTTCAGTAATAGTTATGAAATGTTTGTTAAAAAGTTCTGCAACACTATACACATCTGTCACCAATGTATCATTTACTGCTAATGCTATCTGCCCCTCTTTATGTATGGTTCTATTGGTCTCCTTCACTATATCCCATATTGCCATTATTTTATTATCTGATATGACTTGTAATATATTTGCTTTGATGTCCGTATTACAGTCTTTAATATTTTGCAGTATTTTTTGTAATGTGCTACAGCATCAACATCAGAACTGTTTCGGATTGAAAGATACAGTTTTCTTTTGTTTCACAAGATACCTCTATTCCTTGAGTAATCCAATGCTTCTCTGTAGACTTTGCTCTAACCTTGGTTAGTTTTGGGGGAAAACAGTGTTCAAATAAGGTAAGCACTTTATTAAGAAAAGTGTTATATTTTTTATTCATGCTAGGAGCACTGTAAACATAACTCCAGGAATGTCTCTGAGGAGTGTACTAAAAAACTCAATTTTTGGCTTATTGATTACCCTCTTGAACTCAGATTTAACAGATTTTATATCCTGTTCAGTATTAACATAAGGAACTGCATATCATGGTCTGAGAGGCCATTGACTGTTGGTTTTGTAATGTAAGTCTGTTCATTGTACTTTTCTACAAAGATATTATCAATGGCTGGCTGTGAGCAACTGGCTACCATAGTGGGGAACTTAACAGTGGGAATTAAGCTGAATGATAAGTGTTACTTAAATAAGTTCTTATTGGGCGAGTCTTTAAGGATATCTACATTGAAGTCACCAGCAACCACTATTTCTTTGTTTTTGGTTGTTAAATGGGCCAGTACAGCTTCAAGGTAGTTTATCAACAGATTAAAGTTACCTCCAGGTGCTGGATACACACACTTGATATTATGAAGGACTTTTAGTGAAATTCTACTTCTGTTGCACATGCTACTATACGCTGTTCTGGGCAAAATTTATGTTCTTAAATTTATGACAGTTCCCGATGAATGTGGCAACTCCTCCTTTCTCCATTTCTGCTTCACAAAAGTGAGATGCTAACCTAAATCCTGTAACACTTAAAAGTTCTATACCAGTGGTCACTTGATGTTCATAGAGGCAGATTATGTCAGCTGGATTTGAGGACTCTAATTCATCTATGCAGATAATTAATTCATTAATTTTGTTTCTCAGTCCTCAAATATTTTGATGCAATAAAGATAGCTGACATTTCACATCGACTGAGTTAAAATTGGGTAGAGTTGAAATTTCTGCTGATTGTTGAAAATTCTTAACTAACACCTGTTTATGCTAATGTAATAAGCTAGAATTATGGTTTTTGGTTCCTTTCTCAAACTGAAGGTTTCTCGCAATCCTAACCCCTCTTAAAACATGGTTTCTTTCTGTCTTCCCTACCCTAAAAAAGGGTCCCTTTCCTGTTGAGGTGAAGGCCATGCCTAGTATTATCCAATATATTGAGAGAATCAACAGGAACCACACCAATGTGTGACCCTGCACCCGACATAAGCAGCCTTTCCAACTCCAAATTAACTCTCTTGACAGAAGATCTCAAATGAGATCGGTCATGGTGCCCAAGAACATTACAAACTTAATGCTAGTATGCTTTGATGCTGATGCAATCTTTGCCAGGTCACATTCTATACTGTACCCAGGACCTGGCCCACCCACTATAACCACAGTGTCTTCCTTAGTGAAATCTCTGCAAAGTCATCCTGAATCCTCTGTCACCTGCTCCAGACCAGCACTAGGTGTTTTAAATAAATAAATAAAAATAAAAAAAAAGGTTACCTAGCATTCTGATCCTAGTTCATCCTGCAAAAGTTGGCCAACACCTATTGCATGGGAACTACCTAACAACAACACTTTCTTTCTCTTTACTGATTTCCCTACATACTTACTTTTCAATTTGCTGCTGAAAGTTTGTTGTGCCCTGTCTACACCTGCAACTTCTTAAGGCTCACTAGCTTCTAACTGAAGAAACAGGTCAAATCTATTTTCCACATACACCACAAAGGTCTCAGACAAAGTACTAGGCCTGCTCCTCCTGTTGCCTGCTGACACTTCCCATCTCTCTTTACCCTTCTCCCTCCTTAACCTGTCAGGATCTCCCCTGGCCTTGTCTAACTTAGCCCGAAGGGCAATTTCCCACTTCTGTTCTTGTATCTTCCAATCTCTACTACCTATCCTAAAAAACCACTCATTTACTTCCCCTATTCCCACACCACTACAGTCACCCACAGCACCTGTCACACCAAAGCCCTAACCTAACAATTCTATGTCGAGTCAAGCACTTTTCACTCATGATAAACGTAATAGTTTATTAAGAATAAGTCGGTTAAATAACAGATAAACACAAAAATATGATTCCACAAATTTGGCATATACACAAGTATATGTAATCAAAAACAACAGTGCCAAGTTTCTGAAACAACAACTTTACACTACTTTCCAGAAATTTGAATTAAATAACGAAGAGGTACACTACAGTTAAATTGCTGGAGAGAGCAAAGAACAATTAAACGAAATTCTATAGATTTGCTGTGGCAAAACGTAAACAGAAAATACGACTGTACGAACTTTTCGCATTTCCTGCCCTATTACATAAAGAAAAATTAAAACTTTTATGGTACGCTTAAAAAGCATATTAATACACCTATTTACCATGTAATCAGTACTAAACTATGTTACTATAATATAAAATGACTTATCTTTACGAGAGCACCAAAACTCTTGCCTGGCTGCAGGGGTTCTGGACACAAAGACACTAGCTGGGCAGTAGTCAATTTTCTATTGTGTTACGGGGTAGGTGTGCAAAGATTGGCAGACGTTAGAGGCAATGTGATCATCTGAGAACAATGCAGGGCAGAAAGTGTCATAGAAGCTGAAATAAAGTGATGTAGTGATGTGATGTTTTGAGCAACAAAAAGGGCTGAAGATACATGATAGTTATCAGCACATTTTCTAGTATTCTGTCCCCATAAACAAATTAAATTGCTATAACCTTACACTTTACTGACTGAAATGGTGAGTAATTGTTTATAATGGTGAATGTTCCATGTTGCTGAAAATGGATGAACAGACAAATAAGCATGTATTTTCATTGGTATCATTTTGCTAGCATCAACTGATTATGGTGACCTGCCTGCATAACAGATGAGAATCGTACCATAAAATGTTTAGTCTCTATATTGACAACTTTCTGCCTTCTCCTGTTTTAAACAGGCTTGAAATAAAATACTTGTTTGTGGTTTATTCTACTGCAGAGCAATAACATATTACAGTTTCACTTTAAATACTTTTCTGAACAACAACACTAGTTCAAATTTACCTTTCCAGAAGTTTATAATACCAGGATAACACTGATGCCTTAGATGGACTATTACACTTTTGATTTTGCTAAGATACATCCAGTTGCCTTTTCTATATGTAATTGCGTGCAGTCTGTGACTTATTCCAACCTTAGAAACAAACTCCACACCATGTAACATAAGATGAGTAGAACAATATTACAGCAACTTGAGATGTAAAATATTTTAAGCTGCTGAGAAAGTTATATTCATATAACAACTATTTGAACTTTAAATTACTGAAAACAGTTGTTGGTGTGAGCTTTCTTGGCAAAATCTATGTTTTACAAATTTGCAGTTTGCAAGTAAGTTACTTTCTTCCATCTTCCTCATGTTTTATGGCACCCAAAGCCGTCTTCCAAAAATTTAAGACAATTCAAATGGCTAAGGAAAAAAATTATAAGCATGAAAAACAGAGTAACACAGTATCTTTCACTGAAAAAGGTCTCAACATGCAGAGAGGGAGAGCACCAATATGTTATCAGATGTGCCGGCCGGAGTGGCCGAGCGGTTCTAGGCGCTACAGTCTGGAACTGCGCGACCGCTACAGTCGCAGGTTCGAATCCTGCATGGGTGTGTGTGACGTCCTTAGGTTAGTTAGGTTTAAGTAGTTCCAAGTTCCAGGGGACTGATGACCTCAGAAGTTAGGTCTCATAGTGCTCAGAGCCATTTTTTAAAAATCAGATGTGATTTAACCAAACTAAGTGTCAGATGCCCCCCAGTAATTACACTAAAGAGTGTCATTCATCAATTAAATTATTCATCACTCTAATCTTTACTGTCTTCTTTATTACACTGTCGCAGATGTTTGACACTAATAACAAAGCACTCGTATCTTTGTAGTTAATTTCATACTCACTGGTGAAGCAATGTTCGCTGGCAACTGCTTTAGATGGTTACTTAGGTCAGGTGTAACATTTGTCTTTTTTACACATACATTCAACAGTAAACACATTCACACAGTATGTGGTATACACTGTTTTCGGAGTCTGAGAATACCTTCCACGTAATACAATTGAACTAATTTTGTTGAGGACTCTATATACGACAGAAACTGTATTTTCGAAGTATTCTCTTAATTGTATCGGAAATGCTGCCTGTGTGTGAGAGATATGCGAGTCTGGTTGCTTTTCCATTGGTGTCTGTTTTGTAGGCTATGCCGACTGATGTACGATGGTTGCCCAGAAAGCAATGCTCCCACTTTCTTCTTCTTCTTCTTCTTCTTCTTTTTTTTTCCTCAGCCGAAAACAATGCTACGAATGCGAAATGTAACGTCCCAAGTTCGAGTCTCGGTTTAGTACACAGTTTTAACCTGCAAGGCAGTTTCATATCAGAACACGCTCCACCGCAGATTGAAAATTTCATTCTGGTTATGTATGTATTATTGGAAGTCTCCTGAGTGAGTGCCCAAGATTCCGACAGATACGTAGCTGCAGGACAGTTTCAAAATGGCGTCTGTAGGTGATGTACATTACAAGCAATGTGCCGTCATTGACTTACTCACTGCAGAGAAAGTAACTGTAGGGGAAATATACACAAATGCTTGAGCAAAGTCTACGGACCTTGGCACGATCTAGCACCCTGACCTTAAAGTGCTTGATGGTAAACTTAGTAACTACTTATGAAAACAGGATACCTATCACCACACCAACAGTTTCTTCATAGTACCCTCCATCTTAGTGAAACAAAGCTGCAAGCAAGTGTGTGTTTAACTTCTTACCAATTCATTCCAATGAGTCTTTAACGTTTTCACTACCATTACGACATAAGTGTCCATAACAGATTATTAGAAAACTAGAGGGAATTTGCTGCTTGTTATTGCTATGTATCAGTGTCCCACATATGAAAGGAAGCCTACTAATGATGTGTAGAATTTTTATAACTGCTGACTGCATCTGTCCCCCCTGCTGTGTACTTTCACATCAAATTATTTTGTGCTTGTATATAGGCAACTCACTGAACAAATTTGCAAACCAGACAGATTGTGCTAATTAACTCCTCACACATAATGAAGTTTGCTGCATCACATAGCCCATAATAAGCATCTGCAATGCGAATTAAAAACATGGAGAGATGCTCTGTCCACTTATGTGTGCCAGTTTTATGTGTGTCTTAGTTTTTGCTCAGCCATCTTCTGGAACTCTGGAGGTATTTACGAATGATTGTATATGTTCCACAACTTCAAGCATTCAAAAACGCAGGACATATTTCCTCACATTGTTATTTATGATTACTAACTACAATAGAAATCTGAATAACCATACACTAATATCTCTCACTCTGGGGGAAAGGGTGTGGGGCTGGTAGTGAAACGGGTTCAAGGGAGACATAGATATACCATGTCAGAATTAACCAAGATGTCGCTTTCCCTGAGCAGCACTTCACCAAGGCGGCATACAAAACTGGCAAAGGTGGTGTTCACCGTCTCCCCTCTACATGGCTTCTTCGATATAACAAGCACATGGGAGCACCAATGTTATTATCAGTGTCAAAGAAGGGCCATCGTTATATAATCCGTGTACCTCACACAACTGTGGTGTAACAGCCACATGAGGTCTACGTTTCTTAATCAGGTTGCGTTCCAAGTCTGATGAGTTTTATTGGTGGAATCAGTATGGATCTCCCAATAGCCTGATTCATTATAAAAGCCATATACTTGCCTTTTACAGTACCCGCAGAACATATGCCTTCACTGGAGGGTACAGTTACTTTGCCTTGGTCTTCTTGTAGCTCTCCGAGTAAGGTAGTTTTGTAAGCACCCTGCTGGTCTCATGGTGGATCTCTTCTGCTGCTTATTCAGGGAAAAGCCACAATTTGTTCCTCAGCACTAATAAAATCTGCTTTTGAGAGAGAGGTGGTTTTGTAGTGGGCACGATGTTTAGTTGTTTGTGCAGCACATTCATTCAGTGTTGTATCTATCAGATGCATCTCTGTTGGAGTGGCAACTGCATGGCAGACTATTTCTTACCTAAATTTATTTATCGGAAGACTGAATTTCTGCTTTCTGTCATACAGTTGCCTTCCATCACTGCACCCACTTCACAGTTTAGCTGGAGGGCAAAACCAAACACCACCTGGGTACTAATGAAGTTATAAAAATGCTGAGCAAAAAGAATGACAACCTGGTATATAAGTTTTTGAGCATGCAGCTATTTATCAATATTTCTGTGATAACGAAATAACATCCGCTTATTTTTCACTGAAGTTAAAAATCGTGTCATTTTGAGTATTAGCTGTTATAGAAGTACATAAATGTACAGATGAGTGGAAACAAAATATGTAATAGATAGTAAATGTGGAAATTTGCAAAATAAAGATAAATCTGAGCAACTATCAAACCACAGTGTGCCCTATTTGATAGCTGCCTGTAAAAGAGAACATTCTTCTAGTGGGTGAGTGTCAAATGTGGGTTTGTTTTTCTAAGCCTAATATCCCCAATTCTTTGTCTGAGTAAGGAGTGTGATATCTGGAGAAATGAAGCCTATCTGCATGTAAATAAAACTTCCCTGTTCTACACAGTTTTACAAGGAAAGGAGCCACAGCGAGACTTTCCTGAGTACCTATACCGGGCGAGTCAGGAGGAAAGCTACATTCTTTGACGGCTGATAGTATTTGTGATTCTGAACAAAAAACTACAAATAAACAAATGCTCTTTTTTAACAATATGCAACATGAAAATTATGGGAGCCAGTTGCATGTCCTTCACCAACTCTCAACTGCAAATACAAACAAAGTGGCATTAGGTTATGTAGCCTCATCGTTACCAGCCACTTCAATGGAGGAATTTCCACTCTTATTTTACACGCGCTCACTCATGTAAAGAACCATGCAAATGAGCTCAGATCAGCAACACAGCAGCTGTCCACAAGAGCTGCAAAATACATTGCAGATGATGTTAGACTTTGAACATTTTTAGGAGGATTTGTACAAAAGTAAACAAAACATCAGATCATGTGTCATTTACTGTCAGTTATATTTGTTCTGTTTCCCCACTGTTTTTCTTAATTTCCTCAAAAACTTTACAAGACATATACTCAGATGGCTTTTTTGTTCAGAATCACTAATACTATCACCCCTCACAGCATGTCCCTTTCCTCCAGACTTGTCTTGTACAAATGATAACAGTCTTTCGTGTGGTATGTGAGTAACGGTCACATGCTGGTTTCTGAACTCTTAACCAGAGGGAAAGAAGGTTCGAGTTTACCGATATTTTAAGAGATGGAGCACTACTTCAGCTAGAGGTGAACAGATGAGTGCAATGCACGAGATCTCACTGTGTAATTTATCTGGGCATTAATTGGGTATAGTGTTAAAATCACACAAGACACCAAAACTTCAGTTGTTTATGCACAAAAATTAGTGAGTACAGCCTTTATGATAATTTCTATCGCCATACTGTATGCATTGAAGCACCTAACCAAATATCTACGTTTTTCTCTTACAGCATAATCTGATCTGAGGTATGTGACAGTCATTAGTGTCCATGCTAGTGTAAAGAAAAAGATATCATTCCCCAAGTCTGAAGAGCAGAATTAAAAAATTATGACATCTTAAAAAGGAACACTAAAGAATATTACAAAAATTTTAAATAAACTCCAGGATTTTAAATCTAATCAGCTCCTGAATGAACACAGGAGGTTATAAAGTAGTGTGAACACTTGCTTCTTTACGGCCTAAAACATAAGTCAAATTTATAGCACGGCTTATCTTACTCTCTTCACAATATAAAGTACAATGGCAAAATGGTATTCTGTTGGCACTGTCTATTGACCAGCACTCATCCTGAAGATGTCTACAAGCCACAGAGCAGTTTCCAAACTTACGTAAAAGCAACTTGTTATAACATTACACTTTCAATTGCATGTTTTGGAAGTATCAGCCAACTTAAAACTTAAGAGAAGAGTGCCATTTTTCTCAACTTGTTAAAAACTCTTCTCATGTTGTGAAGCTCTAAACTCACACACTCTTGACAGACCAATACTCAAGATATTTATATTTAAGATGCTCTTACAGCTTAAAACAACGATACAATGATATCGTAAACTTGTATGGATTATTTATGAGAAGAAGTGTTACTGACTTGTAGGAGTTGGTAGCTTTAACCAAAAGTATGTCTTTACCCACTGACTCAAAATACTACAAACTTCCAGTAATGCTGCAGGTTTATTCACATAACAGCCACCCATTTCCTCATGTGCAGCTCAATGAGAGGTTGACAGTCACTGTACCTGTCACTACTACTGCTACCACCACAACATACTGTGCTAACAAAGGCCAGCACAAAGTTAGTAATTTCTCAAAACTGGTTCTTCCAGTTTCTGGTTCATAGAGGACATTTTACCTCGTCTAGTGTAGCACTTTAAGGGAAAGGCAAAACATTTCAAGCTTGTGGTTTTATATTCCAACAGTTGCACCGAACAAAATGATAATATAAAAATGGTACTTGCTTTGAAGAATCTGTAGCAAGAACATGGTATGGAAACAGAAATCAAACACCATAAATTTCTCGTGTTGGGCATTCTTAAAATGCAACACGCATCTATTCATCATATGACGGGGTAACCACAGTGAAAGAACACAAGAAGAAAAATCCTTTTAAAGTGGTTTAAAACAAACATATTGACTTTTTATCCACCAAGAAATTGGAAGAAACCAATGTAAACTGAAAGTAAACTGCTGCCGGTCACAAAGTGAACTGGCCAGAAATTCAATAGTTGCGGTACGAAAAGGGATGTGAATTTTCACTAAAATACATGCCCAATCTCAATCTTGACATTCAATTCCCTGAAATTAATTTACAAAGAAAGGTACAGAAAAACTGGCATGACAGCTGTCAGAACAATACCATCTCTATATGCTATATATGCAGTTATGGACGCAAAGGAGAATGATATGGATTTGCCACCTTTTATTCCTCCCACCCACATCTCTTTCTTCAAACATATTCCTCATAGCAGGTAAAAAGACGTGGGCTAGTGGAAATCCTTGGGTAACACGAGATATTGAATTTCACTGATGAAAGGAGAAAATATAAAAATTCAATAAATGAAGCAGGTGAAAGGGAATACAAATGTCTAAAAAATGAGGCAGACAGGTAGTGCAAAATGGCTAAGCAAGAATGGCTACAGGACAAATGAAATAATGTAGAGGCTTACATCACTAGGGGTAAGATAGATGCTGCCTTCAGGAAAGTTAGAGATACCACGTGTACGAATATCAAGAGCTCAGATGGAAACCAGTCCTAAGCAAAGAAGGGAAAGCAGAAAGGAGGAAAGTGTATATAGAGAGGCTTTATAAGAGAGGTGTACTAGAGGGCAATATAATGGAAATGAAAGAGGACACAGATGAAGATAAGAAGGGAGATATGATGCTGTGTGAAGAATTTAACAGAGCACTGAAAGACCTAAGTCAAAACAAGACCCGGGGGTAGACGACATTCCATTAGAACTACTGATATCCTTGGGAGAGCCAGTCATGACAAAACTCTTCCATCTGGTGAGCAAGATGTATGAGACAGATGAAATACCCTCAAACTTCGAGAAGAATATAGCAATTCCACTCCCAAAGAAAGCAAGTGTTGACAGCTTCGAAAATTACTGAACTACCAGTTTAATAAGCCATGGCTACAAAATACTAACAGGAATTCTTTACAGAAGAACAGAAAAACTAGTAGAAGCTGACCTCGGGGAAGATAAGTTTGGGCTCCAGAGACATGCAGGAACACACGGGGCAATATTGACCCTACGATTTCTGACAGATTAAGGAAAAGCAAAACTACATTTATAGCATTTGTAGACCTAAAGAGAGCTTTTGACAATGTTGACTAGAATAATCCCTTTCAAATTATAAATGTGGCAGGGGTAAAATATAAGGAGCAAAAGGCTGTTTTTAATTTGTACAGACACCAGATGGTAGTTATAAGACACTAGGGGCAAGAAAGGGAAGCATTGATTCAGAGAGTAGTGAAACAGGGTTGTAGCCTACAGTTTGGGAACAAAAGAAAAAAATGGAGTAGGAATTAAAGTCCAGGGAGAAGAAATAAAAACTTTGAAGTTTGCTGATAAAATTTTAATTCTGTCAAACAGCAAGGGACATGGAAGAACAGTTGGAGACAAAATGGATAGTGCCTTGAAAGGAGGATACAGGATGAACATCAATAAAAGCAAAACGAGCATAATGGAATGTAGCCAAATTAAGGCAGAAGCCGAGGGAAATAGATCAGGAAATGAGACACTTACAAGTACTGGATGAGTTTTGCTATTTGGACACCAAAATAACTGATGATGGTCGAAGTAGGGAGGACATAAAATGTACACTGGCAAAAAAATTAGGAGGTTCTTTCTGAAAATGTGTGTGTGGAATGCAGCCATGTACGGATGTGAAACATGGACAATAAACAGTTTAGACAAGAAAGGAATGGAAGCTTTTGAAATGTGGTGCTACAGGCGAATGCTGAAGATTCGATGGGTAGATCGTGCAACTAATGAGGAGGTACTGAACAGAATTGGGAAGAGGAGACATTGTGGTACAACCTGACTAGAAGGCAGGATTGGTTTGTAGGACATATTCTGAGGCATCAAGGAATCGTCAATTTAGTACTGGAGAGAAGTGTGGGGGGAGATAAACACAGTAAACAGATTTAGGAGGATGTAGGTTGCAGTAGTTACTCAGAAGTGAAGAGGCTTGCACAGGACAGACTAGCATGGAGAGCTGCATCAAATCAGTTTTTTGACTGAAGACCACACACAACAACATTCCTCAGAGTTGAAATGCCCATCAAACAAAGATTTCTCGAAATGACACTGATGCCGAAGACAATGATCAATTGTTCTATGTGTGGATATGTAACTGAATGTAATCAAGACAAGAATTGAGAGGCAAACGTGTGAAATGGAAATGTTATATTCTGTATTAATATTTTTTTGCAATAATTTTAAATTGATTATTGAAGGGAGTCCATAATTTGTTTAAAAACGTATTACATCCTTAAATGTTTAGTTTGTGTACTCCATTCCACAGAAAACATGTGAAGAACAATTTTCTGTTTGCAAATAAATAAAATTCAGGTTTGTAAGGCTCATGCAAATGTTTTATTCCCATATATATCTTTAACCTCCAACACCAAAGAAATATTTGCTCATAATTTGCACCACACGTATTTTTAGTGTCTCATATGAAGCCTTCGAGGAGGATAAAATAGCAGTAAGTATATTGTCATTGTCGTTCTGGTGCATCAGGTATAATCTATGGGGGGGGGGGGGGGGGGGGAATCCAGATTTTTTTTTAACTTTATCAAAAGCACACAGACAAAAGATTGCAGCACTGCTTGTACAAGAACTAAAACTGTCCGGTAAACAAGAATTCAGGATAAAAGTAGATAATATAATCTGTTTTGAGGTCATAATCTGAGCACAGATTCAGCAGGCTTTGTTGATCGTGTTGGAATTTGTTCAGAGACTCAAGCATTTTTAATAGATACTAAATAAGGCCCAATGGCAGTGCAAATTGTCCAACATCGATATGTCTGAGTCACCACCTGAATCCACCTGTTCTACACAAAATAGTTTAAATCAGACATTCTTGTGCTATAACACCCTGAACTAGCCTAGCAAACAATTCCATTTTTTTATTGCAGACTTGAAAATTAAGTTCACTACAAATCGCTCAGCGTGCCATTGAACTCAAAAAATAATTAAGTTCTGGCTTATAATTCCGAAAAGAAAAACATGGTTTCATTCACCAATACATACAATGTCTACTTGTTGGTGACTGCAACCAAATATTAAAACGTAGAACAAAGTAATCAGTGTGTGTGTGTGTGTGTGTGTGTGTGTGTGTGTGTGTGTGAGAGAGAGAGAGAGAGAGAGAGAGAGAGAGAGAGAGAGAGAGAGAGAGAGAGAGAGAGAGAGAGAGAGAGAGAGAGAGAGAGAGAGTTTCAAGTATTTATTATACAACATATGTGCCTCATTGTGAGATATCATTTTGCAAAAAGCCTAGTTTCAATATCTCGAACTATTTATGAAATATGAAAGTTGTTATGACCACAATTCTCAATTCGCAGGGATGGAAAAAGAGCACGTCGAGCACAACTGTCCATCAGATATAAAAATAAAGAACTCATGAGCGAAATAAGATAATGTTCAGCTCCCAATTTTAAATAAAATTTTCATATCTTATCTACCCTTCATATATTGCAATGCATAAGCTACAATCAAAAACATGCCAAATTTACGCAATACAATTAGACCTCTGTAAACACTTTAAAATCGGTGCAGTGTTTTATTTAATTTGATGTAGCACAGTAACTATGATGAATAACGAAAAGAAATTCAGTCCCTTATTGAGCAAAGATACCAAACTGTAAGATGTGCAAAAACCAAAAATTTTCAGCAAATAGATCTCTGAAAGCCAGATGATACATAATTCACAGCTGCTGGAACGCTGTTTCGCAGCACAGGCTTCAGTGTTTGGGGAAAAGCACAACCACAACAAAGTTGCACTCAGCATGTAACGCAAAGAACACGTCTGTAGCAGTAAAAGCGTTAATAGATAAAAAAATGAGAGAGAGATTGCACCTAGAATTTAAAAAAAGTCTAATTAACATCAAATAAAACAATAGTTTGCCAACAATAGAAAATATTATTTTCAATCTCAGCTTTTAAACCTTACCTTGAGAGTCTTCAAAATAAACAACAACCTTCTTACAAAGAACCCTTTAAGTCCGAGGTTGCAAAAGACCAATGACTGTTTACGGCATTTGACAATCCGACTTTTTGTCTACCATGCAATGACAATACTGGCTGCTGCTGGCAACAGGTGGTGGGACTGGAGGTATCCAATGATTAACACAGCAAGAGGCTACGGAGCATAGATTAAATCCTTAGTTGATGAGTAACTTTCAACAGTGCTAAACTGCTAGTGGTGTGGACACACAGCAAAGCAATGACAACCATAAACAAAGCTGACACTACATTATATCTACAACAACAGTTGCTGAAGTTGACACTTTGTAGTAAGAAACCAAAGGAATTTTGCAGAATGAGAAGAAGCGGCAGATGAAATACTGGAGTTTCTGCAAGATGAGTCAGTGGAATGTGTGGTGTCTCATATTTTTGACTGTGAAGACAATGTACATGAGGAACACAATGACGATGATACGAGCTTAGCAAGAGAACGTGATACTGAAACAGGTGACAAGCCATGTAGTTCATCATCCTTGTATGACAGGGAGCCATAAATCCTGTTTCCAGCGAAAAGTATCAAAGGACAATGGTTTTCCAAGGAACGGGTACTAAATGCAACTACACATATGACATAAATGGAAGTCATCTGCAGCATAAAAACATGTTTTAAATAAATCTGCAGGAATAATGTAGTGCATATAGTGCATAATATAGTGCATACAAAAACTATGGATAATCAAGAGAGGACAAGATGCACTTGTTACAAAAACTGGTGTTTGCACGTAGGGATGCTTGATACAATTAACAGGATGTGCACGATAGTGCCCCACCAAGTTATGCACAATAAATTGCGCACGACATTTGAATGATTTCCAGGGAAGCAATGTATGGTTGCGTAACTTCAAAAAGTACTACAGAATTGGAAGACGTAAGATAACGAAATTTCAAACAAAGCACCAACTTGATAATGCACAGCAAGCTGTGGAATTTGCACAAAAATTTGTATCTGAGATAAACTTATCCCATTGTTCAACAAAGAATTTGTTTTCAACTCCAGCCAATTGGGATTTGAAGAGGAAATGCATATGAAAGAAACCTTAGAAACGAGATACCAAGAAAATTGTATCAAGATCGGCTAATATCAATGCCTTAATGTGTTCATATACAATTATGCCGAATGTTAATTTGGATGGTAAAATGGGTGGGAAATTTTTATTGTGCTGTGAGGAGTTGGAGGTACTCAGGCCCCAATGAGTCTTTCTAGTGTGTGTGACCTTCTAACGATAGTAGATAATATTTATGACAAACAAGAAGTGCAAAAATGGGTATAAGACAACTACAACTGTAGTACAAGCACTGCTTTTGGCCAACAGCTGATCAAAATAACTTGTTTTTGTTTGATTTGTGGTCTGCATATAAAAATCAGACTCCTTTACAGCAAACTAATCCTCCTGAAGAGTGGGCGACGCAGCAGTTGATGCCAACTGCAACCACTGCACAAAGTCAGTGTCTGGGTGTTTGCTTTTACTATACCTACAAAGCAATATCACACTATCTGCAGCTACATATTAAAGGATAGTCATGAAAATAATCAATTTCTGACAATATAATGCAACTAGATAGACAAAAAATTTATTCATCAAGGGGTGGCAAAACAACACACATACAAGACAATGTTTTACTTATGTAAGCTTTTGGAGCCCAGGGCTCCTCCTTCTGGCAGAAGAGGAAGGAACTGGATATGTTTAGGTGAAGGGGTAGAGTTAGGAAAAGTCGCCCAAAACCCTGGGTTAGAGGAGACTTACTGTTGGGGACTGCACCGGCTGAGATATGAAAACCTGAGAGAGCTTGAAAGTGGAGACTTTCCTTCTTATCCCGTACGGTAAGTCTCCCCTGACCCCAGGCTCTGGGCGACTTTCCCAAAATCTACCCCATGTCCTAGACGTCTCCAGACCTTTTCCTTCACCCTTCTTCCTTCCCCTACAACCCTTCTGCCTGAAGAAAGAGCCATTGGCACCAAAAGCTTGCCAATCACAACAGTCTTATGTGTGTGTTCAGTTGCAGCTTGGCGAGTTTATTTTTTTTATCTATCCAATTAAATAAGGGCAATTTATGTAACAGAGGTGGGAGGGGGACAATGAAAAATAAAGACGTAGGAAACTAAATGGACTGAAGAAAGGAGTATTTGCTGTGAAGAAATGCTGAGATGGAAGAAATAACGTAAATTAAGGTCAGGTGGGCAGCGAGAACCAAAGACACATTGTAGCGCTAGTTCCCACCTGTGGAGTTCTGAGAAACCGTTGTCTGAGGGAAGAATCCACAAGGCACATGTAGTGAAACAGGCACCGAGGTCACGACTGTAATGTTGTAGAGCATGTTCTGCAACAGGATATGGTTTAGTGTCGGTACATACCCTCTGCTTATGCCCATTCATCCTTACTGGTAACTTTGTTGTAGTCATGCCAATGTAAACACCAAACAGTTTTTAAATAACAGCTGGTATATGATGTGTCGTTTCACATGATGGTATATGTCTTGGAAGCTACAGTTACTTGCCCTATGCGCCCTCCTGCCCCTATCTATACCAGCTCTGCAACTGGCAAAACATATACTATCAAAGGGACAGCTACCTGTGAAATGACACTTCATGTACCAGCTGTTATGTACACACTGTTCGGTCTTTTACATCGGCATGACTACCACCAAGTTATCAATTAGGATGAATGGGCATAGGCTGAGGATGTATTCTGGCAACACACAACAGCCTGTTGTAGAGCATGCTTTACAACATGACAGTCATAACCTCAGTGCCTGTTTCCCCACATGTGCCATCTGGATTCTTCCCCAGACATCAGTTTCTCAGATATTCACACGTTGGAACTAGGGTTACAATATGTCTCTGGTTCTCAGCACCCAACTGGCCTTAATTTACTTTAATTTCTTCTTGTTCAGCATTTCTTCACGCACATCTTTCATTTTCTGACCCATATATTTTTCATTGTCCCCCTCCCACCTCTGTTACATACATTGCACTTAGCTTTTCACTTTTATTAACTCGTGCATGATGTTTTAGCAATAATCTCTGACTTTAATATTGCCCCAACTTCCAACTGTTGTCCCCAGCAGTCAGTCTTTCCTTCTCATCCTGTCCAGTAAGTCTCCCCTGGCCCAAAGTTCTGTGGGATTTTTCCTAACTCTACCCCCTTTCCTAAACCTCTCCAGTTTCTTTCCCTTCACCCCTCTTCCTTCACCTTCAACCCTTCTGCAGGAAGGAGCCACTGGCTCTGAAAGCTTGCAGAAGTAAAACCTTTTTTGTATGTGTGTTCTCCTGCCACTACTTCATGAATGGAATTTTTATCTATCCAATTACATTAAAGGGTGGTCAGTTTCATAAGCTTCATGACAGACTGTTTCACATTCGGCTACATGTCATCACACTCCATCAGTTCTTATCACCCAATTACATTAATAGAACTCCTATATGTATTCTTTAAGAGTGGATACCTAGCTGAACATCCTGACAGTTTCTAACTCCCAAGGAGTTCGCCTTGTGAACCTCTGATCAATGTGGCAAGTCATTTTTCATTCGGTGTTAATGGTGCATGTTAATGGTTTGTTTTGAACATTTCTTGAATATCAACGATGTCCATTTTGTTGAGTGTAATACATACATCCCATACACTGTATATCTCTGCACCTCCTAGACACTCATTTTCTGTCACCCTCCGGATGCACTTGGTGAGCCATTAGCAGTTAGTATTTTCCTGTCATAATTTTTAGCACAACAGTTTCAAATGAGGCTTAATAAAGATTGAATTTGCGACCTAGCACTCAAGGGGCATCCTTGTTAGTAGGTAAAACCATGCTATTTATAATGAAATGAAAATAAATAAATAGGTGGGGATAATACTTAGCAATATTATATAGAGTACATACAAACTTGATAAAAAAAATTTATGGCATGTTCACATAAAAATCTCTTTTAAAATACGCTCAAATAATTGCTGCAGCTTAACAGAATTCATGACAGACAAATTCTCTGTGAAGTTACTAAATACTCCAGCACTCAGTAATCCAGCAGACCCGGCAGTCCGGAATGCACCAGGTATTTTCCCATACTTTTAGCTCAGAGCAGCTGGAAGTACAGTCGGATGCCTTCAAGAAACCAGTGCCTCATCAGTAACCATTTTCTGCCTCACTTAGCCATGATGGAAAGCAATGTAAATGATGATGAGTCAAAAACTGATCACACTGAAATTATACAAGTGATATCTTTTGCAGCCACCAAATAAATTGAGTGCATTTTCAGCAGAAGAATTTGGCGAACAGTTCTACACTGACAGAAATTTGACTATATAAAAAGGGCTGACTGACAATGGGATATTAAGAAAGGTTTTCAACCCTCACTTCCAGAAACTTTAGAGTGACACAGAAGAAACAACTACATCTCTTATCTCTTTTGTGGAGTCTTCAGAAGCTTCAAATGTTTGTTGGAATTTGCTGAGAGTAGGCAACAAAACAACACTTCTGAAGTTATGGAACTGCACATCATACACAATACTGTTTAAAAAACACAGCCCAGGTTAATACAAATAACAAATTGGCATTTCTGCAATATTCCAGATGACTCTGAAGAAAATTTCAGCGAAACCATGACTGGCTGATATTAGCACAACATATTCCATGCCCTTGCAACTTCAGTTATCTGTGCTATTCCTGAAGACAGTGATTCCAATTAAATTGCACCAAATTCTTGGTAAAACAGCATTAACGGATTTCCTTGTTCTTGGTTTTTCAAATCAATGAAGGTTATTTTATTTCGCATCTGCTGTACAAAAAATTTTCCTTTGTATATTGAACTTTCGTAAAATTTTGAGCCTTAAACGGACCTAACAACACATTGCAATGGTTCACTTTTAGTTCAATTTTGTTTTTACAGAAAAATAACAAATGTGAAATTTTATACAGTAATATCACTAGTTGCTGTTAATAAACAAGGGTGACTTATTTCTGTATGTTAAAAGCATTTATTTTACTTACTTCTTCTTTCCTTTTTAAACATGCTTCTAAAAATTACCTCGAATATCCAGTACTGACAGATTCCTGAGCATGCCAGATTATCAGAGCCCTACTGCAGTTGAAAAAAACTGTGGTACTTATTCCCAACTTTGACGATATATAGCGCAATATGCAATGAATAACATAACCTTAAACTTTTAATGGTGTAAAAAGCACAAGAAGTTTTGTCTAATCCAAATATCTTGTTTATGTTACAACTAGTTGCAGTTTTAAGCTGCCTGCAATTTGGCAAAAACTGTCATAGGGCTTGCATGACATTTTGCACAGATCCATTGAAAGCTCTTTAAAACCTTGAATTTTTTTATATGTTGTGCTCCAAATTTGCACAACTACTTTTAACCTGTTGAGAACAAGCCTCCAAAATCGATCCACTTTATGTGAAACAACCCTACAATAAATAATTTATGTAGTATTACAAAGAAATTTGTTTTCTGGATGAATTATTATCCCTTATTTGTTGTGCAATTAGTTTCCCTGATTATCAGCTTTTAACACTTGAGCTCTAATTTTTGAAATAGGAAATTATGTGCAATTAAATCAGCGATCTTGTCAGACAATCTTTTGCACACATGCTGCCCACCTTTCAACTAAAATGTGTTTTTCTTTTGAAATTATACAAGACACTTATGTGATTCTAACAATGTGCCACACCAATTCTCAT
Source organism: Schistocerca gregaria (assembly GCF_023897955.1). Taxonomy (NCBI): domain Eukaryota; kingdom Metazoa; phylum Arthropoda; class Insecta; order Orthoptera; family Acrididae; genus Schistocerca; species Schistocerca gregaria. The sequence goes on from NC_064921.1 coordinate 582,819,598, forward strand.
CATGTGATGAAACTATATGAGAATCTCAAAGCAAGGAATTAAACCTAATGAAATGTAGACGAAACAGAAAAGGTGGCTGTACAGGGGGTGCAACTCTTAATACTGCCACTAAAAATACAGAAAGAAATTGATTTGCATTCAAGTACTGACTGCACAATGTGATAGCATAATCAACAGACTTTCACACAAACTGTAACTGCCTCAAGGATACTTTATGTAAAAACAATAGTGGCAAACAAATACTGCTTCTTTACACACACACACACACACACACACACACACACACACACACACACACACAGAGAGAGAGAGAGAGAGAGAGAGAGAGAGAGAGAGAGAGAGAGAGAGAGAGAGAGGACCTGCTACACCAGTTTGGGAGCAGAAAATTAAAATGAAATTTAGTTTATTAGTATGTTATTCATAATAAATTAATGATTGATTTGTTATTACATTTGGAATAAACAACAACTGCAAAGATATTCCATTCTACAAAACACATGCCAAGAGAGCTGGGAGATACCAAGAGTGCTGGCAAAAACATGAAGCACCATTAATGACGTCTACATGCACATTTGGTGCTACAAAATATACAGTACTTCAATGGTTTGTGAACTGCTCCAGTATATGTGAAAAGAAAAACACAGTCATTTGGTATGTATTGTTTGAGGCATTCAAAAAGTTCTGAGAAAGAAATTAAACTTCATAAATTTTCAGTTTCAGAGATAAAAAAGTGTTTCTATCATCATGCACTAATTGAAAATTAACACACTGAAAATATTCATTTTGTATTTTATACAAGTTGTATGACTATGTGATTAGTCATTTACAGTGAGCATTTACTGATAGGCTCCCTCTGACAATATCACACAAGGGTCAGATGTCTGCTTTGAAGATACTGTTTTCATGCTAAGTCTACTATTGGCACAGCTGGTCAGAGCTATTTTTCCAGTAAACCAGATCATAGCTCTATCACCACGCTCAATGGAAGACAGACCTGGTGACTGTGGGAGACAGGGAGTTTATAGACATCTAGGAGAATGCAATGTGTACTGTAAGAAGCAAATGCATGGCTACTGCATTCTGAAGAGATTCCTGCACTGTGCTGCAGTTAGAATTGTGATCAGTGATGACTACGCCCACGATGTGACAATCTCAGTTTCAATCTGCATAGTGTTGCTATCCAGAATCAAATGGCACATGTATGTTTCTTGAACCACTAACATCAATAATGATACACAGCTGACTCTTCAAGTGTTAGGCAAATCTTTAGAATGCCCCAGATAATCATTATTTCAGTGAGGTGCTTGAAACAACAGCTCACGTGTTCGGCGATTGAAGTTGTTTTGGGGTAAATGGCTTCAATTACTGGATTTATTGCTGCTTTTGTTGTTCCTGCATCAATCTTTGAGAGCTGTAATTTTTATTTACTAAGCAGCTTCTGTGATAAAGTTCAACAATGGTATCTGTCAAGAGCATTATAAATAAGGCACATTTTAATGTTTGTGTTTGGACTATGTATTAGATAACAAATTTAACGACAATACTAATAAATGAAAAGCAAAATGACAAATCCTACACAATCAGCTTAGTACTCAAAATATTCTACATAAAAAGTAACAACCAAAAGTAGTTTTTGAACGGTCTTATGATCTATAACAATGAAGGATTTTACAGCTGTACAAGCAGTACATATTGTGATTTAAGTAGTGCTTTGAAGTTTTTGAAGAATTGTACATGATAAAATGTAAAACATCATCATCTAACAATTATGAATCTTTCAATAGCAAATGATAAATAACAAATAAAATTTAGATAACATTTATAATTTTACTGCACTAAGCCTACATAAATAATTAGAAATTTTGGCAAAAAGTCTCACAAAACCAGCACTGTGCAGTTCCAGAAGGTTTCGAGTTTTATAGCAAACCGAACCTATTACAGTTATAAGGAAGAAATTCACAAATGATTGCAGTAAAATTTCAGAGTTATGTAATTGTTTGTCACAATGATTCACAAAAGCGAATTTTCCATATCATGCTTCATGAACATATTATAACATAACCTATAGAGATACGATTGCAATGAATGTTTTAGTGCTTTTCAGGTTGTTACATAACAAGCTCCTGTCTTTTGTTAATTCAAGAATTGGATACTCCAAATACAAAATAGAAAGTACAATATTATAGAGGAAAACACTTCCTACTGCTCTGCAAAAATTTTGCTGAACATTAGGTAATGTTCTATGTAATATTATCACCATGTTCTGCCAAGCACCGATGGAAAATTCAGTAAATGTTCTAGAAAGTATAGTTTAGTAATAAGTGCAAAAGTAAAAAATCATCTAGTTTCATCAGTAATGTATATTCTTTCCCCACTTTGTCATTAGCTGGAAATATAAAAAACACAATTGCCTCCACTGGACTCTGCAAGTATACTTACTACATCCACCACTGATGAAGGAGATTTTATTACATTTCTATTTGGAGCACCCTGCCTTACAGTGCTTTGGCTATTTATGGGGAGTTCACATTTTTTTATTTTCTATTTATATTTTATTGTAAATGATCACAATGTTACAATTTATTGCAGCTTTTCTTTGCATCTCTCAATCTAGAAGTTACTGTCACACATCTCAAAGAAGAGAAGAATGGAAAAAGAAAGGTAGCACGTACCTGAAATAAACTGCTTCCACAATCAGGGCTTAAATGTTTTACTGAAGTGTGAGTATTTCATATTAGCTGTCATCAGCAGAGTTTATTAGGATAGGTATTTTTTTTTTTTAAATCATAACGACAACTGTACAGGCTTGTAGATGTATACCTGAAGATGTGATTTGAAAGCATATATACATATGTATATTACATAAACAATTAGACACAGTTCACAATGAAGTTATAGGATTTAGGATACGATGTAGGAGCAGCCCGCACCAGCACAGCATATAGAAACATAATGGAAGCAACTTAACTGGTCACACTGGGATGACAGTGACACGACACCGATCCCTATCTCTATCAAATCACCTAATGCAACAAGGAATGCTGGTTGCGTCGAGCAACTTGTATTGTATGATACGTGGGAAGTGAAATTTTAAGTAATTCGATTTGGGGAGCAACTAAAACAACAAAAACAATGATGCTTTGGGAATCATGCATGTTCTCCACTACATAGCCTCACTGATTTGATTTTGAGAAAAATATTCTTGTAGTCACACATTACAGCTCGAGATTAAACTGGTATGTTTTTTGTTGTTACCCGTAGTTACTGTGATACTTCAAAGTGAAGAACAGCACTGTGCATATTTTGAGAAGTTTGCACTGAAAAATGTAGTCAATGGCCAGTTCATGTTTAGTGCATTTTACGGCTTATATTACTGTGTGAGAAATTTAGCGAACATGTTTAAATTGTTTTTAATGCTGGAAGGAAAGCTTTACCTCTTTCCGCTTTGAGTAAATACATTATACTTTCTGGCATTCGGGTGCGATAAGCCATGATGCGCCACACTCAATGCTATGATCATGCACCACCCTGTGTGTTGTTGCCGATACAGGCCGAAGCAGTCACTTGCATATGTGCTTTCAAGTTGTGAAGATGTCTTGACCTGTGCCTCTCTTTTGATGGTGCTTGTAATCAATGTGTCATTCACACATGAGGACTGTTCAAAGATGGTACCTTCTGTTCAGAGTTTTAAACTCTGAATGTTAGCAGTTGTAGTTTCTTAGACATGGTTTTGGTCAGTGATTGTAAAATGATAATTGTATTCTAAAAATTACAGCATTCAAAACTGAAACAGAGGAGCCCCTAATTAAGGTTGTGGAAATGTTAATAGCAGGTATACAAATTGAGCAACCCAAGTTTCAGTGCCTTTTAACAAACAGCTTCGAATAAATGTTGTTTACATCTGCCATGATGAAAAGATGAGGCTACAGTTCATATTTAATAACTGGATGCCACACGCCAAGTCTATAAAATTGTCAGGCATGTATTTTCTTGTATTGCCTTCATATCCTGAATACATTTGCCACAAACACTGGAAAAACATAGGCGCTACTTTTGGAACATCATTGAAACTTCCAAAATCATGACTGGGGAAAAGTCAAGAAACTTTATTATTTGGCCCCCCACCTCATTTCTTTTCCGTACATAGTGGGAACTTCCTCTTCTGAAAATGAAGACTGCATGCAAATTTCAAGTGCAGCGCTGTCTGCTCAGACCTCGAGGAAGTGGAAAATTGTCAGACTTCAGAAGAGACCAGTAATGTGGTTGAATGTACTACAACCACCTTCCCCAAAAAGAAAAGCTGGAGGCAGCAAGAGTAATTTTACAAGAGCATTTGCCAACCGTTGGGAAATTTAAAAAACTCGATTAGATGAATAGATACCACGTGTCATTGGCTGATGGCGTTGGCTTTATTTTTCTTGAGTCCATGCTCCCAGACTTCAATAAACTTAGTGCCAGGCATAGAAGAGCTCTAAAGGCAAAGTTCATGTTGCTACTGAATCAGCTGTACAAAATCAAGGAGCAGATGTCTGAATTTTCCTCATTGTCATGGGTTCTTCCATTTCTAAGACACTGTCTACCTTTACACAGAACTCACTATCTTATGCTGAAACATTGACGGCGAACATCTAACTTCAGATATGGTAATGTTCCTTATAAAGCTGTGTGAATCTGAATCACATTCTACCGTAACAAACTGAAGAGTTGCAGCTTTTCAAACTGTATTCATTTTTTATACACATACTTCACTTAATAAAGTATCACAATATGTGATTTTATTACAAATGAACTTGTCTTGGTGGAACTTTTAACATAATTTACACACTTTCGCCAACTTACTTCATTGTTATGAGTAGTTTCTCAGCAGGAGAAATAGCAAGTTGAAAATTTGTGTCCTGCTTTGTCAAAGTAGCTGATACTAGTTGCTCCAAAATGTGGAAACTGATGTCTGGATTCAGTCTGCAGAATTTGTGGAATGTGTGTTCATGTCGACAGAGCTCACAAGAAACCACAGCCGAACTGTCTGATACTTTGAGTACTGTATGAGTGCACCCAGTGCTTCCTCTACTTTGTTCTTTAAATATTGATACGCAAAGAAGACTTCCTCTTCAGATGAGCTCATCATCGTAACCAAGCCAGAAGCGTGGTTCAGGCTGTCTTGTTATTTGTCATAACTCAGGTAGCATCATATGTTTTATTACATTTTGTATCACCTCACTGGGTACGCCTGTGTCGCATTGATTATTGTTACATTGTGCAACCTTTATTACAACAAATCATATAGCATATTGTATTGCGTCAGTGTGAGCACTAAGCCAATAGCCAAACTGGTGACTTCATAAATACTGACATGAGTCCTAACAGTAAACCATCTTGACATAATGGAGACCAAAATAGATAAATGGGTGGACAAAATATCACACACATACTGTTTCATAAGAGTCATAAGCCAATTGTGAAGTGAAGTACGAACATACATATAAAAACTAGGATTTCCTGCAGTTTGAATTTAGAATACAGAAGAAACACAGCTAGTAGATGGAATAGGAGGAAGTGGAGGAAGAGGAAGAAAATGAAAATGACCAAGCAACTAGGCAACAAAAATGAATAACTGAGAAACTTATTTTAAAATTACTGTTTCAAAAGATATTTCATAAAGTGTTAACAGAATAAATTCCCAAAAAAAGAGGACTAACCATCGATAACTAAATGAGATGCTCAACATATACAGCAATAAAGACTTCACTTTTTTTAAATCTCACACATGTTAGTGAAGACCACTTATTAAAATGAAAAAAGTTTATTTGTATTACCATAACCAAACAAGAAGAATGAAAAATGTCAGTTGTGGATGGAATTACTGCAGATATCCTAACAGCAATGAAATGTAGATCATTATTTAGCTCATTGCACTCTTAAATCAGTGCTTGTACTGCTATGGAAGAAATTATCCTTTGTTTGGTCCAGATATCTAAAGTAATAAAATACAGATGCTATTTTGAGACAGTTTGTAAGGGCATGGAACCTAGCTGGTGTAAACTGTTTCCAGTTTGTAATCAGAAAAGTAAATCTACAGAAGGTATCAAAGATGTAACACACAGGCCACACACATAGGAGGCAACCACCAAATGGGTGTAATGACAGATACAGCCAGCACTTCTGATATTCTCTGGCAGGCTTCCTTTACTCTACCAAGAGGCAAATAGAATAACCAAAATTTCTCTATTTAAGTCACTGAAACTACTAAAGAGGCTTTAAGCATAATTTCATTTATGTGAGAAGAGATTGTGAAATATAGATAACTGACATGTACCAGGAAGAATGTGGTGATGTGGAAAAGCATTAAATGTTTTTAGTTGCAAGATTTCACATACCTGCCAACTTTCAAAAACCGAGATCCAGAAGATCCCGGATCACAAAAATTTAACGCATGCATGTATTGGAAGGTGTTCAAACATACCAAGAAAAAGACTACACAGAAAGCGACTACAAATAATGTTAACATATATAATGTGGGCTACATTTTAAGATCACTATTTTCAAACTCTGAATTTAGGTACTTACACAAGTGCTGATGAGTGTCCATTTGCTGTCACGTAACATTGGGAACAGTTCACACTCTACACAAAAATGATCTTTTCTGCACTTGATCTTGTAAGCCACAACATGAACGAAACTTGTCAAAACTACTAAATTGAATATTTATTTACACTTATCTACAAAATTCTCTCAAGTTCACAGAACACTGGCTACATTTCATGACAGGTTGAAGAGGAGAGTTGAAGACAAGTAGCTGTCTTCAAAAATTCGAAAGAAAAACTATTAATGAAGCAAGGACCACTGCTTGTTTTCAAAACAGAAATGGATCCCAGAGTTACATTTGACATGGAGGACCTAAACTAATTGTGATTCTTCTTCACCAAGCCGAACACACAGTCACACTCAGCATTACTGTGTGGTAGAGTCAAAACAGGAAGCATTAGTCTGGATAACCTGTCCTACTTAGGAACACCATCAGCTCCACGAATGCTACCGTATTTACTCGAATCTAAGCCTCACTTTTTTTCCAGTTTTTGTAATTAAAAAAAACCACCAGCGGCTCAGGATCGAGTGCAAAGCAAGCGGAAGTTCTGAAACATGTTTTTTCCTGCCTGTGAGAAGAGATGGTTGCTAATAAGAACTTCTATGAATTGTGAATCACATGCAGTATTCTCTTCACCATAAGAATAATACGAATCTAAACATTTTGCCATGTATTGTTTTGTGTTTGCTGCTATCTCATTTAAATCCTGTCTGCCAAATAAACTACGAAGCTAGAGTGAGACAACAGCAAACGCAGAAGAATATACATATCATGTCCTGTTTATATTCGTATTATTCTTATGCCTAATAGTGATACAGTCAGAAATGAAGCATGGCGATTGACTAGATTTTTAAATCTAAGATGACTAATTTCTGTGCAGAATGTAATGTATTAAAGAGGCACCTGCAAAGATTTTAAAATGGAATTTTTTTCCGCTAAACTCTCATTCAGAACATCTTCTATCATACGCAGTCTATTATTTGTTTCTTGTTGATCATTATCAAAGAAAGCAGCAGTGTAAGTAACAACAAATAGCAGTCTCTTGCCATTGTTTCGCTACTGAGATGATTCCTCTCTCTCTCTCTCTCTCTCTCTCTCTCTCTCTCTCTCTCTCTTTTATAAATTGTAAGCGGTGGTAGCATGCACAAAGCAAGCCATGCTGTGAGCGGCGACAGGCCATAAACACACACTATCAAAATGCGACAAACATTGCATGACACAGTGCAGTAATGCATTTTCAGCTTAGAGTGACAAAAACACCTATAACAAAGAAAACGGCACTTATTAGAGCAAAGAAAAATAAGCAATCAATTCAAACCAGACGAGGCAAGTGAAAAAGGAAGGGTACCCGTATAAATACCAGCGGAGCGTCTGACGCATAGCAATGGCTACCCAGTAAAGCTTAACTGCTAAGCTTACGACTCGAACCAAACTACTGTAGCTGTATCACCATTCATTCTACCTAAATTGTGTCTCATATTACAATGGACCAACTTTGTTTCGATTTGGAGATGCGTCCTAAAACTTTTCTCTCCCCTTGAATTTCGAGTCTCAAATTTCAGGTGCGGCTTAGATGCTTCTAGTCTCATTTTTCAGGTGCGGCTTAGATTCGAGTAAATACGGTAATCAAGTGAGCCCATTTGGTATCATATGTCAAGCTCTCGCTCTCAACAGTAGCAGAGTCATCATTCTGCAGGGCCACAAATTGGCTCTGAAGCACATTCATTGCATTCCCAGCTAGCTCACTTCCCTTCTTCGGCAGCAATGATGGAAACCTTTCTACAAGAAATTCTACTGAAGAAAACTTTATATCCTCAATTCTGGAAACTTCTGCAACCTTTGCATGCTTCAGAATGTCATCACTAAGGGAAAACTTTATGATATAATCACATGTAGAGCAGAGGTACACCTGACATATGAAAATTAATCACATGCAGAGCAGAGGTACACCTGACATATGAATATTATGTTGATTTGTCTTTATCATTAAGTTTCTACACCAAATTCAGATTTGTCTTTATCATTAAGTTTCTACACAAAATTCATTGTCTGAACGCCATAACTAGATCATCATTGTCTCTCTGATTTTCAACAAGATGGTACAGAACTTCCTGTAACAGGTAACTCTTTACAATTTCAGATTTAACAAACCTGGAACGAAGCTGCTGTAATAGGTTCGTCATTAGAACTACTAGCTTATGAATTTGAGGGGAAGCACTCTGAAATGCAGAATTGAGATTCTCAAACACATGAATGACAGCACACAGGAAAGCACAGTATACATTGTTCAAGCCTGAAGAGAGAAACACAGTTTTTCTTTGCTGGTTTGAATAATGTTGTTGTTCATCACCACAGGAGTGTCAGATTTTGTGGCAGATGTAAATCTCTTGGAGGGCAACCAATTCTGATGACTCGATAGCCTTCCTCTTTCCATGGTCTTCAGAACCATAAAGCTCGGCTTTTGGGATTGTAAACAGTGTTAAGCTACTTGACGCTCACTGAGCACTAAAATGTACATCATCTTTAAAGAACCCTACTAATTGATCCCACTGCTCCAACAGTCTCTGCAGACACTTTCCTAAGGATAGTCGTCTTGTGCAGACATGTTTTAATATCTTCTTAGTTTCCTTGTTGCGAAGCTTTTGGAACTTTATAAGGTGTTCCTTCCTTTCACAACTCTTTTCTAAATAATAGAAAACGTCGACTAAAAGTTCATCAATATTAACAGGCAAACTGCTTGCATCTTTCTCAGCAGCCATCTTACTCAAATGACATGCTGCAACCTAGCACAAAGGCACATGGCTGTCCTGCCCTTAAAACAGCACCAACCCCATTTTTCTTTCCAATCATGCCTGGAGCATTGTCTGAACAGGATGCTCCACAATTTTCAATTGGTATTTTGTAATACTCCAACTGTGAAATTAACAAATTCCCAATATTATGTCCCATTGAATCATCCACCAAGGCTGAGACAGACAGCACTGAAGAAACAATTTTTTCCTGCTTCTTCTCGAAACAGGTGATGACTAAGGGATGAAACATAACATCACTGTCATTGCATCCTTCTGTAGCCAAAGTAAATGGTTCATGCTGCATGCAACTATTGAGTTCATTTATTGAATCTGTAGCAATTTCTTTCAAAATACGTGAAGTCTTTGTTGACCAAAACCTTAACTTTTTGCAATTTCTGAACAAGGGAACATTTTCTTAAAAAGGGCAGTAGCATGATCAGCAGCAGCTAATGGAATATTATGTTCAATTAAAAATAAAGTGAACAAAAATTCTGCTCCTATTACATCAAGGTCAGCTCCAGGAATTTTTGTATTGGAGACATGTTTAACAGATTTAATATGATTTATTAATTCAGTTCTTCCTCCGCGAGCAATGTTTATATCACACCAACACATGCAACAGAACGCGAACCTTTCCGCAATCTCATAATACATGAACATTTAGTAGAATATGCATCCCTGAAAGATTGATAATATTGTTGCTTAGTTGAACCCACAAGAAAAACACGAAGTCGACAAAAATTCGTCACACAATTGCATGAAAATCAGAAGCACAGCAAGCACTTCATATAACCAAGCAGAAACAAATCTTTGCTCCTAACACACAGTCGAAGCACAATGCACAAATACTAAATCGGTCACCTATTCATCACACAATTGCACAAATACCAAAACTTAGAGTGAACACAGAATAAAAGCAAGCATAAACAAAGCTTTCCCCATAAACAAGCAGTCGAACCACGAAGAGTACGCAGCGATAATCTGCGAGATGTGATTATTGATAGAATGTTTGATCGACTTTGGCTGACGTTGTTTCAAACACACAGAGATAATAACAAAAGCGCAGCAATATTCTGCAAGAAGGGATTATCCATAATATTATTGGTCAATTTTCAGTCGAATTTCAAACACTTATCTCAGAATAGCAGCTAAGTCAAAACTTAAAACTAAGCTCTTCTGGAAAACTTGGCAGGTATAATTTCACCATCCCAGGCCAAGATGATACACTGCACACAGCAAAAAACTGACAAAAGTCATAGCTGGTAGCTCAAGGACCTGGTTAGAAAATGGTAAGGAAGCTCTAGGAGGATACTGAAGAACAACAAACAACAGGGCCATAAAGTCCTTTGGCAAAAATCAAACTTCGAAAGTACAGATTGCAATATCACCAATCTAGGAAAAAACAGATTGCTAATTACTTTAGAAACACATTTAAAGACACACTCGAGATGCTGGTGTTGGAGGTCATGTGTGCATGATCTGTGCTTGCTTGTGTGTATGAATTGTATGCATCTCTCTTCTACTGACTAAGGCTGTAGCCGAAAGCTTTATGTAAGTGTGTCTTAAATGTACCTGTCTGCAGTTTAACATGTCTTCTTGGTGGTAAGTAGCAAACTGTCTTTTCCTACAGTTTGATATTCCTACAAGGTTCTAGTTTATAGATGTCCTGTATCAAGACACTTCGAGCTTCAGAGAGAAACAAAACTGACACATGGCATAATTTTCATAAACATGTTTTAAGTGTCTGCCTGGCAGTTTGGAATGTATTTATATGGCAATGAAGACCCAAAAACATGTCTCATCTGAAATATTACAAATTGCAATAAGGCAATTTCTGACAAAATGCTGTGAGACACACAGGACTACATGTACACAAGTTGCTATAAAAATTGCAAGAACAGGCAAAACCAGCAACAATGATGACAAGACCCTACAACGTTGTGAAAAAATCCCAAATTATGTATTAAGTACAGACATATACTTTAAAAAGCAGGGTGTCCGAAAAGACTTTCCCTGATTACATAAATTGATAGCTCAGGCTTGAAGTAAGATACAAATATGAAACTTGTGTCAAATTGTTTACAACTATCAAAGATTTTTTTTCTGTTTTAGGTTCGCAGTACGTAAGTAGTGGACGAAGTGCAGTGCCCAGGAAGCCATGTTAAACCATCAGGAGAAGGCACAGTGTGTTTTGTGGTACCATGAGACACGATCACCAACCACATTGCAGACACTTCCAGACAACATTTGGAAGAAATCCACCTGATGTCAAGAGCATTAAAGCCTGGTATGAGAAGTTCAAGAACACAGGGTAGGTTGCTGACCTTCCGAGGTCTGGTCGACCAAGAACCTCAGCAGACAGGGTGGAAGCTATAAGGCAATCTTTTCTGCAAAAGTCCAAAGAAATCTGTGCGCAGGGCCTTGCGTGAATTACAGATGCTAAAAAGCTCTCTCCATGACATTTTACACAAACATTTATTGTTTCGTGCATACAAAGTGCAAATCGCTCAGGCCTTGTTGCCCAATGACAGTACACGTCAATATGACTTTGCGTTCGCAATGCTATCATGTATTGAGGACGATGATGGTTCTCTCAGAGGTATTGCCTTTTCCGATGAAGCAATCTTTTTTTGTCAGTGGAGTAGTGAATCACCATAATGTGCGCATTTGGGGTTCACAACCCCCTGGCGAGGTCATGGAGTGTACCAGAGGCAGTCCAAAGGTGAATGTTTGGTGCACGTTATTGCACGATCAAATGATCGGGCCATTCTTCTTCACTGAGGCTACCATCACATCTGCAGTGTATCTGGACATGATGCAACTGTATGCTATTCCACAGCTGCTTCAGTATCACCCCAAAGTCTTGTTTCAGCAAGACTGTGCACCACCTCATTGGGGTTTGGACGTCCGTGCCTATCTCGATGTGATCTTTCTTGGGTGATGGATTGGTCGTGATGGGCCAATGGTTTGGCCCTGACGCACTCCTCACATAACCCCATTAGACTTCTTTTTATGGGGTTACATCAAGCACGAGGTCTACCTAACACGTGTACCAGATCTTTGAACCCTGCAGCAAAGGATAACCAAAGTCGTTGAATCGGTCCCTCCAGTGATGTTGGCTAATGTGTGGATGGAAATTGAATATCGCTTAGATGTGCTACGTGCAAGTTTACTGATGTGTGAAAAAAACTTTGATAGTTCGTAAACAATTATACACCAGTTTCATACTTGTATCTTACTTCTAGCCTGAGTTATCAATTTATGTAATCAGGGAAAAACTTTTTGGATACCCTGTATATCCAAACCTATACACTCTTTTGTTAAAAAATAACTGAAATCCTTTGAGGAATGAAGATGAATTCTCATGAGATATCAGAAAACCTGTAAAATTTTCTAATATTTAAGAAGAAATATCTTCCCACAACATTTCATGATGATGTACTATTGCTACTTACACTCAGTTCCTAGCTATGGGATTCTTTTCTGAGGATCACAGGCCCAAAATATGGACGCAATTTTCAAAACACAGAAAAGCAGTAAGAATAATAACTGTATGTAGTAGTTGGACTTAGTATTAAAAACTATTGAAAAAACTGGGTATCCTTACAGCACTTTGGCAGTACATCTATCAATCTGTTGTGCATATCCTGGAAAACATTACTATGTATTTCACTAATAGTTCTACACAGGATCAAGGAACAAGAGCCAGTTTGGACCAACAATTACCAAGAAAAAACAAAAAAACTTCAAAACAGCATTTTTAACAGGAAATAAAACCATATAACAATGTGATGAATAAAAATTACTAAAATACATTTGTTCAAAGAAAGCAACTAGTGCATACTAAACAATTAAACATTACTCAGAGGACTCCACAATTAGCTGTGACGAAGCAATCTGGGATCTCTTTAGTTCCTCTCTTGTCTTGCCATCTGCCTCCTTAAATTAATTTTATTTTCAGTTTTTGCCTAATTACCTTTAACATGGATGACTGAAACTGCATTTCCATAAAAGAGAAAGGTTGGCGCTCAGTCTTAAGAAATATAGCGCCGGGTCTAATTTTGTTCTTAATTTTTTGAATATAATTAATTTCCTAATTTATTTTGATCATTCCTAGTTAATACCTTTGTTATAGGGCGAAATCAATAATTGTTTCATTACTTATATTTATTGTAGACTTATAAACAAATACAAATTCTGTACTAATTATAAGAATTAGGAAGATGAACTACTAGGATTCTTAAAGTATTTATTTGGCTCTATCCGGAAACATGTTAGCAAAGCTAGCACTTAATTAATTCCAAAATAATTACCAGATTTGTCAAAAGTATGGTTTGTATAACTACATCTGTTAATTTCATTATTTAAAAAAATAATTTGGCATGACCTTTGTAGTAGAAGGAACTATTAAAAAAGGAGGAATTTTTGATGTATTCAGTTAACTGAATGAGTTATGTTTTAATTGTAATTTCTATAACTTTAAAGCTTCGAACAGTGTATAGTTTCACTGTCTATAATTGTGAAGATATATATACAGGACGGATTTTTTGTCCCGAGATCGTCAGTCCATGGCTGTTTTTCAGACAGGAATTATGTATTAGATAAAGTAACAACAATGCATTAATGTAACAGTAGTATAAGTGCAACACAAATAGGCCATGTGTTAAAACAATGACAATGTCTGTTCAAATTTATTTGAGAAATTGTGTCACATGACTATATTCTGCAAGAAATGTGAAGTTAGGTTTTTACTGCTCACAGGTGTTCAACAGCAAACTATCGTAATAGTATGCTGACATTTGCCTGCAAACTACTCAGGAGGCTTATTAATGTTTACCAATAGTGAACTGGCCATATAAGTGTGTAAAAATGGGAGGTTGTGAACTGTGAAAGTGAAGAACTGTGCAACTGTCTGCAACATCATTTACAGTAGTCAGCATTGAACTTACACTCCCCATTTTTCCAGCCAGTGTAACAATGCACTGTCAACACTGAGGACTATCAATGAAGAAATAAAGAAGGCAAAATTCACATAGTTGTCAATAATAACAGGGGATAACCACAACAGCGTGACACATTACAAAACATGGTCACAATGTGACGCTTCAAGAAAATTATCAATATTTATAGTGCGTGATAGCAATGTCTTGTCATTATCCTGAGCTCACCATCTCACTCGTGATGGGAGATGGTGACTCAGTTTTTCAGGTAGAATGAGGAGAGGACACTGAAGTGTATGGGGCATAGTTGCACATTTTCAGGCCTGAAGTCTGTTTCCCAGATGGGCTGCAGTTAGGGCAAGGGGGATAGCAGCAGGTTTGTTGTCCACAAGTAATGAATAGTTGTACTTAGTGTGTGCAGCAATGAAGGTGAAAAACTGTGTGTTTAGATCAAAGGACATTGTAAAATAAGGACCAACCGAATGAGGCAGTGCACTTGTCAATACACTGGCGATAATGATTTAGACTTTCCTCAATTATTTAAGGAAAACACTAGGATGGTTTCTTTGTCACTCTACAACCACAAGTAGCCAGTCACCGCTCCTATCTGCATAGAAGCGAACTTATAATTCTGTGTGTGTATATACTTTCAACTATTTATTCTCCTTGCAAAGAGATGACAAATGCTGTATCATTGTGAGATGATCCTTGGATAAATAAATAATAAATAAACTAACTCAATGATATGAGCCATTTGGTGGGAGTGAAAGAAGAAAAAGAAAGGGGTGGAAATTATGAGGGAAATAGTATTATCCAGGGTAAACATTTTCCAACAGTGTGATGCAATAAAGTGAACGTCTTGACAAAACAAGGTTTGTACTCAAGAAGTTTAAATTTAAGTATGTATAAAACAGAAATTAGAAATATGAAATAGAATTTTTTTTAAAAAAGTACTTATAAAATATCATTCCACTGCATAAAGCAAAATATACATACACTACCTATTAAGCTGTGGTCTCTTTAGGCTAGTAGTTTACCTTATTACTGTAGTTAACACATAGAGGTTATAATAAAATCTGCTAAACTGGTCTGCAGTCTTTAAATATTTATGTATCTTACATCCATTTTCTTTGTTAAAACCAAAATACAAATTAAAATCAACACTTAAAACAGTACAACACATTACACTACATCCAGTTATAAAGAATCATATGTCTTGCATAGAGTTCTTCTCAATAAGTGACCTCTGAAAAATAATCAGAAGTGTCATTGATCTTCACAAACATTATAGCTGTACAAGGGGCAGAAAGGTGCATTTCTTAAGTATTTCTCCATATTTTCCAATACTTACTTGAAATTTAACAGTCCATTAAGACCCACTTAAAACGAACATTTTCCAGTCTAATTCAGGATTGCACATGTAAACAAAATAGGTAATTTGTTTAAAAAAGTTACTAAACTAATTATTACACCCCAATTACCTTAAAGTATAGAAGCTCTGTAAATGAAGGGAATATTTTCCATGAAGGGAACCTCTAGTAATTAATAAAATACGAAAATCTATTATTGTAATTTCGCATATGAGAAGTTATACTTGAATAAAATAACTGATACAAACTAATATAGAATTGTACTTGCTGTTCTGGACCCAACATAAGTTTATATATGTATTTTCAGTTTTTATATGTTAATTTTAATTGTTACTTCATTAAAAAAATCACTTTAAACAATGCCGAGGCTTGTTAATAAAGTATAAATAGTTACAGCCATATTGGCATAGGGGGTCAGTACTTTGTGTGTATTTGGCCAGAAAGCATGTAGCTTGCTGAGCATAATTCATTTCAATATTAGAAGTATGTTCCAACTTGTTTCAGATCTGTCAAGATGCTTTTATTTACTTTGAGATCATAATAAAAATTCAGCTGAAACAATATACTGGATTAAATATGGTTTTTACTTTATAGTTTAGAACCCACATTTGCTGTTTTCCAGGACTTCCACTGTGACAGATCACCAGCTACAATGAATATTTTAACTTAAATCAAAATTAATTCATAGTAATGTTTTATACCTCAAAGTCAGCGTATGTTGTAGAAGCAATGCTCTCGTCATGCATGTGCATGACACTTGGTTGGCTTTTCAGGGTGTGAGTAGTACCAGTATTCTGTAGATGACCATTCTCCGTAAGAGGAAAGAGAGTTCGAGTCACCTGCAAAGAAAACATTTTGCAATTCAGTGAGAGTGGGCATTGCCTGCAGGGGAAACATCAGCTGTTGAAATTAAGTTTTTCAGGACAGCTACAAGTCGCAGTCAGTATGTTTTAGTCTAAGTACTGGGTTATTCGTAAGTACCTCCACAGTCCCAGAGGACAGCTGTGCAAAAAATACAAGATGTACAGAAAAATGACACTTCAGTAGGCAGAGCATCTCTCCAAGTTTATAAATCACACTACAGGTATTCTATATGGGCATTGTTTGAAACACAGCAAATGTCAGTAGGGTAGACATTATTGCCGTTCCTGTTCCAACACACCATAGTACAGATCAGTGGCCACATCAGTCATTCTTCCTTACAAGTATTCCAAATTAAGTGCCAGTAGAAACAGGAAGAAATGTCCTTTGACATAAGCCCATAAGGAAAAAATCACGCAGAATTAAATTAGGCGACCGTGGCGACCACTGAACAAGAAGAGAAGCATGTTCAATCCAATCCAGGCAGTCTGGCACAGAGGTAATCAGAAATGTCTGAAAGAAAGTGTGATGGAGCACCGTCTTCTTGAAATATGAAGTCTCCACGGTTTTGCTTTAATTGTGGCATAAGCCATTGTTGCAGCATCTGCAGGTACACTAAACCAGTTACAGTTTAAAAGAAAACTATACTCCACCCTAACAGGCCATGAAGGTCCATGTCGTCCTCAGTTGAGAGGTGTCACTGGATGCGGATATGGAGAGGCATGTGGTCAGCATACCTCTCTCCTGGCTGTATGTCAGTTTATGAGACCAAGTTACAGTTAAAGGCAAAGAAAAATGGTCCACAAGCTTCTGAAGATGACATGGAACAAAATATCTTAATTTAAGGTGATTCACGAATGTATTCCACAAACTAGAGTGGATGTTCTGTGCCCCAAACTTGCATGTTATGACAGTTACCTTTTAATCAACTCAAGTGAAGAAAAAAAAAAAAAAAAAAAAAAAAAAAAAAAAAAAAAAAAAAAAGTGTATACATACTGTGTTTAGATTTTATGCAGTGTACTGCAGTGTCAGTCCTCAAACATATCGATCGGAGTCAGTTGTTTTGCTTTCTACATTACTTTTTGTGCATTTGCTTGATAATGAGCAGCTGTGTATGGTCACAATCAGGATACCACTCCATCCATATTGGTGCAGTGTCCAGACATTCAAATGCCTCACCAGCTGACAGACCTGCATCTGGTTCAGCGATAATGTAAGAATCCTGGCTATAAGATTTTCTCTCACACTTCGAATGATTTCAGCGTTACTGGTTTCAGAATCATGAAAAGAGGTTGTATACATGGAAGAACCCTGGAGATACTAAAAGGGATTAGATAGATTATATAATGGGAAGACAGAGATTTTGGAACCAGGTTTTAAATTTTAAGACATTTCCAGGGGCAGATGTGGACTCTGACCACAATCTATTGGTTATGAACTGTAGATTAAAACTGAAGAAACTGCAAAAAGGTAGGAATTTAAGGAGATGGGACCTGGATAAACTGAAAGAACCAGAGGTTGTACATAGTTTCAGGGAGAGCATAAGGGAACAATTGACAGAAACAGGGGAAAGAAATACAGTAGAAGAAGAATGGGTAGCTTTGAGGGATGAAGTAGTGAAGGCAGCAGAGGATCAAGTAGGTAAAAAGACGAGGGCTAGTAGAAATCCTTGGGTAACAGAAGAAATATTGAATTTAATTGATGAAAGAAGAAAATATAAAAATGCAGTAAATGAAGCAGGCAAAAAGGAATACAGTCATCTCAAAAATGAGATCGACAGGAAGTGCAAAATGGCTAAGCAGGGATGGCTAGGGGACAAATGTAAGGATTTAGAGGCTTATCTCACTAGGGGTAAGATAGATACTGCCTACAGGAAAATTAAAGAGACCTTTGGAGATAAGAGAACCACTTTTATGAACATCAAGAGCTTAGATGGAAACCCAGTTCTAAGCAAAGAAGGGAAAGCAGAAAGGTGGAAGGAGTATATATAGGGTCTATACAAGGGCGATGTACTTGAGGACAATATTATGGAAATGGAAGAGGATGTAGATGAAGATGAAATGGGAGATACGATACTGCGTGAAGAGTTTGACAGAGCACTGAAAGACCTGAGTCAAAGAAGGCCCCAGGAGTAGACAACATTCCATTGGAACTACTGACGGCCTTGGGAGAGCCAGTCCTGACGAAACTATACCATCTGGTGAGCAAGATGTATGAGACAGGCGAAATACCCTCAGACTTCAAGAAGAATATAATTCCAATCCCAAAGAAAGCAGGTGTTGACAGTTGTGAAAATTACCGAACTACTAGTTCAATAAGCCACAGCTGCAAAACACTAACTCGAATTCTTTACAGAAAAATGGTAAAACTAGTAGAAGCCGACCTCGGGGAAGATCAGTTTGGATTCCGTAGAAATACAGGAACACGTGAGGCAACACTGACCTTACGACTTATCTTAGAAGAAAGATTAAGAAAAGGCAAACCTACGTTTCTAGCAATTGTAGATCTAAAGAAAGCCTTTGACAATGTTGACTGGAATACTCTCTTTCAAATTCTAAAGGTGGCAGGGGTAAAATACAGGGAGCGAAAGGCTATCTACAATTTGTACAGAAACCAGATGGCAATTAGAAGAGTCGAGGGACATGAAAGGGAAGCAGTGGTTGGGAAGGGAGTGAGAGTGTTGTAGCCTCTCCCCGATGTTATTCAATCTGTATATTGAGCAAGCAGTAAAGGAAACAAAAGAAAAATTCGGAGTAGGTATTAAAATCCACGCAGAAGAAATAAAAACTTTGAGGTTCGCCGATGACATTGTAATTCTGTCAGAGACAGCAAAGAACTTGGAAGAGCAGTTGAACGGAATGGACAGTGTCTTGAAAGGAGTATGTAAGATGAACATCAACAAAAGCAAAACGAGAATAATGGAATGTAGTCGAATTAAGTCGGGTGATGCTGAGGGAATTAGATTAGGAAGTGAGACTATTAAAGTAGTAAAGGAGTTTTGCTATTTGGGGAGCAAAGTAACTGATGATGGTCGAAGTAGAGAGGATATAAAATGTAGGCTGGCAATGGCAAGGAAAGCGTTTCTGAAGAAGAGAAATTTGTTAACATCGAGTGTAGATTTATGTGTCAGGAAGTCGCTTCAAAAAGTATTTGTAAGTAGTGTACCCATGTATGTAAGTGAAACATGGACGATAAATAGTTTGGGCAAGAAGAAAACAGAAGCTTTCGAAATGTGGTGCTACAGAAGAATGCTGAAGATTAGATGGGTAGATCACATAACTAATGAGGAAGTATTGAATAGGATTGGGGAGAAGAGAAGTTTGTGGCACAACTTGACCAGAAGAAGGGATTGGTTGGTAGGACATGTTCTGAGGCATCAAGGGATCACCAATTTAGTACTGGAGGGCAGTGTGGAGAGTAAAAATCGTAGATGGAGACCAAGAGATGAATACACTAAGCAGATTCAGAAGGATGTAGGTTGCAGTAGGTATTGGGAGATGAAGAAGCTTGCACAGGATAGAGTAGCATGGAGAGTTGCATCAAACCAGTCTCAGGACTGAAGACAACAATATATATATATATATATATATATATATATATATATATATATATATATATATATATATATATATATATATATATATATATATATATATATTAAAAATAAAGATTCCAAGACTTACCAAGCGGGAAAGCGCCGGCAGACAGGCACAGGAACAAAACACACAAACACACACACAGAATTACAAGCTTTCGCAACTGGCAGTTGCTTCGTCAGGAAGGAAGGAAGGAAGGAGAGGGAAAAATGAAAGGGTGTGGGTTTTAAGGGAGAGGGTAAGGAGTCATTCCAATCCCGGGAGCGGAAAGACTTCCCTTAGGGGAAAAAAGGACAGGGAAGTCTTTCCACTCCCGGGATTGGAATGACTCCTTACCCTCTCCCTTAAAACCCACATCCTTTCATTTTTCCCTCTCCCTCCCTCTTATATATATATAAAGAAACTTCCACATGGGAAAAATATATTAAAAACAAAGATTCCAAGACCTACCAAGCGGGAAAGCGCCGGCAGACAGGCACATGAACAAAACACACAAACACACACACAGAATTACGAGCTTTCGCAACTGGCAGTTGCTTCGTCAGGAAAGAGGGAAGGAGAGGGAAAAATTAAAGGATGTGGGTTTTAAGGGAGAGGGTAAGGAGTCATTCCAATCCCGGGAGTGGAAAGACTTCCCTTAGGGGAAAAAAAGACAGGTGTACACACACACACACACACACACACACACACACACACACACACACACACACACACACACACACACACACACACACACACACACATTTAAAGGCAAAGAGTAAGGGCAGAGATGTCAGTCGAGGCGGAAGTACAGAGGCAAAGAAGTTGTTGAAAGACAGGTGAGGTATGAGCGGCGGCAACTTGAAATTAGCGGAGGTTGAGGCCTGGCGGATATCGAGAAGAGAGGATATACTGAAGGGCGAGTTCCCATCTCCGGAGTTCGGATAGGTTGGTGTTGGTGGGAAGTATCCAGATAACTCGGACGGTGTAACACTGTGCCAAGATGTGCTGGCCGTGCATCAAGGCATGTTTAGCCACAGGGTGATCCTCATTACCAACAAACACTGTCTGCCTGTGTCCATTCATGCGAATGGACAGTTTGTTGCTGGTCATTCCCACATAGAAAGCGTCACAGTGCAGGCAGGTCAGTTGGTAAATCACGTGGGTGCTTTCACATGTGGCTCTCCCTGTGATCGTGTACACCTTCCGGGTTACAGGACTGGAGTAGGTGGTGGTGGGAGGGTGCATAGGACAGGTTTTACACCGGGGGCGGTTGCAAGGGTAGGAGCCAGCGGGTAGGGAAGGTGGTTTGGGGATTTCATAGGGATGAACCAAGAGGTTACGAAGGTTAGGTGGACGGCGGAAAGACACTCTTGGTGGAGTGGGGAGGATTTCATGAAGGATGGATCTCATTTCGGGGCAGGATTTTAGGAAGTCGTATCCCTGCTGGAGAGCCACATTCAAGGTCTGATCCAGTCCCGGGAAGTATTCTGTCACAAGTGGGGCACTTTTGGGGTGGTTCTGTGAGAGGTTCTGGGTTGGAGGGGATGAGGAAGTGGCTCTGGTTATCTGCTTCTGTACCAGGTTGGGAGGGTAGTTGCGGGATGCGAAAGCTGTTTTCAGGTTGTTGGTGTAATGGTACAGGGATTCAGGACTGGAGCAGATTCGTTTGCCACGAAGGCCTAGGCTGTAGGGAAGGGACCGTTTGATATGGAATGGGTGGCAGCTGTCATAATGGAGGTACTGTTGCTTGTTGGTGGGTTTGATGTGGACGGATGTGTGCAGCTGGCCATTGGACAGATGGAGGTCAACATCTAGGAAAGTGGCATGGGATTTGGAGTAGGACCAGGTGAATCTGATGGAACCAAAGGAGTTGAGGTTGGAGAGGAAATTCTGGAGTTGTTCTTCACTGTGAGTCCAGATCATGAAGATGTCATCAATAAATCTGTACCAAACTTTGGGTTGGCAGGCTTGGGTAACCAAGAAGGCTTCCTCTAAGCGACCCATAAATAGGTTGGCATACGAGGGGGCCATCCTGGTACCCATGACTGTTCCCTTTAATTGTTGGTATGTCTGGCCTTCAAAAGTGAAGAAGTTGTGGGTCAGGATGAAGCTGGCTAAGGTGACGAGGAAAGAGGTTTTAGGTAGGATGGCAGGTGATCGGCGTGAAAGGAAGTGCTCCATTGCAGCGAGGCCCTGGACGTGCGGGATATTCGTGTATAGGGAAGTGGCATCAATGGTTACAAGGATGGTTTCCGGGGGTAACAGACTGGGTACGGATTCCAGGCGTTCGAGAAAGTGGTTGGTGTCTTTGATGAAGGATGGGAGACTGCATGTAATGGGTTGAAGGTGTTGATCTACGTAGGCAGAGATACGTTCTGTGGGGGCTTGGTAACCAGCTACTATGGGGCGCCAGGATGTTTGGGTTTGTGAATTTTAGGAAGTAGGTAGAAGGTAGGAGTGCGAGGTGTCGGTGGGGTGAGGAGTTTGATGGTGTCAGGTGGAAGGTTTTGTAGGGGGCCTAAGGTTCTGAGGATTCCTTGAAGCTCCGCCTGGACATCAGGAATGGGATTACCTTGGCAAACTTTGTATGTAGAGTTGTCTGAAAGCTGACGCAGTCCTTCAGCCACATACTCCCGACGATCAAGTACCACGGTCGTGGAACCCTTGTCAGCCGGAAGAATGATGATGGATCGGTCAGCTTTCAGATCACGGATAGCCTGGGATTCGGCTGTGGTGATGTTGGGAGTAGGATTAAGGTTTTTCAAGAAAGATTGAGAGGCAAGGCTGGAAGTGAGAAATTCCTGGAAGGTTTGGAGAGGGTGATTTTGAGGAAGAGGAGGTGGGTCCCGCTGTGATGGAGGACGGAACTGTTGCAGGCAGGGTTCAATTTGGATAGTGTCTTGGGGAGTTGGATCATTAGGAGTGGGATCAGGATTGTTTTTCTTCGTGGCAAAGTGATATTTCCAGCAGAGACTACGAGTGTAGGACAGTAAATCTTTGACAAGGGCCGTTTGGTTGAACCTGGGAGTTGGGCTGAAGGTGAGGCCTTTGGATAGGACAGAGGTTTCGGATTGGGAGAGGGGTTTGGAGGAAAGGTTAACTACTGTGGTTCCAGATTGTGTTGACTAGAATTTTGAGTTGTTGGGGGGGAGTGGAGCTGGAAGTGGGAGATTGAGTAGATGGGAGAGACTGGGTCTGTGTGCAATGAGAGGAGGTTGAGGTTTGTCGGAAAGGTTGTGGAGGGTGAGTGAGTTGCCTTTCCGGAGGTGGGAAACCAGGAGATTGGATAGTTTTTTGAGGTGGAGGGTGGCATGTTATTCTAATTTGCGGTTGGCCTGTAGGAGGATGCTATGTACAGCCGGTGTGGATGTGGGAGAGGTAAGATTGAGGACTTTGATTTGGGATAGGAGTTGACGGGTGTGTTCATTGGCCGAGTCTATGTATAGGTGAAAGTTCCACTTTGTATTCATCTTCCATTTTTCCGTAATCTACCATACATTTTATCCTGCCTAATTATACTCAATAATACGTAATTTACTTCCAAACCATAACCTAAAATTTTCAACATAACCGCTGCTATAAAATCCATTGTTCCAGGTTTACAAACATTTTGTGTAAACTCGTGAATACTATTTCACAGCTTCAGTTCCTTTCACCCATTACACAACCATCTCAGTTTTTTTTCCAACAACTTTCGTTTTATTTCCATTCCCGTTTTTTTCACAAAACCGATCTTTTTTAGCAGCTTCCCACAGGTTTACACGTTATTATTTCTTCATCAAACAATTGTTAGCCTCATTATCATAACCTGCCAGTACATAACCAGTCCTTTGAATACATTTACACACGTATTCTTCGAGATTTTATTCGAAAATTTTTTTTCGAAATTTTTTTTTTCGCAAATTATTTTTTTGAAACTTTTTTCGAAAAAATTTTTTTCGAAATTTTCTTGAATTTCCCCACCCTTTAACGTGATCTGGAGACAACATAACTACCCAACCTTTGCACCCATTGTTGTTCACCAACCTAAGTTCAGCACATGATCAACATAGCTCATCTCAAACCAACACTTTTTCGACTTTTTTCACACCTTTATCTCTCCCTATATAAATCTCTCTTTACTTTCACTTTAACCTCATATTACCCTTTCCACCTACTAATACCATGTCAACCTCACAACATCCCTACAACGACCCCATTAAATTTTATTTACATTCCCTCCGCAAACATGCCTTCACCCTAGCCAGATTACGCTCCCATATTTTATTTACTCAGGCTTGTCTGACATTTGGCATTACTCCCAAAGGCCTCACACTTAAAGTTCCCATCTCTGGCTGCAATCCTTCTTTCCATCAGTCCTTATACCAGTTCCAAACAGCACAATCCATAGCCCTCACCCGCCTAATCCTTCACCTATACATCGACTCGGCCAATGAACACACCCGTCAACTCCTATCCCAAATCAAAGTCCTCAATCTTTCCTCTCCCACATCCACACCGGCTGTACATAGCATCCTCCTACAGGCCAACCGCAAATTAGAACAACATGCCACCCTCCACCTCAAAAAACTATCCAATCTCCTGGTTTCCCACCTCCGGAAAGGCAACTCACTCACCCTCCACAACCTTTCCGACAAACCTCAACCTCCTCTCATTGCACACAGACCCAATCTCTCCCATCTACTCAATCTCCCACTTCCAGCTCCACTCCCCCCCAACAACTCAAAATTCTAGTCAACACAATCTGGAACCACAGTAGTTAACCTTTCCTCCAAACCCCTCTACCAATCCGAAACCTCTGTCCTATCCAAAGGCCTCACCTTCAGCCCAACTCCCAGGTTCAACCAAACGGCCCTTGTCAAAGATTTACTGTCCTACACTCGTAGTCTCTGCTGGAAATATCACTGCCACGAAGAAAAACAATCCTGATCCCACTCCTAATGATCCAACTCCCCAAGACACTATCCAAATTGAACCCTGCCTGCAACAGTTCCGTCCTCCATCACAGCGGGACCCACCTCCTCTTCCTCAAAATCACCCTCTCCAAACCTTCCAGGAATTTCTCACTTCCAGCCTTGCCTCTCAATCTTTCTTGAAAAACCTTAATCCTACTCCCAACATCACCACAGCCGAAGCCCAGGCTATCCGTGATCTGAAAGCTGACCGATCCACCATCATTCTTCCGGCTGACAAGGGTTCCACGACCGTGGTACTTGATCGTCGGGAGTATGTGGCTGAAGGACTGCGTCAGCTTTCAGACAACTCTACATACAAAGTTTGCCGAGGTAATCCCATTCCTGATGTCCAGGCGGAGCTTCAAGGAATCCTCAGAACCTTAGGCCCCCTACAAAACCTTCCACCTGACACCATCAAACTCCTCACCCCACCGACACCTCGCACTCCTACCTTCTACCTACTTCCTAAAATTCACAAACCCAAACATCCTGGCGCCCCACAGTAGCTGGTTACCAAGCCCCCACAGAACGTATCTCTGCCTACGTAGATCAACACCTTCAACCCATTACATGCAGTCTCCCATCCTTCATCAAAGACACCAACCACTTTCTCGAACGCCTGGAATCCGTACCCAGTCTGTTACCCCCGGAAACCATCCTTGTAACCATTGATGCCACTTCCCTATACACGAATATCCCGCACGTCCAGGGCCTCGCTGCAATGGAGCACTTCCTTTCACGCCGATCACCTGCCATCCTACCTAAAACCTCTTTCCTCGTCACCTTAGCCAGCTTCATCCTGACCCACAACTTCTTCACTTTTGAAGGCCAGACATACCAACAATTAAAGGGAACAGTCATGGGTACCAGGATGGCCCCCTCGTATGCCAACCTATTTATGGGTCGCTTAGAGGAAGCCTTCTTGGTTACCCAAGCCTGCCAACCCAAAGTTTGGTACAGATTTATTGATGACATCTTCATGATCTGGACTCACAGTGAAGAACAACTCCAGAATTTCCTCTCCAACCTCAACTCCTTTGGTTCCATCAGATTCACCTGGTCCTACTCCAAATCCCATGCCACTTTCCTAGATGTTGACCTCCATCTGTCCAATGGCCAGCTGCACACATCCGTCCACATCAAACCCACCAACAAGCAACAGTACCTCCATTATGACAGCTGCCACCCATTCCATATCAAACGGTCCCTTCCCTACAGCCTAGGCCTTCGTGGCAAACGAATCTGCTCCAGTCCTGAATCCCTGTACCATTACACCAACAACCTGAAAACAGCTTTCGCATCCCGCAACTACCCTCCCAACCTGGTACAGAAGCAGATAACCAGAGCCACTTCCTCATCCCCTCCAACCCAGAACCTCTCACAGAACCACCCCAAAAGTGCCCCACTTGTGACAGAATACTTCCCGGGACTGGATCAGACCTTGAATGTGGCTCTCCAGCAGGGATACGACTTCCTAAAATCCTGCCCCGAAATGAGATCCATCCTTCATGAAATCCTCCCCACTCCACCAAGAGTGTCTTTCCGCCGTCCACCTAACCTTCGTAACCTCTTGGTTCATCCCTATGAAATCCCCAAACCACCTTCCCTACCCGCTGGCTCCTACCCTTGCAACCGCCCCCGGTGTAAAACCTGTCCTATGCACCCTCCCACCACCACCTACTCCAGTCCTGTAACCCGGAAGGTGTACACGATCAAAGGGAGAGCCACATGTGAAAGCACCCACGTGATTTACCAACTGACCTGCCTGCACTGTGACGCTTTCTATGTGGGAATGACCAGCAACAAACTGTCCATTCGCATGAATGGACACAGGCAGACAGTGTTTGTTGGTAATGAGGATCACCCTGTGGCTAAACATGCCTTGATGCACGGCCAGCACATCTTGGCACAGTGTTACACCGTCCGAGTTATCTGGATACTTCCCACCAACACCAACCTATCCGAACTCCGGAGATGGGAACTCGCCCTTCAGTATATCCTCTCTTCTCGATATCCGCCAGGCCTCAACCTCCGCTAATTTCAAGTTGCCGCCGCTCATACCTCACCTGTCTTTCAACAACTTCTTTGCCTCTGTACTTCCGCCTCGACTGACATCTCTGCCCTTACTCTTTGCCTTTAAATATGTGTGTGTGTGTGTGTGTGTGTGTGTGTGTGTGTGTGTGTGTGTGTGTGTGTGTACACCTGTCTTTTTTTCCCCTAAGGGAAGTCTTTCCACTCCCGGGATTGGAATGACTCCTTACCCTCTCCCTTAAAACCCACATCCTTTAATTTTTCCCTCTCCTTCCCTCTTTCCTGACGAAGCAACTGCCAGTTGCGAAAGCTCGTAATTCTGTGTGTGTGTTTGTGTGTTTTGTTCATGTGCCTGTCTGCCGGCGCTTTCCCGCTTGGTAAGTCTTGGAATCTTTGTTTGAGCCATGGATGACAGTCAACAGGCAAATTCCATATCCCTAGGTTTTTACAAAGTGTTTGACATGGTGTCCTGCTGTAAACAATTAACAATGGTCTGCACGTACAGACTAAGTCCCCAGATGTATGAGTGGCTCAAAGACATTTTAAGCAGTAGAGCCCAATATGCTGCCCTGGACAGATAATCTTTTTCAGAGACAAGGCTGTCATCAACAGCACCTAAAGAAACATGATACGACTGATCTTGTTTTCTGTATGTATGAAGGATCTGATTGATGAGGTGAGCAACAATCTGTGACTGTCTACTAAAAGCAGTGTCGCTGAGTGATCGTAGGAGGATACAGGATGACTGACAGAATTTATGTTTGGTGTAATGAATTGTGGCTTGCTATGGATATAGAAGAATGTAAATTCATGCAGAGGAGTAAGAAAAACAATCCTATAATGTTTGAGAACAGTTTTAGTGGTGTGCTGCTGACACAGTTATGTTCATTAAATATCTAGACGTAAGACTGCTAAGTGATATGAAACAGAAAGAGCATGTAATGTTCGTAGTAGGAAGGCAAATGATTGAATTGGGTTTATTGGGAGAATTTTTGAGAAGTGCTGCTCATTCATAAAGGTTTCATGTACGACATAAATGCAACACAATTTTGAGTACTGCAACAAATTTTGGTTGTATCAGCAAGTCAAAGGTGTGCTGCAAGATTTGATGCCAGTACACTGAATCAACATGCAAGTATTATGGAGATGCTTCGTGAACTCAAATAAGACTTCTTGGGGGGGACAAAAACATTCTTTTCACAAACCACTACTGAGGAAATTTAGAGAACCGACATTTATGGTTGACTGCAAAACCATTCTAATGCCACCAATGCACATTTCGCTTAAGGACAGTGAAGGTAATGTAAGAGAAATTAGGGCTTGTACTAGGGATGGCAGTTACCATTGAAACAACCAGTTTTCGATGATATCACCCCCCCCCCCCCCCAATGCTAATTTAGCCAGACTGTTAAGAATTGCTCTCAATAACCAAATAACTGGTTTCTGAAATAAGCCACTTTCAATTTTTTGCTCCTATTATTTCCTGGAATAAATGTAGTAATCAAATAAAGATCGAATATTTTTTACTCTCTCAATTTCAAGATACATAGACTCAAAATATTAAATAGGTAAATAAAACTAAATCTGTCTACCATGCACTGCTATTCCTGAAAAGCCTTAAGTGGTTGAATACTATAAAAATACACCAGTATTCTAATATTCATCAAATTTTTGGAAACACACTGCTTACAAATCACATTGTAATTAGAGGTCATGTCAGTATTTGGGCATTGTGAATAGTCTGCAAGAAATAGTGGGAACTGAGGTTAAGAAGTCAGTTCTTAATGCTAATTTGTCCGTTTTCAAGGGCTACAAGCAGATAAGTGCACAAGTTTAGATCAGCTACTTTATTTTTACTTTACATTATGAATAAATAGTCGTTAAGTTTTTAATCTATTACTGTTACCATAATCTCCTTCCTCTTTTATTATTTCATAGAAAAGACAGACAAATCTTTAATCTTTTAAAGCAAACGAAGCAATGCACTTAACTGTTACAGCACTCTGTAAAAATATTTCCAGATTAGAGTTGGTGTCATTCTGCAGTAGAACGGATGTCCAGGAACCACAATGAGAAACTACCATATAGGCCAGGTGGGAGCAAGTCCAGCACACTGCACGTAGACACATACCTTAAGCCACGACACATGGCAATGGGGGCATTATTGGCTCAGCAATGCTGTTCTAATTCTTATCTCTTATGTTTGTTGCTTCTTTCTGTATGCATTATTATTAAAACAACACAGATCACTTTTCTCTTTTTCTGTAATAATACTATATTTCAAAATAATCCAAAGTTTACATATAAAAACTACTTACTTTCTAATAAAAGTCTATTTAAAAAATAATTCTAGCACTATTGCTATTTCAATTTTTTTACTCGGTTATTAGTAAAACGTAAGAAATACCTACTATAACAGACACCAAACAAATACTGAAAAATACTGGTTATTTGGCACTAAAATACTGGTATTTGTTTTAACCGGTTGGTTTATCCCATCCATTACTCGTATAGAGGCATATAGATAGTGGTTTTTCCCTTACTCTGTCTGAATGGCACCCTCTGTTATGCATCGTATGCTGATTTGCAGAAAATTATGTAGATATACAGCCATGTTGTACAGTTAAGTGACTATTTAATAAAATAGACAGAAGAGAGGGATCTTTTTATCAGCTTTTATATCTTTTTCATATGTTGGAAAACTAATTATTTCATGAATCTTTTATTTAATAGATTCGGGAACATCCCTGTCATTCTGAACTCACTTTCTAACCACAACCCTGTCACAGCAGGTGCCTAATGAATTCAGGTAAGCAGTGCAGGCAACACTGGATTTTTTTACTACAATTTTATTGCTACTTTTGGGATAACCAACTTCTTTACAACAGACAACATATTTGCCAGTGGCATTATATCAACTAAACCACACAAGGTACAGTGTAATTTATAAAAATGTCTTTCCACCAAAAATTAATTTTTCAGATGACTATATGAATTTTGGCTACCTTTATGTTTTTGCTTCTGTTTATTATTGGAGTCACTTTTGAACTTGAAGAGCAAGTTGCCACACCAGCTTTCCTTTTGATTGGTGGCCTGAATTCTGTCTCTGCACCCCGTGTTTTCTGAAACATAATACAAGGAGATTTATTAACAGTTAGACCTTCTGATTACTTGTAATTTCCATATAACAATAGCTTACTGAATGTTGGATAACAATAAAGAACTCTTGTGCTCACTTACTAAATTATATCCTTAAATTTCAGGTCATATCAATCATGATTATAGACATGGGACTAATTATATTGGTTGAAACATCTCATAGAGGGAAACAGTGAACAACTGGATGCAATGCGCTGACAAGAGAGCCATTCAGCTACAGAAATAATTCTAAATTTGAGACATGAGACAAGTGAATGGCTAAGATACAGAGAAAACAGAAATGGAAATAACATTTTGTGATCTATGCATAAGTACAAGGTTCAACAAATATACAGCACAGCTAAGCAAAGTACACACAGGATGATGAGAGCAACACTGTGCCATGTCGTACCAAGATATGTGAAAGAAGAAGCTGGTCACACACAGAGCATGGGTAGAAAATGAACCATCAATATAATTCTCCTTCACAGAGCAGAAATATCCATGTATATGGAACAATATGGTCTTAGTGTTATTGATAAAGTAGGTATGATATGACTTCAACATTGTTTTAAGTTACTTATGCTTAACATTTAAATAGGACTCCTCTCTATGAAGAGTTTGCATAAGAATCTCAACCTCTCTAAAGATTTGTGGTAGCAACTGACAAGATGTTACACAAAAGATCCCTGCCTTCAAGTGAACATATCACACCATATGATTGTGCTCTTTGTTTTGTTGCTGATAGCAATGTGAAAGTAAAGTACCTGTCCTTTAACCCCATTTAATCAACAACGGCTGGAAGGATTTTTGGTAGTATCATCATGTACTGAAGCTGCAACACCTTGATATAAATATGTACCGTATTTACTCTAATCTAAGCCGCACTCAAATCTAAGCCGCACCCGAAAAATGAGACTCTAAATCGAGGAAAAAAAAATTTGCCCGAATCTAAGCCGCACCTGAAATTTGAGACTCGAAATTCAAGGGGAGAGAAAAGTTTTAGGCCGCACCTCCAAATCGAAACAAAGTTCGTCCATTGTAATATGAGACACAATTTAGGTCGAATGAATGACGATACAGCTACAGTAGTTTGGTTCGAGTCGTAAGCTTAGAAGTTAAGCTTTATAAGGTAGCCACTGCTATGCGTTAGGCGCTCCGTCCGTATTTATACGGGTACCCTTCCTTTTTCATGTGCTTCATCTATTTTGAATTCATTACTTTTTTTTTTTTATCTTATAAGTAGGTGTAGGTGTTTACGTCACTCTAAACTGAAAATGCATTACTGTACTGTGTCATGCATTGTTTGTCGCATTCTGATTATGAGTGTTTATGGCCTATCGCCGCTCGCGGCATGGCTTGCTTTTGTGCGCGCTACCGCCGCTTACAGGGACAGAGGAATCTGTCTCATTAGGAAACAATAGCAAGAGCCTGCTATTTGTTGTTCCTTACACTGCTTCTTTCTTTGATAATGATCAAAAGGAACCAAATAATAGGCTGCATATGATGGAAGATGTTCTGAACAAGAGTTTAGCGAAAAATTTTCTCCGTTTGAAAATCTTTGCAGACACATCTCTTTTGTACATTATATTCTGCACAGAAATTAGAGTCGTTTTAGATTTAAATATCTAGTTAATTGCCGTGCTTCATTTCTGACTATTACTATTAGGCATACGAATATAAACATGACATGATATGTATATTCTTCCGCGTTTGCTGTTGTCTCACTCTAGTTTCGTAGTTTGTTAGGCAGACAGGATTTAAATGAGATAGCAACAAACACGAAACAAATACATGGCAAAATGTTTGTATTTGAATTATTCTTATGGTGAAAAGAATACTGCCTGTGATTCACAATTCATAAAAATTCCTATTAGCAACCATGTTTTCTCACAGGTAGGAAAAAATTCAGAACGTAGAGTTGGCGATATTGACAAACATCCCAAACAGTCTTGCCAGTCGGATTTTCGTAGTACATTGAAATGCTGTTACATTCGAAGATGAACAATATGGAATTTGTATTTACTTCGTTGGATAATGTATGAAAATGCAGTGGTCGAAACTTGGGGCGGAGAAAAAAAAGCTCGTCTTCCACCTTTTTTAAAAATTTATTTACTGACGCAGAGGCTTTGGTGTCAGTATTAATCTTTGTGACTGCAAAGCATGCCTGTGTAGCGCTGCATATATTCGACAGCAGAAGTTAGCTGTCGCAGCACCTACCAAATTTTTCAGAACTTCCGCTTACTTTGCACTCGATTCTAAGCCGCAGGCAGTGTTTTGAATAACAAAAACCGACAAAAAAGTGCGGCTTCGATTCGAGTAATTGCGGTAACAAAGTGTGCAATATTTGGAGTCCATGCTGAAAAGCTGCCACTTGAGAAGCTTCATTGATTTACTGCACATTACATTTTGTAGCCCTTGGCAGTGAAAGTACTTCATGAAGTACCGCATACTTCTGACAGGCTCCTTTGCAAGAAAGTTACAAAAATAGAGTAACAACTCCTCTGCATAATTTTGTTCCAATTGAAATGTTCTACAAAAAAGCAGTTATCACTTTGGGAGGTACCATCCACCCAGTCTACCCAATAACCTAGTCCATCCCTATTTCACAACCACCTCAAATCCATTGGCACATGAGTCATACCCCTGTGGAAGCCCCAGATGCAAGATCTGGTAGGGCTATCTATGGAAACAGTTATGGCACATACCAACTCTGCAGCAGAATGAAATTTTCACTCTGCAGCAGAATATGTGCTGATATGAAACTTCCTGGCAGATTAAAACTGTGTGCTGGAACTAGACTTGAACTCAAGACCTTTGCCTCTTTGAGGCATCCTTTCTTCCAGGAGTGCTATTTCTGCAGGAGAGCTCCTGTGAAGTTTGGAAGGTAGGGGATGAGATGCTGGCAGAAGTAATTCTGTCAGGATAGGCCATGAGTTGCGCTTGGGTAGCATTGTTTGCAGAGCACTTCCCCGCAAAACGCAAAGGTCCTGAGTTTGAGTCTTGGTCTGGTGCACAGTTTTAATCTTCCAACAAGTTTCAGCTCTTGTGCAATTTCCGAACAGCAATTTATGAGAGCACATCATCAAAGAACTGGCCACCCAAATTTATGGATCCTACCAAAATGTGGTTACGAGCAGAGTTAACCACTCAGTGGCGGAACAGACTACAGAGCACAACATGCTTTGTTTCAATTCTGCTTCACAATTTGTGCTGTCTGTATTTGACCACCCCCCCCCCCCCCTTCAGCACCAGTTATTCCGAGGTAAATAGGTGAAAGGTCTTCTTCTTACACATCCTGCAACCCTCCTGGCTTCAATCTCTGCTAGGCCTCTGCCCCAGGACACTAACTTCCATCATACACCCACACCTTTCCTGCAGTATCTATCAACCAATCCACTCCACATCATCATCATTGTATGCTGCATGAACGTGTTGGCAGTGGAGCCTGTATCACATTCCTATCCTGTCTGCATGCTCCCTCTCCCTTCCAGCTGATAGACAGCCCTACTCCCTTCACCTGATATAAGCCCTCAGCCCAGCCGAGATACAGGTCCGAAGTGTACAGTCTTCTTGATGTGTTTTTATATTTCAAGACTCCCTACTCCATCAGGTCTTTGGACTGTCACACTGACAGTGTTCTAGAGAGTTTTCTACATCATAATAGGCTTTACTAGCTTCAAAACAATTTGGTTCCAACTACAGTATTTAGATAATATATAAGTTGTTATAGTGTCCATAAATTATCTTTAAAACTAAAGACTTAAATAACTTTAAAATTAACTAGATATTAATGAATGGTTTTCAGCACGTAATAAGATAACTCAAAGGGTTTTTCTTTTAAGCTTCCAGGTGACAATTTTGACACAAAATTCACTTGAAAACCCGATAATACGTGGACACCACAGGAGTGTTGGCTGCCATACAATCCTCTGACCTCCCACCACTAGACTTCTTCCTGTGGAGTATTGTACAGGATCTGATGTACCAAACTGAGGTTAGGGACCTGTAGGACATGATGGCATGCATTCACAATGCATTTAAACACGTCACCATGCAGATCTTGAACCACATGGGGAGAGAAAGAGATTTCCAACTAGACATCTGCACCACAGAGAGTGCACACACTGATGTGTATGAATGAGGAAACAAAATTTTGTGTTTTAGTTTATCACATGATGCAAACCATGTCTTAATATCTAGTATAGAGTTTTTGAAGTCTAAAGTTGTAAAGATAATTTACAGAAACCCTGCACTTCTGAATCATCCTGAGACTTCTATATCCAAAATATTTATCAAAAATGTTACAAAACATATACATATGTACTGTACTGACTCTTGCAATTTTCTTCTCCTCTTGATGTTTATTCCATTGGTCTTCAATGAGAGAGGACAGCTTCTGATCATAGAATAAAAATGGTTCATGGTTTGTTTCTTCATAACTCTTCACCAGGTGTGAAATTTCCTCTTCTATTTTTGGTAATTCCTGATGAAAAGTTTCAAGTTACACAAAGACAACACAAACATTGCAAGCACAACAATCAAATTAAAAAAGCACTGCATTCAAGTTAATGCAAATCATATATAATTTAGTATGGGATAACACAGTTACTCAAAGTGAGATGAGCAGTAATAATAAAAGTACAATACATGTTTCATCAACTAACAGGACCTAATAAATAGCCTCACAGGTTGGCAACATTGCTCTGTAACAATAAATTAACCTCAGTCAGGCTAAAAATGTTGGCTTTACCAGCATATTTAGCACATGATAAACACAACTGTGCCCCCTAACCAGTGACATCTGAAGGATCTGTGCCAGTCCTGGCTGTCTATATGCAAGATAGATTGATTTGTTCCCCTTACACGTTTATTACCTCATTTCAATGTTTACATGGTCTTTTTCAAAGTATTGCCCTCCTACTTGAATGCACTTTTTTATAGTCTCTCTGCCAGTTCTTTAACACATGGTACAGGCCATTCTTCGGTAGGTCCTTGAGAATTGCCTCACTTTTCTCGAGCATTGCTACAGAGTTCTCGAACTGACCTGAAACTTTGTCTTTAGTGACAGAAATGAAAAAGGATCAAAGAGTTCAAGATAAAGGCTTTAAGGCAGATGTGGTAACACATAATGCTAAATTGAGCCACAACTTTTTTGGGATGTGAGGCCGTTTCCTTGCAGTGTCCTCAGTTTAGACAGTAATGAAGTTTAGTATGCTGCTGTAAAAATATTGTGAGGGAGAACCGCATGCTGTTAAATCATTAATAACAACCCTGCACAGGGTAACAAATTCCACCGTTTTTGGTGTTGGAGAATCTGGTAATTTCCACACATTGGCCCGTTTTCCTTCAGAATCATAATGATGCAGCCATGACTCATCTTTAGTGATGATCGATTCCAGAAATGTGCCCTCTCATCAACAAAGAGAGGCAGCACCTCATGGCTTCTCTCCAACTGCACAGCCTTCTTTTTGGGAGTCAACAGACATGGCACCCCATGGGGACAAACTAGAGTCATACGGAGATGATCAAGCATACTTGGAGACACTGCCATATGGAATTTTGAACACTTTGCTGAGGTTACTTGACGTTATCCATTGGTCCTTACAGACAATCACAGCAGCTGTGTTAATGTTGGCTTCACTCACAACAGCAACCGAAGTACCAGGTCCACCTTGCTTAACAGGGACAAGTTGGTCTTCTTTGAAGTCCTTGAACCACCTAAACAATGTTGTACGATGTAGGGCATCTTTGCCGTATGCTTGCTGCATCTTTTTGTAAGTTTCAGTTGGCTCTATCGTTGAAACACAGACACTTATTGTGAAGTACTGCTCCTCTTGCATCGCCTCCATTGTCTGGTACTCAAACTGCAAAGAACTTCTACAAAATAGAGGATTACTACCAACCTACTGATACAAGAGTTCTGCTACTTATGAACATTATAAACAAAAACCCACTTTTCACATTTTCATTGTACAGCTAAAAAAACTATCAAGGAAGCTACAGGAAAAAAATCAGTCTCAGCCTTTGTTGATTAGCCCTGCAATTGTTTAGACACGCAATGGCAAGATCTATCCACTGCTAAGTCGGACAACACATTTCTAATCTGACACACTTTCACAAATTCAATCATTCAGCCAACCAACTAGCTCATAATGGTGAGGCAACTTGCTGTAAATGCAGTTAAGGAGCCCACAATTATTACTCTGTTATTGTTCTAAGTGTGTCTTAATTGTTCTCAATTATCCTGAGTGGACAGAGTATCCTGTAATTTAAGTGGACAAAAGATACAAAAACTCAAGAGAGAGAGGCAAATTACTGAGGGCAAGCTAAGTTTCAAGGAGGAACATAACCATAGATCTCTTCTGCATCCCTTATTACCAGCTATACAAAAAAGTGTATGTATAATTTCAGATGGGTTGACAGTATTACAAGAAACAACGGCTACTGAATGAGCTGTTATCTATTGTTGTTCCAGACAGGTTACAAAGATACCAATGGTACGACAGGCAGAACAAATTAAAAAATATTTGAATGCTTCAAGTAATGAAATTTCTATCACTAACACTGGAGGGCAAAGCAAATCTGTCCATTATGAGGGTGGTCTGAAAAGTTATTGACCTGATGATGAAAACGACAATTTATGCCTTCAAAGAAGTTTTGTTTTTCAACATGGTCTCCCCTAATATGAACAAATTTCAACCAGCAGTGCTGATCCTCCTGTCACTCACCCCCCCCCCCCCCCCCCCTCCTCTCTCTCTCGCTCTTCTCTTGCTGATATGTCTACCACCAAGCTGTATAATTAGAACTGGACCCTTATGCTGAAGCTATCACAAATTCCTAGGCCGCAAACCATCCAAATTATTGAAAATTTGTCTTGCAATCAACAGTTCAGACTTCTTATGATTCACCACATAACAGGTAGGTCAGTCCTGGTGTGGTGTGGTATGGTATGGTTAGAGACTCCCAATTCACCACCTCTGACCGCATATAATTGACTCTGTTCTTCTGTGGATTTGAACTCATATACCTGTTTCACTCAGTTCTCAAATAATAACTGAATGACAATATTGTTTACATTTTTTCATACACTTCTAATTATGTGCAGTGTGTTCGCAGCAAAGTTTATAGCTATACCTGGAGCTTTGAAATACACCAGAGCCCTAACAACTATGAATATCCTGTTGTACACGAGCTCTGAAGTGCCTGCAAATAATTGGTGAGCACTGCCCCAGAAATATTTTTGTCTTTAATATCCATAACCTTCTATTAGATGCCAAAGGCCTTGGTTCCTGTCAGAGCACTGAAGCTAAATGCTGTTGGGCTTGACTAACACTTTGATGTGTCATGATTTGGGTCTGCCAATTGCTTTAGGCTAGCAGGGTATGCTCAGTCCTTGTGAGTCCAATTGAGGAGCTACTTTATAGAGAAGTAGTAGCTCAAGTGACGAAAATGATTGGGAGGACGGTGTGCTGATCATATGCTGCTACTCCATAGCTGCATCCAGTGACACGTATTGGCTCAGCATGACACGGTGATCAATTGTTACTGTTGGTCTTTATGAGGTTTGTTTACGTGGAGTTTAGTTTTTATCAGATTTGGAGACGGGGTGACGAAACCAGACTTTTGGTTGGCTTTATACTGTCAGTTGTTGGAGGCTTGGAACACAGGTTGGTGTGCTCTGGTTTCTTTGAACAAATTGTGAGCAGCAAAGAGGACTACAACCATGTGCGAGTCCTCCCTTCAAGCTTCTTGCAGGGAATCTACTGTTCTGTTGGCTGACTCATGGCCACATCCTACGATGTACAGATCGACCCAACTATCAATGTGGTGCCAGTATGATCATGGCCCGCACACTATTGGACTGTGCTAATTTGGCCATCTTACGGTAAAAACTTAAACTTCCTGATACACTATCTCTGATACTAGCAGATGATGCCAACGTGACTGATGTGGTTTTATGTTTTACTTGTGATAATGGTTTCTACTCTTCTGTGACATTAGATGTATTAGCTTTGTTGGCCACTAGGGGGATTTGACGGGTGCCTCATCATCTCCTCAGGCCCATGGCTGTCCTGGTCAGCGGTCCAGTCTCTCTTCTGCCCTATACACTTTTTTTTTTATTAAAAAAAAAGAGTTGTTCTTATTGTTTTTACATCTGCCATTGGTTTACTGCCTCATCATCATCCTCTTCCTTTAATCAAATATACAGGGCCATAAACACACTGCCAGATGCACTTTTTATCCCATTCAAAATTCAGTGTTCCCCTGTTATACATACTTGGCTTCAGACAACTCTCTAATCCAATTACTTTGTGCACACTATTAGCACTATTGAGTTAGTATAATTGAGAGACATTACTTTAAGATGTTCATTATTGACTTCTAATGAATTGTGTTTTTATCTATAGCAACTGCAGAGGATCCATTTCGAGTTTTATGGTGTGCTACATCTAATTGCTTACCCAGTATACCGAAGGGATTCTCTAGCCAAAGTACTGTCTTGTGCACACTACATGTACACTACTGTCATAGTAGGCATTTCCAAAGGGTAGTGTCCACCTCTCTTATTAATGGTTAACCTACAACGATACACCCAGTTTCTTAGGTCAAGAAATTTGTACCTTAGACTGTAGAAGAATCACAAAGGGCAGGTTCAGTCCCAACAAGTGTAATGGCTCACACTTGTTAAAGCACGTGTGGCACACATACAGGCAAAACCTTCACTGAACAGTGTTTTCAAGGGAGGGAAACTAAAAGTAATTTGTGGCACAGAATGACCCAGTAAGAGTAATGAAGTATGTTCCCTTTCCTATGTTCAGAAGATGTAAGACTCAACACTTTAACCACAACAGCACATAGTAGTAGGAACATAAAACGCATCATGCACATCTTACGTCCCTGTACTGGAGAGATGGCTGGGGGGATGCATAATAAGTCAGCGAAAGCTTCATTTTCTTATTATTAGAAGTCTCCTAATCATCTCAGTTTTGTGGTTGAGATTCTTGCATGTTGTTTGACAACTTTACAGTACAAGTGCTGTCTGGTAAGATCGCGGCCTCAACCGAGAGATTGCAGCACTACTTGTGTGGTTTTCCCCTTTATATAAGTACACATGTTAGTAAATGCCATGCAAAATTGCAAGTCATTCCTGGTAGCAGTTAACTGTACACAGTTGTTTTAAGCAGTTGTGATGCACATAGTGTATAAAATGGAAAAATAAAGTATTTTGCTATGACTTAAGTTCTGTGTAAAAGAAGATGTAACACTGACAAAGTAATTTGCAGCTTTTAAATGTGTATGACAGTTCTTCATCATGTTACACCATGAAGAAATGGGTGGCAGAGTTTAAACAAAATCATGAAAGTATCAAAGATGATCCACATAAAGGATGTCTATAAAGTGCAAGCACACCAGAAATAATCCATAAAGTGCTTTGGGTGATCAGCATAGAAATGTGTATGAAATTGCAAAATGCTTTAGCGCATCAAAGGAATGCGTTGGTCGAGTCTTGTGTCGGGAATTGAACATTAGAAAGATTTGCACATGACCGGTGCCCCATGTGCTCACTACAGATCACAAATGCATTCGCACAACATTTTCCAAAAAATGCTTCTTACAGTTTAAGAAAAACAGAAGTGAACCTTTGAATTGATACCTGACAGTGGATGAAACATGGATCCACCACTACACACTCAAATCCAAACAGCAGTCTTCAGTCCCAAAGAAGGCGAGGATAGTGCCTTTGACGAGAAAGATCACAGTGGCCGCATTTTGGGATGCGAAAGGAATTTTGTTGCTTGACTATTTTGAAAAAAAGTTAAAATATAATTGGAGGATACTACACTTCTTAAGAAACTAAACACAAGCATTTGCGAAAGCAGGGCCAGCTTAAAGAGGGGGAAAAATGCACCTGCCCATAAAACTGTCTTGGCAGTGGGGAAATTGGGGGATTTACACTACAAAGTGCTGAAACAACCACCTTATTCCACAGATTTGCCTCCCTTGGACTTATCAAAACTGAGGAAATTTCTCATTGGTCGGCACTTTTTTGGTCCAGTCAAGAAGGCATTGCAGCTGAAGGTGGTGAGAGAGCGGCGTAGGAATGCGGTGGGGGGGATGTTGGAGGACGAAAGTGAACGGTGAAGGGGGACGGTGTGTGGTGGACGAAGGACACAAGTGAATGGTGTGGGGGAGGGGGGGGGGTGACGGTGGGGGGAAGGGAAGGACGGATGTGTATGGGGAGTAGGGATTGAAGGGGTTTGTTGGAGGGGATTAGTGTTGGAGGGGGGAATGGGGAGGTCTGATGTGGGGAGTAGGAAGAAGAGGGTCAGAGTAGGAGGGGGAGGGGCAGTAGAAGTGTGCGGGCCAGAGGGGGCAGTAGAAGGGGGGTGGTCAGGGGGGCAGTAGAAGGGGGCTGGTCAGGGGGGGGGGGAGGGTTGGAGTAGTGATTAGGGAGAGGGAGAGTCAGAGGGGGGGGGGAGGATTGGAGGGAGGATTAGGGAGGGGGAGGATTGGAGGGAGGATTAGGGAGGGGGAGGATCAATGTTGCAGGGTAAGTGTGTGGATGTGAGACATGGAGGATTGGAGGAGGCTTGTGGGATAGAGCTGGTCATTCTACTGAGACAAGAGGCGTATGATTTAGGTTACGATTCAATGATTGTAGCAGAGTATATTTGTTATGGACTGCATTAAAGTGAATTGAATCTCCGTTATTAGCCCTTGACCAGGCACGCTTACGTATGAAGTGTGGCTATCACAAATAATGTTGTCGTGGAACATTCCATTGTTTTTAAATTAAGGGACTGTGCCTGTTGCTTCAGTATCATCTCAGTTAACAATGTAATAATGTATGTTGCCAATGTCCAAGTGAGCAGCAATAACATAAAATAAACAGTGAGATATGTGAGAAAATCTAAGATTTGTGCAACAAAATTACTTAGATTCTGAGCCAGCAGCACTATTCCTCAATGAGGCAGTTATCTATGAGGTATTCAGATATCAAATGAACAATTGGCATCTGATCTAATTGCACTGTTTAATGCTTCGATTGGGTCATTACTGAAGGATAACACCTGTAGGCAGCAGCAAAGTGATATAATTGTTATTTTATTATTTACAAGTGGCAAGGGCCTTATCGACCAAACGCCTGAGCTACAAGTGTAATGAAAATTTTTCTTAATGATTGCTTAATTAAAACAGTGCTTTAATTCATTTAATGTAAGTTTATTTTACTGTTGTTTAATCAAACTAAGATTAAACTGCAAAGTCTGCTCATACTTTCTACCTTGGTAACATCACTTTGTACACGTGTATGAAGTGCGCCATGTGCCCGTTCAAGGGTTAAGCAGAATTCCGACTAAAATAATTGAGTTCACTGTTTTGTCGCTACTTGAAGATTTTTAAGCTGAACCCAGCAGCCTGTGGACACTGCAGTCTGTAGTTACATGGCACCATCCTGATGGACAAATGAACATGGACTGCTTTGACTATGGCGTTAGAGGCACTTCTCTGCTGATAATGGCCAATTACATTAGTATGCAGATGCCTCCAAATACCACTATAAATAATAGGCATAATATTTTCTATAAAACAGATCTCCTGCGACAGTAGTTGTGCCGTGCAAGGTCGGCTACAGGGGCAAAGGTTGCCAACACAATTCTACTGAAGTTATGTCAGATTTGGGCCACAAAAAGGAGCGAAATTATTTTGCTAGTAACTTGTATTAAAACT
Organism: Schistocerca gregaria; assembly: GCF_023897955.1. Lineage (NCBI taxonomy): Eukaryota > Metazoa > Arthropoda > Insecta > Orthoptera > Acrididae > Schistocerca > Schistocerca gregaria. Next base: position 582,861,579 of record NC_064921.1, read on the forward strand.
GTGGTACTCTGTCAGTGTTAATAGGTTCTTCCTCAGATTTTCAGGTGTCACTGGAATGAGTTTTCCTTTCAACCGTATATAGCTTTGATTCCTCTGTAAAATTTTCTTTCTTAGTTTCTACCATGATGCCTGTGCTGCTTCGCAGCATGCAGTCTGTTGTGTTTTCTACCACTGGTTAGTGGGAGGCTGTTTTTAGGTTTTATTTTGGTAGGGGATGCTTTGTCAGGTGCCCTTCTTTCTGGTGACATTGGAATAAACCGAAGTGTCTGTCTATACACTAGTGGGATGGTAGCTACTTGCACTATACATCTGACTATCTAGCATATTACTGTCTGGAGTTACAACACTCAGCACTGGACAAACATACACTCCCCAACATACATGAGGAAGTTCCAGTAAGGCACCAGTACTGCAAATCCCACTTTTGGGAGAGTGTGTGTGTGTGTGTGTGTGTGTGTGTAGGGCTATGACCGTGACAGTACACGATGTCTTACACGAGAGATTGGCTGCTAAAATCCAGATGGAAATGTTTCAAACAGTGTAGATGTTATGACCCACATAACATGTCATGGCCAAAATGATTTCCACTTCCATAAAATTTTGAAAGGTTGTGGAACCAAAACCCGAAGGAGATCGAAAGTAATTAGGCCCGATAAATTGGGGATGGTTTCATAAGCAAAGCTAATTCTAAAGGTCACAATAATAATACCAATGTTGTAAATGCAAAGGCACACCTATATGGATCTCCTTTTAGTCATCTCTGAGGAAAGGCAAGAGTTATTGTGAGACTCTTAACTCCTTCCTCCTCAGTGGATGTCTCATGTAGTCTGATTCTCTGAGTGTAATCCCTGGTATTCAGTGCATGTAATCAGCAGTGAAATCCATGTAGCCTATGTGGCAAACTTTCATTCAATTACAAGACAGATGAAAACAGATGACCTTTCCAGAGTATGAGGGCGGGTGAGGATTTGAGAGAAAGAACTCTCCAGTGTTTGCTGCTTGCAGCATGACTACCTGTACACTACTTGTTTTGGTAGACACACTGTTTGCACAAGACAGAATAGTCTACAATTTAGGACAGGATATGTCCTCTATTTTAGTCGTCAATTCAAAATGTGGGATGCATTTACTATTTTACCACATTCCCACTTTCTTATAAAAAATTAGGGAGGCATCTGCAGGTTCCTTGTTGGAAGGGACAATCCTGTGAGCAACATAATTTTACTTTTTTAAGTTGTGTGAAAGAAAATTTTCTGAGAGAAAATACTGATGTGGTACAATGAGTTGTGGTGCAGCAGCTCTTCGGAGTGTCAGAGACGAGATGTGGGCACTACGAGGTAAGGCATGGCAGAGAGATCACAAGGCTCTGCTGTGCTGGTACATTTGATTGTTCCCAGAGAGCAACAATGCTCAATGAGCTGGAACAGTCTGTTCTAGAATATTACTGTCATGCGCATTAAAAGTTTAGGTGGGCACATAACTGATGATTATTTAGTTTCAATAATATTTCACAAGTTTGTTTTGAAATTAAGTGTTATTGATGTTAACAGTAAAAATTATAAAATACCTTTGAGAGCAATTTTTAAATGCTATCAAAGATTTTTCATCAACAGAATCAATTAAATTGTCTTGATTCTTCTCGCACAAAAATTTTTAGACCTTTGAACCATTACAACTTAATTGGCTCAAAAATATTGTTGTCCCATCGTGAGATCACATCTCTTTTCAAATGACTTCTGCAGACATTTCTGAATGCCAGACCTCTAAAAAAGTTCTGACAGCTCAGCGAGAATTTATTAGTTGCTATACATCACTCTTCTTAAAACTGATATCTCCTCGAGTAGTGCTCTAGAACAGCATTGGTGGCATGCGACAGATATGAGAGAATCTTTCATTGACAAAGTTCTGCCACTCTTACAATTTTTGGACTTCTGTTGGCAATAAACGCGCGCGCGCGCAGGTTATGGTTGCTCAATGGTGAGGTTATCAGCACCCTTACATTCATTAAAACAAACTGAATGTGGCTAAAACCTCAAAAATTGTTCAACACTCATGCACTCGAATTGACCACAAAATCATCCTATCTCACATGTACCAAAACAGCGGAGAAAAAGTATAAGAAGCTATACATGAGATTAAAACACAAGTAAAATGAGAAAGCAGCTAAAAGAAAGGCACAGACATAAATGTCACTGGCTGACTACTTACAAAAAAACTTGGATGAGCCAATGAACCTGTTAACACATGAAAATCATCACCCTAAAATCTTGGAAAAGATGTTGGACAATTCACAAAACTTGAACCACATCCATTTGAAGGTTATTTAAAATAGAAGGTATATCTTTTGGAAATCCGCCACGGCCCGCTGGTCTAAAACAAAACAGTCCAATAAAATGTGGCGCACAGTGACTTGTATGCCACAAGCCCACACACTTCAGGATCCTCTTGCCAGAGCAACAAGCCATGCGAAAATGAGCAAGGAGGACCTCATCCTATCAAAGTGGGTGGAAAGAGGTAGCTATGGTCGTGTTGTTGGCTCTACTAGACAGAGCTTATAGTCTGTCAGTTCCAGCCACTCGTCTTCCCAACTACACATTGCTTCGCACCTCAACAGTGATGTGTTAGTATTCAGGGGAATGGCACAAGAAATAACTGAGCATCACAACACACCTCCTTCACTGATAAGAGCCACCCTTTCATTCCCCAAAATACCCATGTGCCCTTACAAGACAGATACACAGTTGTGGTGCTCACATAAAATGTTAGAAAATTTTGCATTAAAAACAGGAGGATGCATGCAATCCCTTCTGTACTGCATTGAATTGAAATTCACCCCAGGCCTTTGCGGTAACCATGGTGGCAGACGGTTAAAACCCTGGATTTGCTCCACATTAACTGACTCCAGCACATGCTAAACATGGAACCCAATTGGCATTATGGCTGATGGACAGTTGGAGGTGTACCAGAGGCAGACGAGCAACAGTATGGTCTCCAGGTGAGTCGGTGCTGCAACAAACTTACATGCCTGATGTAGCACGAGTAGCTGCTGCCTGATTGTGAATGGCAGTTCCCCAGTGTCAGCACAGACACTGGATATGGGACTGGTCCTATAAGCACCTGTGCCCATCTGAAGCCCCCATGGTGGACAGCGTCAACTATATTCAAATAAGAAGGCCTCACCAGTCCACATACTGTGCACCCACAGTCCCACAACAATGAAAGCTCTATAAGACTGGAGCAGAGATGCCCTGTCCACTCCCCATAACTGTGGCTAAGGCACTTTATAATGTTTCAGTGCCTTGAGGGTTCTGACTTTCAGGATTCTCAGGTATGGCAACCACGACAATGTGGAGTGAAAAACGGGCCCCAGAAACCTCACACTCTAAAATGTAGAGAGGTGTCCCTCACTTGCAAATCAGATAAATTAAAAATACAGTGAGAACAATTAAAATGTGCACGCAAGCACAACTATCTACAGAAAATTGAAAACCCATCTTTTCAGCCCAGTCCTCTAACCTTCACAGTGAAAGTTGCAACTGATGGATCACGACTGCAACAGTCGAGGAAGAACAAGAAAACAGCATAATCCTCCACAAATATGGAGTTGTATGTATATGTAATATTGTTGAGGGCTACAGCAAATAGGGTAACACTTAAAACACTAACCTAAGGGTGACCATTCGCCTGCTCGAAATGATCTGACTGTCACTAACTCAGGGAAGACTGTATGAAGGTGGGGAGGTGGCCAAAAAAGCCCCACTGATGCAGCTGTGCGATAATAGTGTCTCCAAATTGAGTATTACACCTCACTTATATTTCAGAATATGCTGAAACAGTTATGTTTATGTAGGAAAGCCTGCTGAACAGCCACCTCTAGCAGGGTCAGGCTGTCGACAATGGACTGAAATCTCTGGATCCACACAGAGAATGGTTAAGGAGTTGCATTGTCTCGAACAAACTGACCAGACAACAGTTAACCATTCACTCCAGGGTCTTTCCTACATAGCTTGTTAAGGTGGTTCTCTGATAACTACTGTGACATGTGTAGTCCTTTCGTGGTTTGTGGAGAGCTATCAAAATTGCCTCACTCCACAAGTCAGGGAATTGATCTGACTGCAATATTAAATTATAACATTCAAGAAAGGATTTCCTTTGACACTGCTGGCAATTATCGAAGCATGCAGTATTGGATTTGATCATGACCAGGTGCAGTATCACACGTCTCTGACAGTGCAGATTCCAGCTCCCACATGGAGAAAGGGCAATTGTAAGACCTATAATTGTGGGATCTGAAATCCAATTTCTTCCTCTCCACAGTCACGTGGTAGTGGCAAAATGCCAGATCTTTGCTGGTATTGGCAGTGGTTTTCAGAAAATGCCAGCATCTGAGCAATCTCTCCAGGCATTGTTTGGAGACGCTTCTGTTTCAGAACTGCTGCTATAAATAAGTGAACCACTGTGTTTATTGAAAATCCTCCAGATGGCTTCTTGTACTTTTAGAGAACAAGTGGAATTGGTAATAGAGTCCAGGAATGCTTGCCATTACCTTTTCTTGCTCTCCTCAATTACATGTTGAGTCTTGGCTCTTGCAAGTATGAAGGCTATGAGGTTGTCTGCTATCGGGGGGCATTTAAACAGTCTAAGAGCGGCACACCTGTCCCAAATTACTGAACAGTAATTATCTGTCCACCAATGTACTGGTCACTTCCTAAGATGACCTGAGGAATCAACAGGTCAGTGGCATGATGGATTACTCACGTGATGTCCACCTGTTCATGGATGCTGAGAAAGTGCTTCAGGGAATGCTCCACTCAGCAGTTGAATGAGGACTGGGAAATGGTCACTAGAATGAAGGTCGTCAATGACGTCCCATTGAACAGTCTGCAAGGCCTGGAGAGCAGAAAGAGGTCAGTGGATGAGAATGACCCACTAGCAGTACGGAAATGAGTGCGAGTACCCATGTTGAGGATGCACAGCTTGTGAGCTGTAATGAGGCACTCTAAAACCTGACCCCAAAGCAAGGGGTGTCAGGGGCTTTATAATGTGTTTCTCACAAGCAAAGGCTGGTAGTTTCAGTTCCTCCACGTATGTCCTGAACCCATTAACATTCCACTGTAATATGGGAGCAACCTATCACAGGGGTTGTACTTTTACAATGTCTTTCTGCCAGGGAGGAGAGTCCTTAATGGCTGGAGGCTCAATCTTGGGGTGAGATGACTGCTTCCACCTGATATCAATGTCCATTAACTCTACCGAAGAGTCAAGAGAGACATCAGATAGGATGACACTGACATCGTCAGACTGTTTATCTACCAACTCTGTTAGTGATGGACACCTGACCTCCGTTTTTTGATCTGGGTAGGCTTTGGAGCCACAACTGCAACAGTGGTAATGGCAGCACTGGATGTTGGACCAGACTGAACCTTAGGGGCAGCAGGGAGCTCCACAACATTAGCAACCACGGACTTAGGTGATGTTTTGGGAGGAAGTATAGGCCGTGAATAACTGCAGTAGTGCAAGTACACTGGTAAATACAGGTACTAGCACTAACACAAGCTATCTTCGTTTTTGTAGCAGCATCAGTTTTCTGTACTGGCTGCTTAACAACTGACACAAAGGAGGCAGCAAACATCGGGTGCTGCAAGGTCTTACAAATCATCTTTTAATACCATTGGGGATCCACCATGTGGTTTAAATCTTACTGTTTTATACATACATACATTAACAGAACATGTACCTTCTGTATAACTTTTCTTTCCTTCTCTTCCCGAAGTAACTGACCTCCACGGTTGTTAAACAAACGATCTCTATCATTAGCTTTACTTTCCAAGGCAATCATTTTCTCCCAAAGTTTTTGACGCCTCTCCATTAACTGAAACAAAGGCCTGAAAATAAAGATACTTCATTAGACCACTCTACCTGTATATATATCACACAGACATTCTATTATTTTACTTGCTAATAACATTTAACCTAATAATATATGTTTTAACTTTCCATATTAATTTAAAAATTACAGTATAAAGCCCAAAAGTCACAGGAGCTGGTACGAAAAGACCTGTCCTCACGCAAATAATGTATTATGCTTGATATTCAGCAAAATATACATACGTATCATTCCTAATTTATTTTGTTTTTCATACTTTACAGGGCAGATTAACACACTGACCCCCCCCCCCCCCCTTTTTTTATAAAGTCTGGCATTCATTTGAGGGAGTATTTTCCACATTGAATCTGTCTAATTGTGATCCCCTTTATAAAGTTTTCATCAAGTTTTGAGTGATTACTATCAATATTTTAGTTTGATGTTTTTCCATAAATGGCTATCAAATTTGCATTCATTTTAGATTCTTGTAGCAAGTTTCTTGATCTTGACAAGAGATGTAGTACGTCCTTAAGCCCTTTTACATGAGCGACACTCTGGATTCATTCTACTGCTAATGGCAAATTAATCTACTGCAAAGCCCTTGATGATTTATTTGGGAACTGAGTTTTACCTATTGTGATGACGTTGTTTTTGCTTACATGATAGCATCAAAATTGTGTGTGTAGTTAGAGCTGTCTAGTGAGGAGTTTCACACCTGTATGGTGGTGGTGGTGGTGGTTGTGTGTGTGTGTGTGTGTGTGTGTGTGTGTGTGTGTGTGTGTGTGTGTGGTGCACCCCAAGAGAGGTAAACATACTTACCCACTTGAAGATGGAGATAAATGATCTTTGACAGTGTAGGTTTCAGAGATTGAAAGCACAAGTGAGAACACACCATGCAAATGGAAAGGTTTTGTCTATACTAGTGTTTTACTGATAGGTTGGCTGCAAAAATCGGCACTGGTTCAGCCTCAATGTGTGGCCGGCAATTATTAATGACCACCTACCAGAACCAGACATATTTCCACAATGTCCCAGAGATGCAGCATATCTGCACTTCCTGCAGGTGATTCTGCCTCCTCTGGTGATGAAAGACATGCCTTTGGTGGTACAAAGGGGACTGTGACTACTACATGATGGCTCCAGCACACTTCTGCATTTCCATGTGGAGGGAGGCATTGTGACATCACTTATCCTGACCACGCATTGAGCCTGAACCAGGGCTGATGGTTTGTGCCACCGTACCATTTGAACAGATAGAACTCTCCCACTTGCCTTGCGTGTCCTCATGTGTGCCTTAGACACTAAAACCTACACTGTCAAATATCTTATCTCCACCTTCAAGCACCTCTCCTGGAATATATTTCCATATGACCTTTCCAGCTCTTCAGCCTCTCTCGGATTTTTTGTTGCAGTTTTTTTTTACCAAAATCATCCTGTATATATACACTTCCTTTGTATCTTAGAAAATTATTTTCCTCAGTGTAATTCTGACTTGTTCCCTGTTGAAATACTTTTAATAAAAAATGTTAATCTATTTACACACTTATTTCTGTATAGTGTAGGCTTTTTACTAGTGCAGGTATTGTAAAAAGTAAATAGCCTTTTTCCTTTTAGATATTTTGTCTCTCCTGTGGGAGAACACTAACAAGAACAAAAGGGAAAAAATTTTGGTGCAGTTGAAAATCACGACAGATTTTTTCCAATCACTACAGCACAGAATGTAGGTACTATACAGCCACTAGCATAAACAAACTATTGTTTTGAGTGCCGTAGGGATGAAGAGCAGTGTGAGGAAACAAGCCCCACCTCCCTTTCGCAGGGCTGCAGCCTACACTAATGTTCTGCAAAAGCAAAAGTGACACATTGCCACTGGGATCGCCAATCTCTTCTAATGTGTTAAGGAACGTAATTGAAATCTGTGATGGCCCAGAATTATCCACTTATTTCAAAATACAAAAACAATGAGCAATGCATAATACAAAGCATTTGGGATGGTTACAGCACAATTGCTTGTTAAGGCTAGTATTGTATAGTTAACACTGTAGTTCAGGCACAACCTCTAATGGTACTTGATGCAGTCACTGTTCTATTACATCTGCTAGGTAATTTTCCATGTTAAAAAGTTTCTGTACTATTCCAACTTTTGATCTTTAGCTAAGAAACAAACGCGTGTGTTATAATCAATTGGTCGCATGAGTATTAGGTAGCATTAGGCTTTTATGTTACAACAAGTCATTCAGCCACCCACAAATGACATGGAGCTGGAACATTGTGCGCATTGATATGTCGTTGCATTCACGCACTTTCTATTTTGCAAACAGATTTTTACACACATTATCTTTCCAAACTGGCCTTCACCAGATGATGAACACTAACAGTAACTGAAAACTGGTTAATTTTCAATATTTATATGCAGTAAACACTGCTATTTCAGCTACCTCTGATAAAATAGTTCATTTGGATTTGACTCACTATGAAATAGTGTCTATTAAGTAAGCTCACAATTTAAGGCAGAACTCCCACATATTTTGCATCTAATGCACGATACAAATGTTTCTGGTCCTAATCACTGACATCAGTAATGATTACTCAGTCATGTCAAGGGACTAAGCCAGAAAGAAATGTCCCCACTTCCAGTGAGTTAGCTTGTGAATAAGTTTTCTTTGGTCACCATAAACAGCAACAAAATTTTATATAGTGAATGGAAATACTCCAGAAAAATACAATGGTAGCATATTGTGAAAAATTCAGCATGTCAAACGATATAAGCACAGAACTGGAAGCCGAGAGATACTACATAATTCACAGACAGAAAAATAGCTGCAACAGTACATACAATAACTATTACATTACAGCAAATTATTTATATGTCACACTGATGTGCAAGGAATGCGAGATATAGAATAGAGAAAGAGGGAGATTGTGCAGGGTATAGTGTGTGTCCAAGAGAGGTAGGAGTCAGGGGAACAGGGGTGAAGGTCAGGAGCTAGTGAAAACTGAGGTCAGTAGGAAGGTGGGCTTGAAGGCAGTATTGATCAAGTGTCTACAAAATATGCAGATGCAAGACCTGTACAATGCACCAAAGCAGCACACCCAATTAAGTATTGTCACAGCCTACCTTATTAAAGGAAGGAACATTACTAGAAGCAGTCATGTTAATTACCAATTATTTTGTAGCTTCCACCCAGCCTTTTATGTGGCCATAGCCTCCGAACAGATGCCAATTCCAATAAATGGCCATTGACAAATGGTGGCAGAACATGTTGCTGGGCACAACGTGCTTTATAACCAATGCCATCTAAATCTTCCTCCCAATAGCAGCTTAACTAAATTACATAGACGAGAATTCTCCTTAGCAACACATTCAATTAATCTACAACCATACTTTTCTCTCTGCAGGTTTCTAGTTACTCTATTTTACCTACAACAACCCAATCATCTATTTCATGGTGTACAACAAGCAACTTACTGCCTGCACCATGGCATGCTCACAGGTATCACATTTCTATCTGCATACACCATGTTCTTCCTCACAGTTGTTAGCACCCTTTCACTCCAATCCTCTTTGTTCCTCACACTAACTCAGTCCAATACAAAACCTCATCCTATTTGAGATGCCATACTGGGACAATGTAACTGTGTTTTTGTTAGTCACACTACTATGAGAGAGAGAAAGAGTAAAACATTTTAACAACAGTTTCTATCTCGTTTGTGAGGCTATGGACTGCTAAACATCTCAAATATAAAGCAAAACCCCTCTCTTGCACTTCCCAGGGGACATAAAATTAACTTCCCATTGTTTACATTACCTGCAATTTAAGGACATACTTCAGTTTTATTTTTTATGAACACCCTGTTAGCTCACACTTTTTGATGAAAAATCCAGAATTATAATTTGTTTCAATTTCTTTGGGTGAGTTTTTTTCTGTCTGGTTGTCTAGCTCATAAACACATTCGAAAGTCGAAGCTACTAATGGTAGGAAAGAAGTAACATTATATTCCCCTGACAACTTGTTACATCATACATTAAAAATGATCTTTTATAAAAAAGAATCAAGAATACAGGATAACAGCTCACAATGTGTGACATTTACTATTTACATAAGACAGGGATTCAGTGACAGATTAACGTTTTATAAACATCATCATGAAGTGAAAAGGAACCTGCGTACGTAGATACTCCGTCCTTAAGGCCTCAAACGGCCCAAAGGTAATGACTGACCAACATGTCATCGTCAGTTGATAAGTGTCCCTGTATGTGGATATGGAGTAGGGGGCGTGGTCAGCAAATCACTCTCCCAGCTGTTGTCAGTTTTGTGACTGGAGCTGCTACTTCTCAATAACACAACTCCTCAACTGGCCATAAAAAAAGAGGCTGGGTGCACTTGTTTGCCAACAGCACTCTGCAGACACAGATGGTGACCCATCCAAGTGTTGGCCAAGCCCGACAGCACTTAACTTTGATGATATGATGGGAAACGGTGTTACCATTGCAGCAAGGCCACACAGAGTGGTACAGTGAAACCCTCTATTTTACCTTTCCGTGTTGTCCAGACTTAAAAACCACAAAATTGCAGAAGCTGTCAAAACCCCCAAAATACAAGAAAAACCACATTAAGTCTTACATGTGATTGAAAATTGTAAGCCTCGCCAATACATGGTATAGAATCTGTGTAAGTGAAAAAAAAAAATTAAATGTGAAATACAAAGCTTATGCAATAGTTTGCAGAAATGAAATCAATCAATCCTTAAAAAAAAAAATAAAAAAAAAAAAAAAATAAAAAAAAATAAAAAAAAAATCCACAGATGTGTAGCAACAAGTAAAAACTCATCAAAAAATTGAAACTGGTATCTGGGTACAAGATAATCAAACTATTTTCAGACATTCTACGACCACAAATCACATGTCAAAACACGTGTTTTTGGGACACCTTTCCTTTGTGTTCACCCAGAAAAAAGTAAAAACTAATAACATTGTGAATGAAACCGAAAACCGTGAAGTACGGTGAAATACATTGGAATCTGTCATGTGGGGTTGTGTATTTTCCTTCATTAGCCAATGGCTGTTCAGTTGAGTCGAATAGACTTCGGATTGTGTACACAATAAGCTCTAAACATGTTTCCAGCTACATGATGTGGATACCATCCATCTAATCATGTATCCATAGCAAAGTCCATACAGAAAAAAGAAACTGTTTCAGCCGAGCTACCACGTCACTGCTGCGCAGCGCAAGTGTATGTTTATATGTCACATTATTTAGTCTGTTGTATAAATTAATTAGGTGTTTTGTTTTCTCGTTCTATATTAAGTTTTTCCGGGGGGGGGGGGGGGGGGGGGGGGGGGGGGGAGGGGAAGGATGCAGTGGACAAGACAGCAGACTGTTGAGTTGTTATCTCTGTACCAGGCAGACGGCTGCTTGTAGAATATATGAAGCAAGCAGTACCAGAACAGCAAATAAAACAAGACGCTCTTCAGAGAACTGCTGTTACATTTGGCGAAAGACTGTGTAGAAATGAGAGTAAGATCATTTGTCTTAGCTTGCTCTGAAATGTGTAATTAATACTCCATTGACAAGAAACTAAGACTAACAGCCTGTCTGTTCTAATTGCTTTCCTACACCCCCCCCCCCCCCCTCGCCCCCCAAATATATATCCCAGGAAAGTGCCTGTAGACAGGCACAATATAAAACACACACACACACACACACACACACACACACACACACACACACACACACACACAACCACACGTGTGTGTGTGTGTGCGCGCTAGTATGTACCTATCCTTTTTCCCCCTAAGGTAAGTCTTTCCGCTCCCGGGATTGGAATGAGTCCTTACCCTCTCCCTTAAAACCCACATCCTTTCATCTTTCCTTTTCCTTCCCTCTTTCCTGACGAAGCAGCCGCCGGTTGCGAAAGCTCGAAATTCTGTGTGTGTGTGTGTGTGTGTGTGTGTGTGTGTGTGTGTGTGTGTGTGTGTGTGTGTGTTATTTTATTGTGCCTGTCTACTGGCACTTTCCTGCTTGGTAAGTCTTGGAATCTTTGTTTTTAATATATTTTTCCCATGTGGAAATTTCTTTCTATTTTATACCCAATCTGTTACCCCCGGAAACCATCCTTGTAACCATTGATGCCACTTCCTTATACACAAATATTCCGCACGTCCAGGGCCTTGCTGCGATGGAGCACTTCCTTTCACACGCTGATCACCTGCCACCCTACCTAAAACCTCTTTCCTCATTACCTTAGCCTGCTTCATCCTGACCCACAACTTCTTCACCTTTGAACGCCAGACATACCAACAATTAAAGGGAACAGCCATGGGTACCAGGATGGCCCCCTCGTACGCCAACCTATTCATGGGTCGCTTAGAGGAAGCCTTCTTGGTTACCCAGGCCTGCCAACCCAAAGTTTGGTACAGATTTATTGATGACATCTTCATGATCTGCACTCACAGTGAAGAACAACTCCAGAATTTCCTCTCCAACCTCAACTCCTTTGGTTCCACCAGATTCGCCTGGTCCTACTCCAAATCCCATGCCACTTCCCTTGACGTTTACCTCCATCTGTCCAATGGCCAGCTTCACTTGTCCGTCCACATCAAACCCACCAACAAGCAACATTACCTCCATTATGACAGCTGCCACCCATTCCACATCAAACAGTCCCTTCCCTACAGCCTAGGTCTTCGTCGCAAACGAATCTGCTCCACTCAGGGATCCCTGTACCATTACACGAACAACCTAAAAACAGCTTTCACATCCTGCAACTACCCTCCCGACCTGGTACAGAAGCAAATAACCAGAGCCACTTCCTCATCCCCTCAAACCCAGAACCTCCCACAGAAGAACCACAAAAGTGCCCCACTTGTGACAGGATACTTTCCGGGACTGGATCAGACTCTGAATGTGGCTCTCCAGCAGGGATATGACTTCCTCAAATCCTGCCCTGAAATTAGATCCATCCTTCACGAAATCCTCCCCACTCCACCAAGGATGTCTTTCCGCCAAATTGCTGCAACTGAAATGAGGAGCAATAACATTGATATTCTTCCTTGTCACAAATATTTCACATGTTGCACAACCACCACATATTCATCTAAAGAGTTCTCGCCACAACAGAGATTTTCCTGTCACTAACAGATATGTAATAAATGTAAACTTGACACTGTAGCGATCGACAAATTGATAGGCTCATTCCTGGTTGCCTGCACAGCGCCACCATTCACGATTAGGTCTGTTCTTGCAAAAAGTATTGTGAAATGTACTTGACCAATCATCACAGAGCAGCGAAGCTAAACGTTGCAAGTTGTATTAGCAAAGCTGATTGTGGATTATGTCAGCATTTCCTCTCTAATGTCTCCCCCTCCACAATGGCCTAAAATATTTCCTTAACTCCATAATCCCCCACAGTTTGAACCGTCCGTCTTTTGTTCCACTTCTAAATTGTTCAGTCACCTCAGCTATCAAAAGGGAGAAAACAGGAGGAACTCGAGCAAGACCTCGAGTACGAACATAGAAGCGAGTAAATTTTACTAGGAAGAAACATAAAAATAGGGAATTTTTAGCACTGATCTTAGGTTTCTTTAACTCATTTGAAGCATCTCTGATGAAATGCAACATCTGAGCCCTCACAACTACACACCATCCAAATTTTTTCTCTTCTCTCATTTGACATGTTTTGATAGAAACCTCGTATCTACAATAGTGATACACTATACATGTATTTTCATACCCTTGTATGCTCCTACAGGCTCATCAATGGTATGTTGTGTGTGATATCTGTATAACTCTGGCTACACAGGTTACTAAGAAGTAGAATGAAGATAAAACTTCTAGTATGAAATAATACAAGGTATGGCTATAAAATAAAAGGACTACTACTGTAACACATTTTATTTCAAAAACAAATATTAAGTTACTGTCACCCTCAACATATTCCACTCCTCTAGCCCTGGAATACTTCATGCAAATTTTCCATTGACGGAAACAGTGCTGGAAGTCTGCCTACGTGAGTTCCCTGATAATGAATGCCACTTTTTCTTTCACTGCTTCAAGAGACTGAAATCTTGTTCCTTTAATGCAGATTTGACCTTGGGGAATAGACAGAAGTCACATGGTGCTAGGTCAGGTAATAAAGTGGGTGGCCTAAAATTGATGTATCATAGTACATCACTAGATACCTCTTAATGAATGATTCCGCATGAGCCGGTGCATTGTCTTAATGCAGAACCCATGGCTTGTTCTTCCATAAATCAGGTTTTTTTAAAATGTTAAACTGGTTATGTAAAATTGACCTTACAGATTATTTGAAAATTCCTGCAGTTTCAGCATATGATTGAATACTGACGGTTAGATGGGAGTCAGATTACCTACTTTTTTAAATACATTTTCATATGTTTTTTATATTTAAGGGCGTTCTGGGCATGAGCCATCTTCAACATTTTCTCAGCCATCTTGGAAACGTTTGGACCACTCAGAACCTCACATATGTGATAAAGTCTTCGCCACACACTTATTTTAGCAGCAGTTTTACCAAATTAAATGTGAAAATTCATGACAATTTATTGCTCTATTATTACAATATAGAAATGCTGCATTTGACTGAGAAGGCTTTATGTTTCACAGCTACTGGCCATTCATCTTTAGTGCTTGTGTACTCACTCTGCAACAGCATCAGTCCCATTATTTTATAGCCACACTTCGTATTGACTAACAGTTTTATGAAATCAACATATTTAATGAATGAACTTAATTAACACACACTTACTTGTTTGTCTCATAAAACTTTTTTAATCTTTCTATTTCAAGTTCATGCAATCCAAGTAAATCCTCTGTATAACAGTCAGAAAAATAAGGTATGAACTTGCGCCTTTGAGTTTCACCAAAGCAACATTTGTCCCAGAGGTTCTGAATTTCTTGCCTAATATTCTCCACAAAAATCTTTATGTTCTGTCGCTTTTTTTCCTCGCAACGTGTTATTTCAGTTTTGAGCTGAAAAAATAATGTCAAAGTTAAATGTTTTGCACAAGAGTTAAAGAGAGAATATATTTCTCATATATAGCTTGCAGTTTTATGGCTTCAATAAATGAACATTCCCTGATGGCATCTAATGTTCATGATGTATAATTAACAAATGAGCCATTAACATAAAAAAATGCCCATCTCTGATATATTTAAAGTAAGAAACAACAGGTAATTCTTACGAAGTAGTAGACACATGAGAAGGAAACAATCAGCTATCAACAGTTGTGGTAAATTTACTTGTGACTGGATGAATGGAATAATACAAGAGAAAAAAAGGAAAGAGAAAAAGGAAAGAAAAAAAAGGAGTGGAAAAGAAGCGACTGAGGTTTGGACTAGCAAAGGTTTAGGCCAGGGAAATCACAGCACTGGAAGATGAGTAAAAGAAGAATGATGGTCATTTATGTGAAAAGACGGCTTGTTGTCATCCCTATATAAAACAGTGCTGTGGTGGTAACATAGCTGATGCGAGATGGAGTTGCTCTCACAAAAAGCTCTACCACAGATCAGACTGGAAATGCCTGTGGCATGACTGCAATAGATGGTGGTGAGAGAGAATACGAGACATGCTTCTAAATATGGTTCAGCTAAAGGAGTGTGACTCATTGGAGGACATATGGGAGGGAGGGCAGGGTAGGGTAGGGTAGGGTAGGGTAGGGAAGAGTAGGGGTGCAATTTTAGGCCAGACACACAGGAATGAACTCTGGTATTGTGTAAACTGAATGGGTAAATACTGGAATACAACTTTGCTTGATGATTTGAGGAAGGGGGAAGGATAATGTAAAGTTTTAGGTCGGATATTCCTCCTCTGGGGGCATACGGGATAGTTTAAGGCTAGCAAACTATACAGAGTTGAGTTTTTCAAGATGTGGGCGGTTTTTGACACCAATGGAGTACTAACGATAAATGATTCACTATGTAAGGGGCTTCAGTGGTGTCACAAGAAGAAACAGTGAACGAAATTTATTTCTGAATTAGTTGGGCACAAGAGTTTCTGTCTGTTAAGGCTCTGGAATGTTATCAATTAACTCCTGCTTCTGTTGCAAATGTAACTTCCATGCATGCCAAGGCTGTAGTGGAGTAACTGTTATGTGGGAGAAGTGATAACTGTCAAAATGGAAGACTTACTAGCCTGGTTGACAAACACACATCGTTATTGAGCAAAGAGGTGGGATCCAGTGTCTAGGAAATATTTGTCGAGTTCAGGATTGCCTAACTCAATTCACCTTAAACGAATTCTCAATTTTCTTCATATTGGCCCAGTCCAGTTTCATATTTATGAGTGACGTAACAAGGAACCAATAAAACTGGAAACTGTGATCTGGTTTTGGGTTTATAGTGACACCACTTTGTGTCAGTTTTCCTTAGGGGCCCCTGTGAATATTTTGTGCCTACTGCAGGGCTCCATAAATAATTTTTCCCCAGGCGTGAACGCATTCCAGTGCTGTTACAAGACATTCAGCTTGACAATTACTTTCAATTTACTCTCTCTCTTCTTGCTGTGCACAACTGATTTGCTAGTGACCACTTCGAATATCAACCTCCTGAAAATAAGATATCAAAACAATGGCATGGTTTTACATGGAGCCATTTTTTATAATTTTAGATCACGGCATATGAAAGACAGGAAATGGAGAACAAAGACTTCAGATTTTGTCACGCAAAAATATATTTCTATTAATATTTGTGCAATTAGAACTGTTTGGTCTTCAGCTGTCTAATTTGTAATTTGCTAGGACAGAGCACTATAAAAATGGCATGCTGAGTTGCAGGCAGGCACAATGAAATGACTTTTACGTAATATCTTTTGGCCACAGTCTTCTTAAGAGAGATTGGTTGATTTCGGGAAGGGACCAAACAGCGAGGTCATGGGTCCTATCGGATTAGGGAAGGATATCAGCCATGCCCTTTCAAAGGAACTATCCTGGCATTTGCCTGAAGCAATTTAGGGAGATCACAAAAAACCTAAATTAGGATGACCAGACGCGGGTTTGAACCATCGCCCTCTCGAATGAAAGTCTAGTGTAATCAGAAAAGAGAAATATGCATCCATTCACTCAAGGGAGCACACCTCAAACACGTGACCGTTACTCTGGCCAGATTGTAACTGAAACATGTTGAATGGAAGCAACAGTCCAGAGTGGGGCATGGATAACAACAGGGTAACCTACTGTCTCCACGCCATCTACCCCACTTTTCCACCCTGTGTCCTTTCACAATTCACCTCCCCTCACTGCTTCCACCGGTCTGTTCCCTTTCTCTGCTCCTCTCCTCTCTTTTCCTTTCTGCTTCTCATTCTCACTCCAATTTTTGTTCTTTTATTTTACTCAGTTTTCTACAAAAATATTCTCTCGGTTTGTCCATGACAGTTTCTAAACATTACTTTAATTCTTTACTTAGCATACATTCAGCAGAAAGTACTTTTAAACACAAAACACGCTGCTGACACCCTTCACTATTCACAACAGTGCACATGAAACCAAAATTTTTGTAGCTATTATTGTATTTTATCTACATTTGTTTCCTATCCTCATTACCACTTTCCTTCTTGCCATTAGGAAGGTCTTGCTTTTTACTTCGACGTAACAAATTTAAGACCTTTCCCACAGTTTATCTTCTTTATTATCTTTATAACAAAGTCACAATATAACAAAAACTAGATGAAAATGCAACAATCACTACTGGTGCTAAGTGTAACACATAACAGTTCCACTTCAAGGTTATGACTGCTTACACCAGCTGACCAACATCGAAAGTGGAATTTCTCCAAGGTCACACAAGTTGACACCACAAATGGAATTTCCGACATCTGTCTTCTTTGCCACTAACTATGAAACAAATCCACGACATCATAGCCAGTCATTTATTGTACACAGAGTGCTCCAGCACACAGGTTGAATACTACACTGCCTTAGAGCAAAGGTCTGATCTTGCGTGGACTTTCCTGGGGGAAACCCACATTGATATGCCCCCATTTCTCTCAGAATTATTGGAAGGAGACAGTCAAATAGTATATTGCAAAATACTTTATATGCCAAGTTAAGTAAAGTGATCCCTCTATAGTTACCACATTCTAACTCATCTCCTACTTGTATATTATTCCTTCCTTCCTTCCACTGTTGGGCCATTTTCTCTTTTTCTCATACTAAAATAGCCATCTTTAAAAGGATGTATTCCAATTTGCTACCTCCTTGCTTAAATTGCTCTGCTGGAATACAGTCTGTTTCTGCGGCCATGTTTTTCAGTTTGCTCATGGAAGTTATTATTTCTTCTAGGTTTGGTGGATCTAGGGTACCACTTATTTTATCTGCTTACCTCTGTTGGTCTCTGGATGTTATCATTCTGTAATTAACAATGAGGTTACATTTTCAAGAAGATTTCTCTTACCCACCAAGTGTTAACTAGCATGTTATACAATGATTTGGGAGTCTATGCAGAGGGCAATCTACACACCTATTCCAGATCACTTTATGCTCTGTGCACTCTTAAACATTCTGTTTATTATGTAGTTCCTGAAGACGTTTGCAGTTGGTCCGTATTTCACAGTGAAAATCAAGTTGTCAATGTAGAACCAAAATCAAGCTTGGTGAAATGTGCCTTTATGCAGAAAACAAGTTAAAAAAAAGCTATGTATATTCGCCTGATACTGCATTGCCAATTACATGGAATTTTAGTTTTGTCCACACCATATAAATTACATCTGATAGCGAAACAACATATTGAACAGCACAGGGTTCAGTATTAAGTAAATAATCTTATACATACAGCTTCTATAGTTTTGACTGAATAGCCACTATGTGCATCAAGAAATGCAGTCCGTGCATCAAAGCTCTCATGAAGCCGGTCCCATAATTTGCAGAGTTTCTCCCGAAGTTCCATTGACAAGGCCTTTGTGTCTTCTAGCTTCTGAACCAGGGCGTTATGCAATTCCTAAACACAAATAAAAAATTAGACGAGTTAAAAAAAGGAATGAGGAAGTACAGGCACTCACAACATATGGGGGTTTCACATGAAAAATAATATACAGCAAAGCCAGCAGGGACCCTGGCCAAAGTAAAAATTAATTCGTCTCATAGCATGTTATAGTTTCTAGATGAACTTTTGTACTGCAAAATTTGAAAAGAATTGTGGCTAATGACTGAGGCCAAGTGTGTCAGTTTACTATTGTCACAGAATTTCTCAATTATGAGTCGGAGAAAGAGTTGACAGTATAGTCTGAATTAGATTGCAAAAAGTTTCAAAAAGACGATAGTGTGAGGAGTATGAAAGGAAGGATGTGATGCTGAGACAATATGATTCTAAAGTCAACTCTAAATAAGGAGCAGGAAGATGCTCAATGTGACTATATGCTGCTGGCTTTATCAGACCCAGTATGTGTGTGTTAATTAATGTGTTTTCATACATCAGTCATTTGCAAGTCAGCTATTTTTCCTAATTTATGTTCGAAATGTAAGCTTTGGTCAAAATATTATTTAAAATATTTTCCGATTTTCTCTCATAATAAAACAAATTACTGAATACATAATCTACACAATGTGTTTCTGATCATTTAAAACACTGCGGTAAATGACAACCCTTATGAGTCTGGTACAATCATGTGCTTGTTTAGTTTCTCTCTATTTTTGAATAATCTTTCAAATTTGGTAGCACCTAGTCAAAACTAAAGTTCAAGCTTCACAACAAAAGCATCTTATAAGTGGAATCAGATGCCACTGAATCCACATTAATATCAAAAAGTATTTACATGCAGCTTTTATTTGGAGTTTTTCAAGCAAATCTTATGAAACCCACACACAGACAGGCAGGTCAACATCAGAATATTACTCATGATAATGGCAATTGTGTTTGCCCACTATTGTGCTAACTCAGTTACACTCTGCATCAGAACAAGGAGGACTGCAGAGAACAAGATTGGCATGGCTTCCAGTTCCAAGACCAATCCAGCACCAATTATACTACAAATTTTCATCAATACCCCAAAATACATCGTATGGTGTGTGTCGTAGAAGATACTTCATGTACCACTATCACTTTCCTGATTTACTGCCCCATTCGTAAAGAGTGCACAGAAACAGCAACTGTCAGAAAGCCTCAAAATGAATTTTAATTTCTTTGAGTTTCGTGTCATTGTCACTTCGTGAGATGTATGTAACACAAAATAATATGTTGCCTGTCTCTTCTTGGTAAAACACTCACCTGGAATTTTAACAGTACAGCTTTCTGTGACATACAGTGCTCTTGTACAGCCATCTATTGGAGTCTGATGAGCATCTCAGTCATAGACTTGCACTCACTAAATGAACCCATGAAGAAATGGTTCTCTGGATATCTTTAATTAATCCTAACCTGGTATATGTTCCAGGCATTTGTGCAATAATAAACTGAATTAATGAGGTATTGTAAGCTGTTAGTTTCAAGATTCTTCCAATGAATCTTAACTGAGCACCTGATCCCTACAGTTAGTTTCATGTGGTCATTTCAGTTTAGGCCACTGGTCACATATTCCCCGATATTTTACGGTTACTATCTTTACAATTTATTGCCAAAAGTGTATACAAAAAAATAATAGGCCTTTCTGCTTATTCATGCGCAATAAATTACACTACTTTCCAATATACATAATGCTTGAAGAGCTTCACAAATATTCTGACTTCAGAACTATATATATGGACTGTGAATGGCAGTGAGTCTATAATACCCCTTGTGGTACATCATAATTTGGTTTTACATATGTTAACAACAATGTGTTAAGTTCCATCTGTTAAGGTATCCAAAAGCCAATTACAAAGTAGATCTGATACTCTGTAAGCTAGAATCTAGTTAACTAGGTGAACAGTATGCAACTGTATTGAATATGTTCTGGAAGTCAATGGACACTACACAACTTGGGTGCCATAACTTTACTTACTTAAATTGTGATTACAACAAATAATTTTGCTTTGTAGTCGACTGCTAGATTACTGTAAACAATGAGTGAGAAGGATTGGTGAGAAGTTTAAGGATTACGGTATAAACAGCACAATGTGCATTCAAGATCTATCATGAACAAGAAAGAAAAATCGTTAGCTGGCAACTGTGCACTAACTTCATTTCTGAAAGCAATAAAAAGTGAGCAGGAAGAGATTATGTGATGCATTAAGATATCAGCTGAGGATATGCTGTGGGATTTATAATACAGCATGAATAATCTACTTTTTATTCAAGGAAAAAGTCTAAGAAACTATGGTAAGTAGCTCACAAACACCTTGCCTACATGGGGAGGAGTTACCAACTAGCACTCTGTGTTAAACAACACAAATATTATTGTGACTCTTGAAGTTTTCCTGGTGTATCTAATATTCCACAAGATTTTGGGATTGCAGCTGGATCTCGTCGACTTCTTTCCATGATATTTCGGCTGACAACCCTACAGCCATCTTCAGGCGAGTGTTTGACACTGGATATTGCTAGTGCATGTCGCTCTGTTTATACGTAAAAGTGCCGCAATACGCGCATGCGCGAGTTACCGTTGCATGTGCGCCACCTGTTGATTCCAAGGCCCTCTACAATATTACTCCATCTATGGAGTGCAAGCGAATGCATGGTACATATCTCCCATACGTCGGTAACATTTCATCGAAAGTAGGCAGAATTTTAAAGAAACATCGTGTGAAAGCAATCTTCCGGCCACCTACAAAGACTCGTGCTCTTCTGGGCTCAGCCAAGGATGACCCGGGATTACGGAAGGCTGGAATTTATAAAGTACCTTGCGAGTGAGGGAAAGCCTTCATTGTTCGGACCACACGCACAGTACACGACCGCTGCATTGGACATGAGTGCCACACTCGCCTTTTACAGCCCAGTAAGTCGGCCATAGCTGAACATTGTATTTCCACACTACATACTATGGATTATTCTGCCACAAAAATCTTGGCCCCATCGAGATCCTCCTGGGATTCAGTTGTTAAGGAATCCGTGGAAATACGTTTGGCGGAAAATCTCATTAATCATGATGGCGGCTTTCAATTGAATAAGGCCTGGGACCCATTGATTTCTTTAATATCAAACAAAAGAAAACTTTTTATGCCTTCTGACATGTCAGAAATTTACATTTTACATTTTACTGCAAGAGGGGGCGTGCTCGTTTTACTTGTACCACGCATTCACTTGTGCTCCATAGACGCAGTAATATTGTAGGGGGCCTTGGAATCGACAGGTGGCGTGCATGCAACGGTAACTCGCGCATGCGCGTCTTGCGGCACTTTTACGTATAAATAGAGCGACATGCACTAGCAATCTCCAGTGCCAAACACTCGCCTGAAGATGGCTGTAAGGTTGTAAGGTTGTCAGGTTGTCAGCCGAAATATCGTGGAAAGAAGTCGACGAGATCCAGCTGCAATCGCGAAATCTTGTGGAATATACAAATATTATTCTTAAGCTAAACTAATAATATTAGTGTAATACCTGTATTAATATTCCATTTAATAATTTTGAAATAAAACTTAATATATGAATAACGCAATTGACACATGGGAATGTTACGTCTGTCCTGACCACTGCAGCGAATTACGATAACACTTTAAAATTCTGACTTGTTTCTTTAATAAATTAGAAAAAAAGTTATTAGATAATCTCTGGAAATATCAAAAACTGGTACTACTAAATTACAGAATTTTACTTAATTACAACCAGTAACTTGAGTGAAAAATGAAGATCACACTCACTTTTAGTTTAGCTATATTCTCTTTTGATAGCTTAAATGAATCTTCATCTTCACATACTACTTTCTTCTCAAAATCCAATAAAGGAGTCATTTCCAGCTCCCTCATTATTTCCATTATACTTGACCTTGTTTGGTAGAAAAAATTGGCGAGTCGATCCTTAACAGGGAGAAAAGGTAAATTTTTTTTGTAAAAAAGAAGTAAATTGATAAACGCACTAATAATATTTGCAAACATAGAATTATTGAAGTGTCACCAACTTCTTCAGGGAGGGACAACATTTATTTACCTTTTCATCAGCTTTAAATTTAATATACACTTCAAACTGAGATAGCTGCTCCTCTGAAGGTACAGCATTTGGTATTTCGTAAACATCTTCTAGACCCAAACGCTCACACAATTCTTTTTCCTGGAAAGAAATGAGTAATTACTGCGTTAAGGTAATTGGCTTGCTACCAGTGAACACTATATCACTGTCAGCTTAAATTTTTCCACAAATATATATATATATCATTAAACAGTATCCGACAGCACACCACCCATGTACTGTCACTAATCTTCTGCCAAATATACAAAAACTTGATCATCCAGTCCACTCTATCAATTGCGATTTCAACAAACCGACTGACTTCTCTACACTTAAGATCAATCATAACCCACAAGCTATTGTCATATTAACAGCACTTACCATTTCTTTATACATATAAAACTTACCCCTGGCCTAATACAGATTGACATGCTATACTTCTATACATGAATAATGGCAATTCGTGCAGGCCGAGTCACGGATGGGCCTATTATTGTTGCTAGTTCCAAGTGACAGTTGCGGGTACCGGCATGCCCACACTTCGCACTTTAAGAGAGTGTGTATCCTTCAAATTATGTCTCCTGTTTGCTTCTGTAGAATTTGTTGCTTACCAGCAAAAGTGACGACAAGCATCAAATGGAATAAAAATTCACCAAATAACTCATTATGATCATGTTTTATGCTCGCACAACGCTCATTGGCTGTTGGAGAATGCTTGATGTAAGTGTGCAGAACAAACCTAAACTTGACTGCTATTGTTCACGACTCCGATCCCCTATATCACCTGCATTCATATATTCAATGCACATGGCCTATTTATTGCTAAATATTTCTAGCTCAATATGAGGATCATTATCTCGCTTCAAAAATATGAATGTAAATGTAAAAGAGTGGGTTTAATTTGACTGTCTTGTCCTATGCTATCCCTCTGGTGACCTTTGCCTATTACCTCCCCTAAATCTTGTCCCTTCTTCTCAGCACTCGTACCTGTTAAAAAATACTTTTCTTCCCTTGGATCTCAGAAGAGGCCTTTAAATTTTATGAATTATTCTCACTATTTGGTACATTTCTATTATCGAGTGGAGAGCAAAGAGTTAGTAAGAATATGGAATATAAGAATTTTCCTCCTAGGGAGACTTTTCAACCTTTGGCTCCACGTAGTATACACTATGTACGTTAGGGGGAACAGAATTTTAAGACTGTGTGGAAGAATAACAGCAACTGCGGGTATTTGCTATCTTGGTCAAATAACAATGCAGATCACTTAAATCATGATGTTCATTTAAAATACAGTTTAAAACTTTAAGAGAGGTACATTGCTGCTTGTCATTTCTAATATCATATTGACCTTTTAATTAGGCATAGTGGCTATTTGCTCCTACCTCATTACATAGTATTAACACGACATTTCTAATTCCTCAAGGCATTTTTTGGCTTAGATACCAAATGGTTTTGTTATATGCTGTGTGATTAGATTTGATTTACTTTCATTCCAATTGATCCGTAGTGAGGAGGTCCTCCAGAATGCAGAACATGTCAGAAGAACAGTAATACACGACAAATATTTACTACTCAAACAAATAAGCTTTTAAGGTACCACTCCACAAGTCCCAAGTGGAATGAGGGTCTTTTTTTCCTTTCCTTTCTTTTTTTCTTTTAATTAACGCTATATGAAAGAATCATTTTACAAACACTAATGCACTGGATTAAAAATAAAAAAGTTTTTTTATTTATAAGGTAATAAACATGTAATAGAACTACTATAATAATTAATTACAATGAACGCATTAATGCACTGAAATGGTGCAGAAGTTATATATATGCCCAAAAGGTGATTGGTGACATTATTGCAAGTAAACAACCGTGATAGTGACAGAACACTGAGAGCATGTCTGCTAAGGAGTGATGCTGCCTAGTTGAGAGTGGTGGCTCATCGATCTCAACATTGTGGCTAGGTGTAAGGCTGGTTAGATACAACCCAGTTGTCATTTTGATGCTGTTAGTAAGACAATGCTTACCATATTTAGATACACCAAATTTGCAGATCCAAATGTAACGCATTTTTCTGTAAAAAATTTAAGACATCTCTTTCTGTCACAAAAATATAAAGGCTACGAAGAAACGAAGGAGAATTTTCTGAACAGAATAATTTATTCTCTCTCTCCCCCCTCCCTGTCACCTACATCTCTGCCCCTCTTCTGTGTCCCCTCACATGCTCTTATCACCCCTCCCTATTTCATATATGTTCAACTATCTTAATGCCACTCATTTCACTGTGAAACCACCGAGTCATCTGTTAAAAGAACTGCCTCACACTATCCCACTACCCTCCTCCTTGCCTCACGTCCTCCCCCCCCCCCTCCATCTGTCCTAGCAACTATTGCTCTCAGTAATCAATAAATAGACAATTTTTCTTTTTTAAAATTCAGTCTTGATCACACCACATATGCTACAAGAACATATGTTCTGTAGCATACGTTCTTGTAGCACACGTGGTGTGATCAAGACTGAATTTTAAAAAAGAAAAATTTAAATTTTTTTGATCACAGTTCCAAAAAATGTTTATTAAAATTTAATAAATAGTCAGTCTGACTGTGGATATATGTGTGTGTGTGTGTGTGTGTGTGTGTGTGTGTGTGTGTGTGTGTGTGTGTGTGTGTGTGTGTGTACACTTTTGCTAGAGAAGGAGCAAGAGCTCAAAAGCTAGTGTTGATACTATTTTTTGCGGCACGTTTCCATGCACCACATATCACTAAGCTATATTGCCTTTCTTTGAAATTAGATATAAAACTAGTTAATTGTGTTGTTTACATGTAAGGACATACCTTTGCCCTGAGCTTGGCATAATATGACAACCTCTCTTGCTTCAATTCCCTGTATTCAGAGACTTTTTTTGTTAGATCTTCCTCAACTTGACACAGTGGAAGCATTTCATATTCATTGTTATCAACAGGAATTTTTACTCCAATTTCCTGAAACGGAAAAATTCTAACAGGTGAACAATTAATGGCAATTTCCATTGTATCAACACAAAAGCAAATACTTACCGAACCCAACTGTTCTGCCTCTTTTAAAAGATC
The DNA here is from genome assembly GCF_023897955.1 of Schistocerca gregaria. Lineage (NCBI taxonomy): Eukaryota > Metazoa > Arthropoda > Insecta > Orthoptera > Acrididae > Schistocerca > Schistocerca gregaria. Next base: position 582,887,555 of record NC_064921.1, read on the forward strand.
TTCAATGGACTTGATAATTTGCTCCTTGGCATTATCTTCTTCTAAAACCATATCTTCAAACATGTGCTACAATTGATCACGAGATTTTTTAAAATGAGTATCAGCTATCTACAGTTTTGCAGATATTATTCAACAATGAAAATATCACTTCTAATATTTCAAAATACACTGGCAGCTACACGGTCCAGTCATATTAATATGACCACAGTCTATGCCTGACATCAACTGGCAGTAACCATTCCGAGGTGCCAGCACTGACAGTGGAGGCTGTATAAAGCGTGTTGTGGGTATGCTGAAAACAGTGCAGTCGTCACCATGATGTGGTAACTGAGTGACTTACCAGGAATCAGAAGGGCATTGTCACTGGCTTTTAGGCCAAGGGTGGAAACATTTCCAAAACAGCCGAGTTTGTAAAATGATTGCATGCCACCATGGTTGAAATATACTGTGCAAGGCAAAATGGCGCTATCCAAAACCAGTGCTTAGGCAATTGGTGCACCACAGGCCATACATGACAGAGGTGAATGATAGCTGCAGAGGTGTATACAGGTGAACAAATGTGCAACTGTTGGGTAAATGAATGCCCAGATGAACCAAAGGGCTACCGATAGTGTCTCCTCAACTACCACTGCTCCATATGGGCCTCTGCACCAAGCACTTGGTTCATGCACCCATGCTGACTGCTGTTCATTGGTGACAAAGGCTGAATCTGCACATAAACACCACAATGGAACGTCCGCTAAGTGGCATGAGGAGGCCTTTTCAGATGAATCTTGTTTTATGCCTTATCAGACTGGTGGCCAATGGTGTATATGGCTCTGTAACAATTTTCTGAAGCGTGCAGGTAAGAGGAGGGAGCATTATAGTCCAGGGAATCCAGTGCCAGCAATGTGTCACACAGGTGACAGTGTACATGGATATTTCAAAGAGCACCAGGATGAGTTTACTATACTCCAATAGCCACCAAACTATCTGCATTTAAACCCAATCGAGACTCTGTGGAACCATCTTGACCCGGCTGTTAATGCCATTGACCCTCAATCGAGAAACATAGTGCAGCTGGACATGGCTTTGCATCCCTGTTGGTATCTCAAAAACCTCATTGACAAACTTCCTGCACATCTTGCAACAGTTTGGACTGCAAGAGGCTTTTGACAGGTGGTCACATTAATGTGAGCGAACAACGTATTTCTAAGACTGAGCATTTGACTAGAAAATGTGGACAACAGACTTACATATTTATGAAAAAAAGGGATTCTTTATTTTTGGTGGCGGGGATGGGGGTAGGGCCGGATGGTGTTAGGAGAATCGCTCTCTTCAGGGAGAATGTTGTGATCGATTGAGCAGATCAACTACTGTAATAATAATCTATACTACTTTGTTGTTGTTGTTGTTGTTGTGGTCTTCAGTCCTGAGACTGGTTTGATGCAGCTCTCCATGCTACTCTATCCTGTGCAACCTCCTCCATCTCCCAGTACCTACTGCAACCTACATCCTTCTGAATCTGCTTACTGTATTCATCTCTTGGTCTTCATCTACGATTTTTACCCTCCACGCTGCCTTCCAAAACTAAATTGGTGATCCCTTGATGCCTCAGAGCATGTCCTACCAACCAATCCCTTCTTCTGGTCAAGTTGTGCCACAAACTTCTCTTCTCCCCAATCCTATTCAATACTTCCTCATTAGTTATGTGATCTACCCATCTAATCTTCAGCATTCTTCTGTAGCACCACATTTTGAAAGCTTCTATTCTCTTCTTCTCTAAACTATTTATCGTCCATGTTTCACTTCCATACATGACTACACCCCATACAAATACTTTCAGAAACGACTTCCTGACACTTAAATCTATACTCGGTGTTAACAAATTTCTCTTCTTTAGAAACGCTTTCCTTGCCAATGCCAGTCTACATTTTGTATCCTTTCTACTTCGACCATCATCAGTTATTTTGCTCCCCAAATAGCAAAACTCCTTTACTACTTTAATTGTCTCATTTCCTAATCTAATTCCCTCAGCATCACCCGACTTAATTCTACTACATTCCATTATCCTCATTTTGCTTTTGTTGATGTTCATCTTATATCTTCCTTTCAAGACATTGTCCATTCCATTCAACTGCTCTTCCAAGAACAGCAGTTGAATGGAATGGACAGTGTCTACTTTATAATGACAAATTATCGATTACTAATGTTACCAATTTACTCTAAAATTTTTCACGATACTCCAATAAACGTGTGGATGGGAACAAGCTACACATTTTTTAAATGTATACTGCATGTAAATATATATTTACTATATAAATGGGTATGTTGTAAGCAAAAAACTCTACAAGTTCTTGAAAAATTCACTTGAAAGTTTAAAATGATACTCTAATAAACGCTTGAATAGACATAAGCTACATCTTTTTAATATATATGGCATACAAATATGAATATAATAAAAACAGAGGAAACATTGTGAACAAAGTCTTGAAAAGTTTTTGATTGAGTTATTTCAAATTTTGACACAATACTCTAATAAATGTTCAGACAGACATAGGTAACATACTTTCTTATTATCTATGGACTATACAGGGAGATAATTATTGAACTATTTGTGGGGCGGGGGTGGGGGGAAACGTACACTGGTTACAACCTACAGCATGTACACACTGTACTCAATATGGAAACGTCACAACAGATATTCGGATTTAGGTTACGATATGGTCGATATGCCTGACGTCATTGGCAATGACATGGTGCAGACAAATAGCGAAATTCTACACGACTCACTTAAGTGTCTGAACATCAATGCTGCTGATGACTTCCTGAATGGTTGTATTCTGCTCAGCAATCATTTTGGGGTTATTGCTGTACACCTTGTCTTTAATATAGCCCCACATAAAGGAGTTGCATGTGTACGTATCCAGAGAATATGGCTGCCAATCGAGGCCCATGCCAGTGGCCTCTGGGTAGCCCAGAGCCAGAATGATGTTCCCAAAGTGCGCCTCCAGGAGATCAAACACTCTTCTGCTTCGATGGGATCAATCTCCATCTTGCATGAACGACATCTTGTTGAAATGAGGGTCACTTTGGATAATGGAGATGAAATCATCTCCCAAAACCTTCACATACTGTTCGGTAGCCGCCGTGCCATCGAGGAATATTGCACCGAGTATTCCGTATCTGGATTCTGTACAGCACCCAGTCACCTGTTGAGTGAGGATGAAGAGACTTCTCGATCACAAAATGTGGATTCTCAGTCTTCCAAATGTGTCAGTTTTGCTTATTGATGAACCCATCCAAATGAAAGTGGGCTTTGCCACTAAACCAAACTCTACAGCGCATACCAATTCCCATCATGCACTGTGGCAAACCGTTCAGAAGTTGTGATGATTTTATTTCGTGTAGTTCAGTGTCATCCTGTACGTACGTTATTATTATTCTTCTTTCCTTCCCCAGATGTTATGTCTGGTTAAAAATGGAAAGTGACGCGGACCTTGATCAAACGCGACTTCCTTTTAAGTGTACGGTATATGTTACATTGCATTTAGGAACTTTCGGGAAATTGAACATGTATCAATAATTACAGAATTCTGTAGTTGTATATATATGTTTGGATGTAGCTGTATCGCATTGATGTACTGGTGGATATTGTGTGGTATGACTTCTGTAGTTGATAGTATAATTGGTATAATGTCAACTTTATCCTGATGCCACATGTCACTTCCTCAGCCAATTGGATGTATTTTTCAATTTTTTCTCCTGTTGTCTTCTGTAAATTTGTTGTATTGTGTATGGATATTTTCGATTAGTTGTGTTAATTTCTTTTTTATTGGTGAGTATGATGTCAGGTTTGTTATGTGGTAGTGTTTTATCTGTTATAATGGTTCTGTTCCAGTGTAATTTGTATTCATCATTCTCCAGTACATTTTGTGGTGCATACTTGTATGTGGGAATGTGTTGTTTTATTAGTTTATGTTGTATGGCAAGTAGTTGATGTATTATTTTTGCTACATTGTCATGTCTTCTGGGGTATTGTGTAATTGCTATTATTATACATCCGCTTGTGATGTGATCTACTGTTTCTATTTGTTGTTTGCAAAGTCTGCATTTATCTATTGTGGTATTGGGATCTTTAATAATATGCTTGCTGTAATATCTGGTGTTTATTGTTTGATTCTGTATTGCAATCATGAATCCTTCTGTCTCACTGTATACAGGGTTATTACAAATGATTGAAGCGATTTCACAGCTCTACAATAACTTTATTATTTGAGATATTTTCACAATGCTTTGCACACACATACAAAAACTGAAAAAGTTTTTTTAGGCATTCACAAATGTTCGATATGTGCTCCTTTAGTGATTCGGCAGACATCAAGCCGATAATCAAGTTCCTCCCACACTCGGCACAGCATATCCCCATCAATGAGTTCGAAAGCATTGTTGATGTGAGCTCGCAGTTCTGGCACGTTTCTTGGTAGAGGAGGTTTAAACACTGAATCTTTCACATAACCCCACAGACATAAACTGCATGGGGTTAAGTCGGGAGAGTGTGGAGGCCATGACATGAATTGCTGATCATGATCACCACGACCGATCCATCGGTTTTCCAATCTCCTGTTTAAGAAATGCCGAACATCATGATGGAAGTGCGGTGGAGCACCATCTTGTTGAAAGATGAAGTCGGCGCTGTCTGTCTCCAGTTGTGGCATGAGCCAATTTTCCAGCATGTCCAGATACACGTGTCCTGCAACATTTTTTTCGCAGAAGAAAAAGGGGCCCTAAACTTTAAACCGTGAGATTGCACAAAACACGTTAACTTTTGGTGAATTGCGAATTTGCTGCAGGAATGCGTGAGGATTCTCTACCGCCCAGATTCGCACATTATGTCTGTTCACTTCACCATTAAGAAAAACTGTTGCTTCATCACTGAAAACAAGTTTCGCACTGAATGCATCCTCTTCCATGAGCTGTTGCAACCGCGCCGAAAATTCAAAGCGTTTGACTTTGTCATCGGGTGTCAGAGCTTGTAGCAATTGTAAACGGTAAGGCTTCTGCCTTAGCCTTTTCCACAAGAATTTTCTAACTGTCGGCTGTGGTACGTTTAGCTCCCTGCTTGCTTTATTCGTCGACTTCCGCGGGCTACGCGTGAAACTTGCTCGCACGCGTTCAACCGTTTCTTCGCTCACTGCAGGCCGACCCGTTGATTTCCCCTTACAGAAGCATCCAGAAGCTTTAAACTGCGCATACCATCGCCGAATGGAGTTAGCAGTTGGTGGATCTTTGTTGAACTTCGTCCTGAAATGCCGTTGCACTGTTATGACTGACTGATGTGTGTGCATTTCAAGCACGACATAGCTTTCTCGGCTCCTGTCGCCATTTTGTCTCACTGCGCTCTCGAGCGCTCTGGCGGCAGAAGCATTAAGTGCGGCTTCTGCCAAACAAAACTTTACGAGTTTTTCTACGTATCTGTAGTGTGTCATGACCATATGCCAATGATTGGAGCTACAGTGAATTTATGAAATCGCTTCAATCATTTGTAATAGCCCTGTATATTGCCTTTTATTAGCCATGTGTTGGATGCAGCTTGATTGATGTGTCGCTGTGTTAGATGATACGGGTGCTTGCCATGTAGTGTTTTCTTTTTCCAGTTTTCTTTCTTTGTATCTGTTCAAGTTATGTGTAGGGTTGTAGAAGTGGTTATGAAATTGCAATGATGTAGCCAATGTACTTATATGAGTGATTGCTTTGTGTATTTTGCTAGTTTCTGCTCGTTCTATAAAGAATTTTCTTCAGTTGTCTACCTGTTCATAATGTAGCTGATGTGACTTACCAAACAAAAGCCCTGGCAGGTAGACAGATACACAAACAAACACAAACATACACACAAAATTCAAGCTTTTGCAACCAACAGTTACTTCTTCAGTAAAGAGGGAAGGAGTGGGAAAGACTAAAGGATGTGGTTTTTAAGGGAGAGGGTAAGGAGTCATTCCAATCCCAGGAGCAGAAAGACTGTCTGCTTGTGTCTGTGTATGTATGGATGTGTGTGTGTGTGTGTGTGTGTGTGTGTGTGTGCGCGCGCGCACCTGTCCTCTTTTCCCCCAAGGTAAGTCTTTCCGCTCCCGGGATTGAAATGACTCCTTACTCTCTCCCTTAAAACCCACATCCTTTCGTCTTTCCCTCTCCTTCCCTCTTTCCTGAAGAAGCAATCATTGGTTGCGAAAGCTAGAATTTTGTGTGTAATACATCATGATTGGCAATGAACAGACAGTGAGAAACTACTGACTCAACAGTCTTTCTGTCCAAAGGATAGATCAAGACAGTTCCAAGGATGGGGTACGTACTATGGGGTGTAAAGAATTGCTCCCTATTAGGGAGCAACAGTGATGGAAGATAGTAGTTCAGAGCAGAGATACTGTATGCAAAATATGATCTGTCTTATAATCCTGGGCTTCCATTATGGGACGCGGATCTCCCTACCAGGAACAAGGACATGGGAGTTTGGATGTTCCAGTGAGCAGTGAATGTGTATTGCGTAGTTGAGCAGCACTTGTTGGTGCCTACGGCATAGTAGAGGGACCCCAGCCTTTGAGAATATTTCCTTTATCATGGCAAATATAGGGAAGCCATGTGAATCAGGCTTCAAATAGCAGCCCGAAAAAGTTATACGACTCCACATTGAGCAAGTGGTCATCAAAGCAGAGTTCTGGTTGTGAATGGTGACAGAAGTGCATGCTTTGGCAGTCGAAAACTGGATGCCATGGATCAAAACCCAGGACTGTGACTTTCATACAGCACCCAGCAGTTGGTGTTCAGCAACATCTACAATGGAGGTGCAGTAGTAAATTAAAAAATCATTAGCACACACAAAGGGTGGCACTATACAGCTGCAGCTAGACCAATGATTGCCAGTAGAAAAAGGGGCACACTCGATACGGAGCCCTGCAGAGCCCAAATCTTTTGTACATGTGGTGTACTTTGGGAAACATCAGCTTGAATCCAGAAAGTACTGTGTGATAAGAAATTCTGCCAGTACCTCGTCTCCTACCTTCCAAACTTCACAGACGCTCTTCTGCGAAACCTGCTGAACTAGCACTTCTGGAAGAAAGTATAATGCGGAGACATGGCTTAGCCAAAGCCTAGGTGATGTTTCCAGAATGAGATTTTCACTCCGCTGCAGAGTGAAAATATCATTCTGGCAGCAATAAGTTATTGATGCTGAGAAAAAGCTGAGTGGATAGCAATCTCCAGGCAGAGCAAATTGGCAGCACTATAATGGCCTTGGCAAAAACTGCCCTGGGATGGTGTCAAAAGATACACCCCCCTCCCCCTCCCCAAGACTCAATGTATCAACACAGCTGCCAACTCACCATGTTTGAGCAACTTTCTGAGAATATTAATGAGACTAAATGGGCAATAGCTGTCTGTCTTGAAGGTGTGTTTACCCAGTTTCAATAATGAGATGAACATGCTTCTCACTCCAGATACAGCTGAAAATGATAACGTTTTTGCAATCCATTAGTACGTGTTTGAGCATTTGGCTGAGGATGTAGTCAGGTCCTGCCATATCACGGCAATGAGGAACTTCCACTCACTGAATGGAACATTATATGGCTCCAAGTGACTTGTGAAAAGTAACTGAATCACTACACCCTCTGAGGACACAAAATGCAGGGTTATAATTCTGAGAGGCAGGGGCCAGAGCATAATGCAAAGCATCTGGGTCAATGTAGACAATATCATTAAGATAGATACCAGGTACACTGAGGTGTTTAACATTTGCCCAAACCTGCAAACGAGGGGTATGCAGTCCAATGACAGCAATGTACGATTCCTAGCATTCTCATTTCTGTTGTTTTAAGAGGTGGTGGACCCAGGCACAGAACGGTTTAAAGGCAATGAGGTGCTCCATTGATGGACATCACTTATGGCATTGGAGAACCTGTTAACAATCCCTAATGGCCATGGACATCCACCAAGATACTGTCTTCTAATTGTGGGAGGGGTGTTGCGTCAACTGCTGATAGAATGGCTGCAGTTGTGTTCTGAACAGCTGCAGCAATACCTCCACGTGGTGGGGTGCTAAAGGAGACAGCAGAGATGGACACATCCCCAACAGTTTTGTTGAGAGTCCATCTGGATGAAGCTTAGGTGAGTGAGGCCGAGGGACATTAAACACAATTGGAAAATGATCACTGCCGCACAGGTCATTGTTGTCACTCCAATGGATATAGTAGAGAAGACCAGTGTTGTAAATGGAAAGATCAATGGCCGAATAAGGTCTATACGGCACATTGAAGTGTGTAGGAATACAAGTATTCAAGAGGGAATAATTGAGCTCTGCGAGCAAGTTTTCGACAGCTTTATTGCAGAAAGTAGACACAGTGCAACCCCACAAAGGGTTGTGGCATGTGGGCTCTGAATCAACCCAATATTAGAAACAACGGGGGAAAAGGGGGGGGGGGGGGGGGGGGGAGAAGGATGCTGAGAAAACAGTGCAGACAATGCATTATGAGACACTTCACTGTCAGGAGGTACACATCCCAGGTATGTTCTCATACCAACAACAGAGCCTACAAAGTTGCATCGAGTGACACGTGTTGGCTGTAGGCAGAGTCCAGAATGTACATGCAAATGCCGCCCGTTGCCCTTTCACTGTCACCAAGATTCTTAAAATAGCATTGACAGCCACAGAAGATCCATATGGCTGGGAACTAAGTTTCCTGTAGGGCGATGCGAAAAGCGGAGGAACACTATAAGAGACGTCATAGCTCAGCCATGTGGCAGAAAGAATTACTACATTTCCACTACAAGAACATGCTGTCAGTATCCTTCAAGGCCTTGTTTGCCTCAGTTTATGGGACAGAGGAGGAATGCAAAGCCCTACAATCGGCAACCTGTGGCTTTTTCAGCCACTGGCTGACACCTAGTTGGAGATCAGCAGACTCCTGGGCACAGAGCATCCTGAGGGAGCCTTTCCTGCTAAGAGATGCTGGAGGAGGGTGTTGCTTCTCTGGTTGGGGGTGGGAGTTTGGGACTGACTTCCCAGGCAGGTAAGGAGCTGACACTCCCAAAGCAATAGGAGGAGGAACTCCAACCATCAGGGGCTGTACTTGATTAGTCTCAAGGGTCCAATCACAAAGAGTGACTGGTACAGGCAATCAGTAGAGAGGATGATGCCATAGCCGTAACATACATCGTCAGACCTGTAGAGTACAAAATCTTAATATTTCCTCTTGGTCTCTTGATATATGAGTTGGTCAAGAGTCTTGCATTCTTGGATTTTCTTTTCTTTTAGGAAGACTGTGCAGTCCATGAACAGGGACAATGGTGCTCTCCACAGCTGAACAGTTGAGGAGGAGGAGGAGGAGGAGGAGGAGGAGGAGGAGGGGGGGGGGGGGTGAGGGGGTGGTGGTGGTGGTGGGGGGGAAGACTACAAGAAGGTTTGTGTGCAACTTCTTTTTGTCCACAATCCCTACAGATGGTACTGATGCTACAATATGAATACGAGCCCAAATCTTATGCATCTGGAACACGACATGGAAGGGAGACATTGATACATCATCACATTGACCTTTTCAGACAATCGGTCGCCTTCAGAGGCGAAAATGAAGGTCCCACTATCAACCTTATTGTCCTTTGGCGTTAGCAGAGGTTATTGAACTGTTAACATAGAGATTTATAAGAGCCATGAATAATAAAAGAGGAGGGGGTACAGTACTTTAAAATCTATTTTATACGGGGCATTCAAAAGGAAACTAGCCGGAGGCATAATTACAGAAACCAGTACCTGTATGTTAGAAGTATTGACCCTGGCAGTTGAGACACTTGCCCCACTGTGACAAGGAAGTGAATGTGTCTCATAAAATTCCTGGGGTTGTGATGTTAACCAGTTTCACATGTACAGCTGGACATCTATGTCCAAGGTGAATTCTTTGCCCCCCTCCTCAGAGCCTTTTTAAGGGGACCAAAAATGGCGTAATCACACGGAGAGAGGTCCAGACTGTATTGAGGGTAGCTGAGATTTCATCTCTAGCCACTACCCCATGTCCACACCGCACCACACCTTGACCCTTACAAGGGACATGCAGTGTTCGCCATACACTTGTGTCATTCATTGATGAATGTCCGTTCCATCGACTCCTTCTGCTGCCAGAAAACAAACACCTCTTTGCACTTTTTTTGACACCCCCCATGTCATTGTTTGCAATGCGACTGGCAGTGTTGGACAATTGATGCATGCTGCTGCTAGCTCAGTCAAGTGAAGTGCACATGAGCCCTCTAGTGACATGTTGTGAACTTCTATGCTCTTGTCAGAACCACATCTCGTTACACATGCCACGTTATTACCTTCCTGTCACCGGTTTGCGCATTTCAGACTCTGGCTCGTTTCTTTTTTAATGCCCCTTATACACTAGCAACTTCTTGGTGCATCTCTGAAATAAGGGATGCTGGTACCACCTTTTAACATCACAAGTTAACTAATTTTCAGCTCACTCATTCACATTCTTACACTGTGATTTTGTCTCTTCTTAATATTTATTCTATTGATTGATTTGATTTGGTTACATCTTTCAAATACTTAATATTTTCCCCCTTAGTGTTCTCCCACAAGAGAGACAAAAAATATATAGTTTTTAGGTTTTGCAATAACTAAGCTCTACTGAAGTAAAAAATAATTTTGAGTTTTATTTAACAACTACAAAGAAACCAAGATACAAAGGATAAGGGCAAAAAAAGCTGCTATGTACTGGTTAATAAATATTGTTCAATGTGTGAATGTGTGTGTATTTTCTTGAGCAAATGAATATTAATGTGTGAAGTCATAACACAACCTTCGACATAAACATTCCCTATGATTTACGTTGATCATTCATCACATATAATCTTTGCTAGTTACTTAATAATATGCCAAGAGTACTGCAGTACACACACACACATACACACACACACACACACACACAAGTAGTCGACAGACACGAAAGACACTCATCTAAAAGGAAATTAAGACAGTTTCTTACCAGAAGATGTTTCTTTACTTGTTTTTCCCTGGACACTTTATCTTCCTCGCCATAACCTATTTCATCCCATATTTGGTGTAACTTCTGGAGCTGTTCTTCGAGTTGTTCTGCACAGTCAAGCCTGTAAAGTTCATAGCTTCATTGATCTGTTGCCAAAAATTAGACATACTGTTTACGAAAACATTCATAAGAGAATATAAGCTAATTAGAATTTACACACAAGTATGCATTTACAAATCACTCAATACTAAAAATCAGATCTGTGACAACTGTCACACCACATTCCAAGAGCACCTCTTATGATCTGTATGTGGCCCTAGCCTGGTTTAGACCAGAGCGAAGGAAGTTCGCATCCTCTGGATAGACACTAGCAGCACAGAAAGCTTTGGTTTGGTACCTTGTCTACTTCTGTTGTTGACATGAGTTGCAAGAGCAATGGAGTGATGTGAAGACAATGTAACATTGCTGATAGAAGAATACAGTCATCAAAGATGCTTTTTGAATATAAAAGATCCACATTACAAAGGGCGAAGGAGAAGAAAGATAAATGAATATCCATCTATTCTGCTATCAATATTCAAAACAAACAACGCCTGATCATTTCCATTGTTTACATTACGGTAGTCGTAATTACAGGGCTGATATATCACTGCCATGTTAAAGATTTCTGATGATAGATAAAAATGGTTCGTTGGGAACACTATCTGTTCTCAAACTATATAGCAGATTTTATCAGACAGCCTACATGACAGGCCGTTTGTAATATACACTCCTGGAAATTGAAATAAGAACACCGTGAATTCTTTGTCCCAGGAAGGGGAAACTTTATTGACACATTCCTGGGGTCACATACATCACATGATCACACTGACAGAACCACAGGCACATAGACACAGGCAACAGAGCATGCACAATGTCGGCACTAGTATAGTGTATATCCACCTTTCGCAGCAATGCAGACTGCTATTCTCCCATGGAGACGATCGTAGAGATGCTGGATGTAGTCCTGTGGAACGGCTTGCCATGCCATTTCCACCTGGCGCCTCAGTTGGACCAGTGTTCGTGCTGGACGTGCAGACCGCGTGAGACGACGCTTCATCCAGTCCCAAACATCCTCAATGGGGGACAGATCCGGAGATCTTGCTGGCCAGGGTAGTTGACTTACACCTTCTAGAGCACGTTGGGTGGCACGGGATACATGCGGACGTGCATTGTCCTGTTGGAACAGCTAGTTCCCTTGCCGGTCTAGGATGGGTTCGATGACGGTTTGGATGTACCGTGCACTATTCAGTGTCCCCTCGACGATCACCAGAGGTGTACGGCCAGGGTAGGAGATCGCTCCCCACACCATGATGCCGGGTGTTGGCCCTGTGTGCCTCGGTCGTATGCAGTCCTGATTGTGGCGCTCACCTGCACGGCGCTAAACACGCATACGACCATCATTGGCACCAAGGCAGAAGCGACTCTCATCGCTGAAGACGACACGTCTCCATTCGTCCCTCCATTCACGTCTGTCGCGACACCACTGGAGGCGGGCTGCAAGATGTTGGGGCGTGAGCGGAAGACGGCCTAACGGTGTGCGGGACCGTAGCCCAGCTTCATGGAGACGGTTGCGAATGGCCCTCACCGATACCCCAGGAGCAACAGTGTCCCTAATTTGCTGGGAAGTGGTGGTGCGGTCCCCTACGGCACTGCGTAGGATCCTACGGTCTTGGCGTGCATCCGTGCGTCGCGGCGGTCCGGTCCCAGGTCGACGGGCAAGTGCACCTTCCGCCAACCACTGGCGACAACATCAATGTACTGTGGAGACCTCACGCCCCACGTGTTGAGCAATTCGGCGGTACGTCCACCCGGCCTCCCGCATGCCCACTATACGCCCTCGCTCAAAGTCCGTCAACTGCACATACGGTTCACGTCCACGCTGTCGCGGCATGCTACCAGTGTTAAAGACTGCGATGGAGCTCCGTATGCCACGGCAAACTGGCTGACACTGACGGCGGCGGTGCACAAATGCTGCGCAGCTAGCGCCATTTGACGGCCAACACCGCGGTTCCTGGTGTGTCCGCTGTGCCGTGCGTGTGATCATTGCTTGTACAGCCCTCTCGCAGTGTCCGGAGCAAGTATGGTGGGTCTGACACACCGGTGTCAATGTGTTCTTTTTTCCATTTCCAGGAGTGTATTTCACATTTCATTAACCGCATTTTATAAACATTATATTCATTATATGTAGTTTAATAAAACCTTTAAGTGCATTACATGTCACTGCAGATATTATGAACTACCTGAAATATGACTGCTGCTGGAACTATCACTAATGTGAATTTCTCCATTTGCTAATAATCAATAGGATAAATTAAATTATATTGGTCATCAGTAATCAATGTATTGCTTTTAAATTTACTCCTCAGTTGTAATGGGGAGCAGGCAAAAAGTGAGTCAATCGACATGTGTAAAGTTTTGGAATAATTCTGAGGAAAGCTGGTGCTGCAATTCAGTGTTAAGTCAAACACCTCCACAAATACACACACATTCAGATACCAAAAATCCTCTTTTACTAATCCATTTCGCTTGCTCAGTCAAAAACAGTGTGTATGCCATGCAAAACATCCTTCCTTAATATCAAAGTTTTGAATCACGTCTAATTCTGTAGTGTTGTATTCCGTGCGCTGATTATTGACACCAAAAAATAATAGTGGGTTGGTTGGCTGATCTGAGGAGGGGAACTAAGTGGGCAAGGAAATGAAAGACACTGAGTTTATGAAAAGAGCCAACCTTCAGAATATGGGTATGGTGCAACCAAGCAAGCTTGTTGCCAAAAAGAAGACCCAATAAATGGAACTGGGAGTACCACAGTCAGGTGTTAGGTCTCGAGGTAGAGCTCCAGATCAGGATGGACCATAGAATGGCGACAGAAATGCACCACCCACAATTTAAGGTGAGAGAATCTAAAACCTTGTCCGAACAGAAGCATGTCGAATGGCACCCTGTGGAGGCCACTGAAAGGGAGCTAGCGCAAATGCAGCAATCATCCACAAACAGAGAAGGGGTGACCAACAGTCCAGCGGAGGCCACAAGTCCAGTAACAGTGATGAGGAAAAGAAGGACACTTAATACAGGCCCCTGAGGAGTGCCATTCCCCTGGGTCTGTGGAGAGCCAAGAATGGTTGTAACCCGAACTCTGAACAAACAGTGGGACAGAAACTGTTGAACAGACATCTGAAGGAGGCCCCAAAGACCCCACTCATGGAGAGCAGGTAGGATGGGCTGGCGCCAAGCCATGTTGTAGGCCTTACAAAGATCAAAGAAAACTGCGACAAGATGGTGGCATTGAGAAAAGACCTGCTGAACTGTGGGTTCCAATAGAATCAGATGATCACTCTGACACTGTCCCAAAAGCTGCACTGGTATGGTTATAAAAGTGCCAGAGATTCAAGGACCCAACAGAGCTGACGAGCCACCATCCATCAGTTGAGTAATTGCATGAGACTTTGGTCAGACTAATTGAATAGTAACTATCAAGAGAAGACAGATCCTTGCCAGGCTTAAGGACAGGAACCACAACACAGTTTTTCCACTGAGACGGGAAAATACCTTTGAGCAAAATATGGTTAAATAGTTGGAGGAGATATTATCGTTGTGGAGGTTTGAAGTGTCGAAGAAAGTTTTGGGTGGAAACAGGACCAGGGGCTGAATCATGGCAAGAAGAGACAGCCAGAAGAAGTTCCCATGCAGTAAAAGATTCATTGTAGGATTCCGCCTGACTAGAGGTAAAGCACAAGTGGGAAGGAACAGTAGAAAATAGGGAGGAGACAAATCATTTCCAATATACCCACTTGTTCCATTTTATTACGTAACACGAATGGTGTGACAACCTTCACAGATGGCAGTGGCAATGGCTGTGCTCAACCATGGAACTGGCCAGTGGTGAACTGAGCCCATTAAGTGGTGAACGGCAATTCTTACAGAGAAATTTTTTTACTGGACTGATCATGAATTACTTCACAAAGGAGGTTTAAAAGCTACCTGGGAGGTATGAAGAGGCCCATCAGCACAATGGAAAGACCAGTGGGATAACCCGTCCACTGGGAGGTGGGAAGAGAATGAAAAAACCAAAATGGGAAGTGGTCACTATCACAGAGGCCAGTGTAAGGAAAAAAACAAGGAGAGGGGTGGTGTGGTGAGCGATACATCAATGGCAGAGAAAGTGCTATACGTGGCTCTAAAATGAATAAGGGAACCATAATTAAAAAGACACAGATCATAGTTTGCAAGAAATTGATCAATGAGGAGCTCCTGACTAGACAGAAAAGTACTGCCCCACAAAGGATGACGAGTATTAAAATCCCCTGAGGAGGAGGAGGAGGAGGAGGAGGACTAACAACAACCATATGGACCAATGTGCAAAGGCCACCAGAAGCTCTCAAAGGACCAACCCAGTTCCAACAAAGCACGGACCCAAAAAGGGGTGGTGGTGAGCATTAGTAAAATGAGATTTCTGGAGAATGATACAAGATACCGAGTAAAAGAAAATATGGGATTGCAACACCAGGAGGTAACAGTAGTATACATTACAGTTCCACCTAAGAAACATGGCTTGGGGATCCAAATGGGAGGTGAATAGGCTGGAGCCAATCACACCACACGGCACCTCCGGGGGCACCAGAGGGCCTTGGCCTAAGACTTGTTGTTTCTCCTCCTCTTTCATAGGTCAAGAAGGGCAGAGCACACAGGGGGAAAGCAGGCTTTTGCAAGATCCAAAATTGAAAGAGCGCGTGTGGCCCTGGAGCACACGGACTACTGTTGTTGTGGCAACAGGCCTCCGACCTGGGAGATGCAGGGGGACGGATTCTGGGAGGGAACCCCATCAACAGGGGGTGCTGAAGAAGGAAGGAGACATCTCCAGCTGGGTAGGGGGAGGGTGTGTGAACTGCACAGGAGCCGGAGAGCAGATGGAAGTACGAGTGGGGTAAGGCAGAGGGCGAAAGGATGTAACAGGGCAATGTTATATATCATAGACACAGGATGAATTGAGTAATTTTTCTGATAAGCATCAGTGTAGGATAAATGATCAGCTGACTCATACTTGTGTATCTTCTTTTCCTTTTTATAAATCAAGCAATCTGGTGAGCTTGGAGAGTGATGGTCGTGACAACAAACATGGGTAGTAGGACACAGGGGCTCCTCTCTTGAAGTGGCTGTCCACATTCACCGCATAGAAGGTCTCCAATAAAGTGTGAAGACATGTGCCCAAAACAAAAGCTCCGGAAACACCTCATCGATGGAGGACATGCAGGTTCACATCACAATGAAAAAACACTACCTTGACATTCAGGAGGGTGTTTCCCCTCAAGTGCCAAAATAAAGGCACCTGTATCTACATCCCATCCAGATAACAACGGCTGCAAGAAACCCAGAAGTATCATGAAAGAAATGCCTCCCACAGATGAGGGTATTAAAATCCTAATGGTTAACTGCCAAAGCATTCGTAACAATGAGCCATAGTTTGCAGCGCTCTTGAAAAGCAATGAAGCTCGCATAATAATAGGTTCAGAAAAACTGGTCGAAACCTGAAATTGACAGCAGTGGTATTTTTGGGCAAAATATCGAAAGGATAGGCAAATGAGAAATGGAGGTTGTGTATTTGTCGCAGTAGAAAAGAAACACACATCCACAGGGAAAGAAATTGAAGCTGCATGCAAGACTATTTGGGCAAGACTCAGTATCAGGGGTGGGCATAAAATGATAACTGGCTCCTATCACCCTCCAGGCTCTTCTCCTGATATGACTGAAAACTTCACAGAAAACCTCAGTTCATTTGTATGTAAATTCTCCAAACATACGATAATTATCAGTGGAGACCTCAGACATGCTGTCAAACATTACTAAAAGCCTTCTCTGAAAACTACCTAGAAGAGATAGTTAGGAACCCACTCATGATTAAAAGATATTGAATATAACAGCAACAAATAGATATGACCTCTTTGAGGATGTCCACATAAAAAGTGTTTTCAGTGACCATGATAATTCAAGTACAAAGAACAACAGAACCAAGCAGAAAAATACAAATGTTCAGGAAATTAGATAAAAAAATCATTAGTGTCATATCTCAATGAGGAACCTGAATCATACAGTACAGGGCAGGAGCACATAGAGGAACTATGGCTCCAGCCTAACAGAGTAATCAACCATCCACTAGATAGATAAGTACACAATAGAAGAAGTCATAATGGGAGGGAATATCTAAAGAAGCAGAGGTTAATGCATAATACATCTAAAACAAAGTGTAGAGCTATAGATAGATGCCGATTGAGATTCGTTTGATTCTCAAAAGAGAATGTGTGATGCCTTCACTGACTATCATAGCAGAATATTGTCAAATGATATTTCATAAAACCCAAAGAAATTTGGTCATATGTAAAGGCTGTTGGTGTCACCAAAGTTAGTTGGTTGGTTGGTTGCTTGGGGTTAAAGGGACCAAACAGCAAGGTCATCAGTCCCTTGTTTCAAATGTGGTCCATTCAGATAGTTCGACAACTCAGAAAAGTCAGAACGATAAAAGGGGAAAATGCTAAAAAACGCAAAACTGCAGTCATGTCATCAATGGTAAAAACAGAATGAGGTAAGTCAGCAAGAGAGCGACCCCAACGCTATGCTAAAAGTCAGGAAATATCCCACCTGTGAAGCAGTAGAGGCAAGACCACCCATGACTTAAAAGCGTGCAACAGCTAGAATGTAGAAATGCGTATGGGAAAAGGAGACTAACCAATCCCAAAATGTGATAAAAACCAAGTAAAAGTGGATTAAAAGAGGATCTTGGCCAGGGAGGGGAGTCGGGAATCTCCAAACATAGCTTACAGTGGGAGATATCCCAAGGCTCACCGCCCTGCCCCAACCTTAAAACTGAGAATAAAAACCACTTTCCCAGAGGAAACCGAGAACCAGTTCTACCACCCAGAAATCATCAGTCAACATCAATGGTAAAGTGTGGGGGAGTCTGTATTTAGCACGCAGAGCCAAAAGAACGTGGCATTCAACCAAACTGTGGGCTACTGACTGGAAGGCTCCACAACCACAAAGTAGGGGTGACTCATCTCGCAAAAGAAAACCATAGATCAGCCTGGTATGGCCAATGCAGAGACGACACAGTGTGGTTGAGTCCTTTCAGAAGAGGCGAAAGGAAGAACGCCACGGGCCTGGTGTCACCTTAATCGCACGAAGTATATTAGACAGGGAGGTAGCCTCCCGAGAGTTGGCCATGATTGTGTGAAGTGGGATTTGATGTGAAGCCGTAAATCCACTGCAAGAGGGGGTTATAGAAAACAGGAGGGGGGGGGGGGGGGGGGGAGTGACTGTTCCCCCAACCAAACAATCAGCAAGCTCATTACCTGGGATACCCACATGGCCAGGGATCCGAAGGAAGTAATCGGAGCAAGCAGCACATTGAAGATCAGCGAGATGGTCATGGATGGCAGAGACCAAGGGATGGCATGAAAAGCACTGGTCAATAGCCAGAAGGCCACTCATTGAATCGGTACATAACAAAACGCGATTGTGTTGGGACTGTTTAATAAAGGTAAGGGCCTGGGAAATTGTCATCAATTCCGCAGTAAACACCCCACATGTAGGTGGCAGCACATTATTTTCCATTCCAACAGAGGACATGAAGCCATATCCCACATGACTAGCAGATTTAGAGCCATCGGTGTAAAAAACGACAGCATCCTGAAACTCCCATAAAATTCGGCAGGAAAAGGAACGGAACACCATTGGGGGGATGGAATCTTTAAGACCTCGGCAGAGATCCATCCGAGGTCGGGGCCATGGAACTAACCAACAGAGGGTAAAGAGGAGGGAGCATAGAAGACAGGACAAAGGAGGAAGCTGAAAATCACGGCGAAAGGCGCAAGGCGGAGCCTAACCGGTAAACCCGCCCGAGGGCGGGAATCAGGTGGGTGACTTCCATGGTCTTTGAACAGGATAGAATAGGAAGGATGAGTGGGAAAGGAATGGACAGCAATTGCATAAGACACCAGAATCTGGGACCACTGAACAGAAGGGGGGGGGGGGGGGGGGATCCCAGCTTCAACCAGGAGACTATCAACAGGGCTAGTAGGGGAGGCACCGGAGACCAAATGGATACCACGATGGTGGACTGGATTCAGCAGGTGAAGTGTGGAAGGAGCAGCCGAACCATGAACTTGACAACCATAGTCCAAGCGAAACAGAACTAAAGCACGATAAAGGCGGAGAAGGAGGGAGCGGTCTGTACCCCAAGAGGTGTGGGCAAGGATGCGAAGAACATTAAGTTTACGGAAACATCCTACATTCAGAAGTCTGATATGGGGCAGCCAAGTGAGCTTGTTGTCGAAAAGGAGACCCAGGAAACGAAACTGTGAGACCACAGGCAATCGTTGTGCATCAAGGTAGAGCTCTGGATCAGTGTGGATTGTAGTACGGCGACAGAAGTGGACCACCCACAATTTTAAAGGAGAGAATTGAAACCCGCGTGAGAGGGTCCATGCAGAGGCACACCGTATAGCTCCCTGGAGCTGCTGCTCTGTAGAGGCCATCAAAGAGGAAGTAGCCCAAATGCAGAAATCATCCACATACAGAGCAGAGGCGACCATAGGACTGACAGAGGCCTCAAGTCCATCTATAGCAATGAGGAATAGAAATACACTCAATACAGAACCCTGTGGGATGGCCATCTCCTGGGTCCATGGAGAACTAAAAACAGTACCAACCCAAACTCTGAACGACCGATGGAACAGGAACTGGCAGATAAAAATCGGGAGTGGGCCCCAGAGATCCCACTGATGACGTGTAAGAAAGATGTGATGGCACCAAGCCATGTCATAGGCCTTGCGAAGGTCAAAAAATACTGCAACCAAATGGTGACGCTGGGAGAAAGCCTGCCGAACTGCGGATTCCAAGCTAAGTAAATGATCGATCGGAGACCGTCCCTCTCTGAAGCCACAATGGTAAGGGGACAATAGATTCCGAGATTCGAGAACCCAATTGAGCCAAAGGGCTACCATCCATTCAAGTAAATTGCAAACAACATTTGTCAGACTAATTGGTGGATAGCTTTCAACTAATAGGTGGTTCTTACCAGGCTTAAGGACAGGAACCATGATGCTATCCCTCCATTGAGAAGGGTGGTCACCCTGTAGCCAAATACAATTAAACACCCAGAGAAGATGTTGCCATTGTGGAGCATTGAGATGTTGAAGCAGTAGGTTATGAATGGAGTCTCGCCAAGGGCCACAACAGGAGAAGAAGAAAGGGCAGAAAGAAATTCCCATTCAGTAAAAGGTTCATTGTAAGATTCTGACTGACAAGAGGTAAAACATAAGGCGGAAGCTTCGGCCCACTGTTTCTGGTGAAGGAAAGCAGCCAGATCGGAGGCTGGTGCTCATGCTGTTGCAAAATGGGTTGCAAGATGTTCTGCAAGAATCAACGGGTCCGTACAAAATCCATCTGGGAGATGAAGGCCTGGGAAGGTGGACTGCCAATGGCAACCCTGGAGAGAGTGAAGTGTAGCCCATACCCTTGACATAGGGACAGTAGAACTGAGGGAAGAAACAAAGCGTTCCCAACACATCCGTTTGCTCTGTTTGACTAAATAACAGGCTTTAGTGCGAAGGCGTTTAAAAGTAATACGGTTGGCAACGGATGGGTGCCTCTTAAGGTGTTGCAAAGATCGATGGCGATCACGGATGGCGATGGCAATGGCCGTACCCCACCATGGGACTTGCCGGCAGCAAAATGGTCCAGATGAGCGCGATACATTAAGACTAGCAGCGCAAACAATTGCTTAAGACATGTCGCATAGAACGTCATCAATACAACCTGGCAAACAGGGAGAAAACACGACTGAGCAGTGTAGAGAGGCCAATCAGCATGTTGGAGAGACCAACAAGGTAACCTGTCCATCAGGGAGCAGGAAGGGAGCAAGAGAATCAACGGGAAATGGTCACTATCACAAAGGTCGTCATGTGGCGACCAGTGTAATGAAGGAAGGAGGGAGGGAGAAGAAAAAGAAAGATCACTGGCAGAAAAGGTACCATGACCGGCACTGAAATGAGTAGGGGAGCCATCATTAAGAAGGCACAAGTCATGGTCTGTAATAAACTGGTCTATGAGGAGACCTCGTCTAGATGGAAATGCACTGCCCCACAAGGGATGATGAGCATTAAAATCCCCGAGAAGGAGGGAGGGAGGAGGAAGTTGCTGAAGAAGGGCACTTAAGGCAGCAGGTGAGAGAGTCCTGTCAAGAGGGATATAAAGATTGCAAACCGTGACCTCAGAGTCCAGGTGGACCCTAACAGCAACCGCTTCCAATGTAGTTTGAAGAGGAATCCGCGTGCTAGCAATGTCTGTATGGACCAACACATAAACGCCACCAGAAGCCCGCAGGGGGCAACCTGATTTCTACAGAAAACACAGAACCCACTGAGGCTCGATGAGTGATCATCAGTAAAATGAGATTCCTGTAGAACCACACAAGCTCCAGAGTAAGACGAAATAAGGGATTTCAGTTCCGGAAGGTGACGGTAGCATCCGTTACAATTCCATTGGATAACCACAGAACGATGATTCAAATGGGGGATGAACAGGCTAAAGCCAGTCATACCGCTGGGTCACCACCCGTCACCGACAAGGAGGGGCAACACCCATGAAAAGGGCAGAATCTGGTTGTGAAGCCGGGGATGGGACCTCTTGTGACACCTGAGGCTCCTTGTCCGGGACTTACGTTTCTTCTTCTTTTCTGTTTGAGATTTAAGGGGCTGTGTGGCATAAAGGAGCCAGCTGCAGCAAGATCGGGAACAGAAAGAGATCAGGCGACCTAGGGGCCAACAGACCGGGGTTCCCGCGCTCGTCGCGTGACAGCAGACCTTTGGCCTGAAAGGAGCCGGAAAGGGGTATCCCGGGATGGACGCCCTTGACCGGCAGACGCTAAAGAAGTGGGTCACTTCTCCGGCTGGGGAGGGGGAGCAGTGCCCGGAGGAGAAGGTGTGGGAGCTGCAGGGGAGGGGAGGAGGAAAGGGGTCCGGAACTAGGAGAAAGGGGCGAAGATGTCCATACTTCTTACGAGCCTCGGTGTAGGTTACACGAGAAAGGGACTTATACTCCTGTATCTTATTTTTCTTCTTATATACTGGGCAATTTGGTGAATGTGGAGAATGATTGCCATGACAATTTACACACACAGGAGGGGGAACACATGAACTCCCCTCATGGAGCAGACATCCACATAGAGGGGTCTGCGACCAACGGGAAGACGTATCCAAAATACAACCACTGAAAACAGCTCATAGGAGGTGGATGTATGGCTTCACATCACATCGATAAACCATAATCTTTACTTTCTCAGAAAGGGTATACCGTTTAAAGGCCAGGATAAAGGTACCAGTATCAATGCGATTGTCCTTTGGACCCTTCTGAACACGCTGAACAAAGTGAACACCCCACTGTCTGAGATTGTCCCTAAGTTCCTCATCAGTTTGAAGGATGAGGTCCCTGTGAAAAAAAATCACACCTTGAACGATATTTAAAGACTGGTGGTGGTGGTTGTGAGGGGGGGGGGGTGTAATGGACACAGGAATTGTGCCAAGATGGTTACAAGCTCGAAGGGCCACAGACTGGGCAGCTGAAGCAGTTTTGATCAACAACGAACCCGACCGCATCTTGCTCAGAGCGTCCACTTCGCCAAACTTGTCTTCAATGTGTTCCACAAAGAATAAAGGTTTGGTATTGGTGAAAGTATCCTCATCAGTGCTGGTGTAAACCAGATAGCGGGGCAACGTTTCGCCCCCTAGCCGACGGGCCTGACCCTCTTCCCAGGGGGTAGCCACGGAAGGGAAGGCTGAAGGGGCAGGAGAAGCAGCACTAGAAGAATCAGTTCCACGTAGAGAGACAGCCGCAGAAGAACAGCCAGAGTTCTGGACCCGTATGCATTTCATTTGCATAGCGTCCGCCCTGATACCACCCACTCCGGTGTATGGGCTCTCCTCACTGGTGCCACCCAGCCACAGCAAGGGCCGTCTGGCACGGTGGACATTGCCAGGAGTTCTAATGCTCCAGGATGACAAGCAACCACTCTTAGGCTTACATGAGGAGGTCACAGCTCAGGTATCAGAAGTGTGATTCCTGTTTGTTCAGGGGGCTCAACCAAAAGTGTACATAGTGACCCCAACACACGGGCTAGTTACTGTGCTGACTATGCACCCTAGCATCAGACAACGACGTGAAAGAAAAGGGGGAATGAACTAGGAGGGCACATGTCGGAGACACTAGGTAAGGTGCTCTTCCCCAAATGGCTCACACTACAGAAGAGAAATTTAGTAATAGAGACAAATCCCAGAGGGGGACCAGGGAGTGCCAAAAGGATGAGGTGATTACGCAACAGAACTACACTGCAAAACCAACGTAACCAGGAGGATAGTGGGGCCAACATAAGCAAGGACACCAAGAGGGAGAGGAGAGGGCAAAGGAGAAGGAGCAAGGAGAGGAAAGGCAAGAAAATGTAGCCCTGGAAAGAAGGAAGGTTGCAATAGCTCAGGGCCCTGTGCCCGCCACGCACATACTCACGAAAGAACCGTGAGCCCACTGCGGGGCCAAAGTTAGTGTCTGAGAAACAGAGTAGCAAAGCAAAGGCTGAAATGCTTCACTTCATTTTCAAATGTTCTTTTACAAAGGAAAATCCAGTCGAGTTCTCCCAATTTAATCCTCATACCACTGAAAAGATGAATGAAATAAGTATCAGTGTCAGTGGTGATGAGCAACAGCTGAAATTATTAAAATTGAACAAAGCTACAGGGCCCAATGGAATCCCAGTCAGATTCTATACTGAATTTGCGGCTGAGTTAGCCCTCCTCTAACTAAAAGTAATCTTAGATCCCTCAAACAGAAAACTGCACCCAGTTCTTCAAAGAAGGCACAGGTCACACCCGTCTAGAAGTAGTGTGCTAAAAGTGATCCGTGAAACTACTGTCCAATATCTCTGACACTGACTTGTTGTAGAATCTTATGACATTTTCTGAGCTCAAACATAATGAGCTATCTTGAACAGAATGTTCAATGTTCCTCAGTGTCACCCAGCATGGGTTTCGAAAACATCGGTAATGTGAAACCCAACTCGCACTTCATCCACATGACATACCGAAAGCATTGGATCAAGGCAACCAGGTAGATGCAATGTTTCTCGATTTCCGAAAAGCGTTTGACTCAGTACCGCAC
Organism: Schistocerca gregaria; assembly: GCF_023897955.1. Taxonomy (NCBI): domain Eukaryota; kingdom Metazoa; phylum Arthropoda; class Insecta; order Orthoptera; family Acrididae; genus Schistocerca; species Schistocerca gregaria. The sequence goes on from NC_064921.1 coordinate 582,911,803, forward strand.
CTACACTTATTGTCAAGAGTACGACCATATGGGGTATCAAGTGAAATTTGTGACTACATTGAGGAATTTTTGGTAGGAAGTACACAGCACGTTATCTTGAATGGAGAGTTATCATCAGATGTAGAACGAATTTCAGATGTGGCCCAAGGAAGTGTGTTTAGACACTTGCTGTTCATGTTGTATAGAAATGACCTTGCAGCAATATTAATAGTAATGACAATCTTTTTGCATATGATGCGTTTATCTATAAGAAGTACTATCTGAAACAATCTGCACAAAATCTTCACAGCCTGAAGAAAAACCAAGGAATGCAAGAAGATGCACTAAACAAGAACAGAAAACTAGAACCCAACAAAAAGACAGAAACAAGTTGAGAGTGGGAACATTAAATATAACCTTGACATGAAAGACTAAAGAGATTGTGGACATGGAGAGGAGAAAGATTCATATCCTTGGATTGAAAGAGACCAAGTGGAAGGGAAAAAACTCTAAATTGCTGAGAGGTGGGTATAAATTATACTGATAAGGTCACAATAAAGAGGAAAAAAATTGTGTGGGCTTTGTGTTTCACAAAGACATTGACCCAGTTGCAGATGAGAGCTTTGTAAGTGAAAGGGTAATTAGAGCAGAAGTGAACTTGGGAAAGAATATAGTTTTATTATACTCCAAGTGTACGCACCTCAGCAAGCGTGCAGTGAGGAAGAAAAAATGAAACTCCTTGAAGAACTGGAAGATCAAGTAAGAGAAGATAACATTATGATAATTGGGGATCTCATTGCTCAGATCGGCATGGATAGAAATGGATATAAGGAGGCGATGGGCCCTTTTGGATACGCAAGACAAAATGTTAAGGTTAAAGAAATTCTAAATCTGTGAATAATCTTTTAGTGAAGAATACATTCTTCAAGAAACAAGATAACCATAAGATTACTAGGGATGGCAAATCTAAGACAGTCGTAGACTATATATTAACAAACAAATTAATTGGAGGAAAAGTACGGGACAATGAATTCATACCTAGTGAGCACTTGGATAGCGACCACAGGTTACTAGTAGCCGAGATAAATTATAACATGGAAAATTTGAATGCTGTACAAAGAATGCCAAAAATTAAAGAGTGGAAGTTGAAAGAAGAAGAAAATAAGAAAAGTTTCCAAAATCTAGCAGCACAAAAATTGCCAAAAACTGAAAGGGGTAATGTAGAGGAAGAGTGGAACCTATTTAAAACATCGATAGTTAATTGTGCTGTGCAGATATGAGGCAAAACAAAGGATAAAGTGAAAGATAAAGAAACAATTCGTGGAATGATAGAGTAAAAGATGCAATTAAAAAACATAATTTGGCAAAGAAAAACATGGATTTTGGAAAAAGAAATCAGAACCAGGGGCTGGTAGCAAAAGATGAACACAAGGTGGTGACACTGGAGAAGGAATACTGACAAAAGAAACTCCAAGCAAAGAGAATTGTGAAAGAAGAAAAGGAGAAGAGTTGAGAAATATTCACCCAGGAACTAGAACAGATAGCAAAGTGAACCAAAAACTGCTATATGGGTTATTGAAAAGTACATGATCTGATAGAGAAAACATAAAAGTGATTGAAACAGAGGATGGGGATAATATCAGGGACACGGAAGGTATCAGAGAAGACATGAAGAATTTTTTTGAAATCTTACTTCATGGGGAAGGTGCACAAGAAAGTGACACCGAAGTCATTGAATTAGAGGAAGATCAGGATCCAATCTCTTGGTTAGAAACTGAGAATTCCCTGAAACAGATGAAAAGTGGGAAGGCAGCTGGAGTAGATGAGCTGACAGCAGATGTGATTAAAGCCGCAGGAATCCATGGAATAAAACGGTTACACTAGGTAGTGAGGGTGATATGGAAAGAAAAAGTGCCAGATGAATGGAAAAAAGTAATTATAATACCATTGTTCAAGAAAGGCAGTAGAAAAAAAAGGAACCAACTACCGAGGAAAAATAATGGGAAAGGTCACAGAAAAAAGACTGTGGAAAATTCTAGAGCACCAATTAGAGCAACAACAGCAAGGGTTAAAAGAAGTAATAGGGGAACAATAGATCTCATTTCTTCCTTAGTCAGTTAACAGAGAAATACTGGGAAAAAGGAAAGGACTTTTAGAGTAGTATTTGTGGATTTGGAAAAAGCATATGACAGTGTATCAAGGAATAAAATACGGGAATGCTTGAGAAAACAATGTTCCTAATTCATTAATTAGGAAAGTCCAGATGCTGTACGGTGGTTGTGAGAGCAGTGTACAAGTAGTAGGTGGAAAATGAAAATGGTTTAGGAGAAAGAGGTGTTCAGCAAGGCAGTTTGCTCTCTCCTTTACTCTTCATTACACTTATGGACACAATCATGAAAGGAATCAAGGAAGAGGAAAATTAAGATCTCACCGCTTTTGTTTTTGCTGATGACATCGCCATTTGGGGAGAGATGGAAATGGAGGTTCAGAGGAGACTAGATGACTGGAACACAAAATTTAAAATATTCATGTACTCTATGTAGGAACAAGGCAGTGGCAATGAAAATGAGCAGGACACCCACACTGTCACATCATACTGGAGGGGGAGAAGTTTGAATGTGTGAAAAATTCAATTTTATGGGTAGCATCATATCATGCGATGGAAGTTCCCAATTGAAAGTCAAACAAAATAACAAAAGGATCTAGCTTCTTCCACCAAGTACAATATCTAATCTGGGACAAGGAAGTCCCTAAAAGAGCCAAACAGACCATGTACAAAACTTATCTTCTGCCAATCATGATGCATAGTCAAGAGACCTCTTTCATAAATAAGAGAGAAGAGAGAGAAATATAAGCATTTGAAATGAAGTTCCTTAGGTCAACTCTATAAAAAAACTAGGAGAGAGAGTCAGGAATGATTATGTAAGGAGAGACCTGCAGGTGACATTGACTACAGAGGAGAGAATGAGTGCTTTAAAATTGAAGTGATTCAGGCATGTGAAGCGAATGCACCAGATGCTAGCTCCATGCCAGTATTTGGAGATGGAGTACCAGGAAGAAGACAAATTGGGTGTCCTAGAAAGAGATGGACAGACCATGTTAAGGAACATCTCAAGAGGAGAGGAGTAACATGAGATATAGTAGAGAGGGAAAAGCTATACCAAGACAGAAACCAATGGAGGCATATCGTTCACAAAGTTCCTACCCGGCTCGCTGGAAGGAAATCCTGATGATGATCTTGATAAGATTTCAAAGGAGGTGCAAAGACTGGCAACGTGCTTTAAATAAACAGAAATGTAAAACTATGCACTTCACAAAACAAAAAACTTAGTGTCGTATGACTGCAAACTCATACAAATACCTGGGTGTAACACACTTAGGGATGTAAAATGGTGAGATCACATATATTCAGTCATGGCAAAGCAGGTGGTACACTTCAGTTTATTGGTAGAATACTGGGGAAGTGTAATAAGGGTACAACTAAGATTGCTTTAAATGGTGACTCTAGGAATATACTAAAATCCCCTACGTATCACTCACATAGTGATCGTGAGAATTAGACTAGAATAATTACTGCACGCACAGAGGCATTCAAACTATCATTCCTCCTGTACTCAACACGTGAATGGAATAGAAAGAAACACTAGTAACTGGTACAGCAGGCTATACCCTCTGCCACGCACCTCACTGTGGTTTGCAGAGTGTAGATGTAGATGTACTGGTGTGGTTGTCCTTATGACCTTTTTGGACATACCGACCAAAATGAACATCCCATTGTTCCAGATTGGACTGGAGTTCACCATCAATTTGAATTATGAGGTTCCTATGAAAAATGATTCCCAGAAACATATCCAAAGACTGGTGAGCAGAAATGGACACCAGTATGGCACCAAGATGATCACAAGCACAAAGAGCTGCAGACGAGGCAGAAAAAATAGTTTTGATCAACAGGGAACCTGACTACATGTTACTGAGGGACTCCACTTGGCCAAACCTGTCTTCGATATTTTCCCCCAAAAAATAACAGCTTTGTGATGATGAATGTGTCTCCATCCGTCTTAGTGCAGACTAGGTAGTGGGGAAAGAGCCTGGCCCTCCTCCCAGTCTGTAGCCAGGGAAGGGAAGGTCACAGGATCATAAGAAGCAGCATTAAATGATCCATTACCAACTGAAAAACAGCCGTAGAAGAACGTCCAGTTTTTTCAGAGCTAAATGTGTTTCATACAGAAAGCATCAACCTTGATACCACCCACTCTGATAAGAGGCTCTTCCCAAGGGCACCAGCCAGCTATAGCATGGTTCGTCCCCAAATGGCTTGCTCTAAACAGAGTAAATATACAAGAGGAGACCAACTCCAAAGGTGGACCAAAAACTCCAAAAAGGAAGTATGAAAGGGAAAAGGAGGGAAGAAGGGGCATGGGGGAGAAAATGCAGCTTGGGAAGGAAGAATGGGCCGCAATAGCTTGGGCCCCTGTGTGTGACATGCACGAACTGGCAAAAACCTATGGGCCCTGTTGAGAGGGGGCCAAAAAACAATACTGCAATACACTTAGGCTATGCTTGTGTTTGCTTCCATTTGCTCCAGTGTAAACAAGGCCTGATTTGTAAATAATAATGACATGGAAAATCAATAGTCGGCACAGCTATTATTTCTTTGGCATTAATAAATGTAACACACAAGGCTGGTTACATGCACTGGTTACATGCTCATAGTTGCTTTACTCCCCTTACGACTATTTTCTGCAACACCGTACTGTTACACTTAGAAAGCTAAGAAACATCCTTTCATCATCACACAGTGCAGCAAATAATCCAGCAGACACTGGTTTTCTGTGCTTGCCATAGTAGATGAAAGATTATTTTCCTGAAGAGCTGATAAAAAAACTCAAGGAAACAGTTTATTTAGTTTTATAGAATACTATAAAGCATGTACTATGAGTATTCCAGTGGAAAGTGCTCAGAATTACTCATCTTAAACTGATATTCTAAAATGAAATGAAGCCTACCCAACCCAAACTCACACCGTATCATTATGCTTCCCAGTCGTCTTATGGCACATACCAATAATTATCTATATCAAACTGCCTTCAAAACCCCATACTAAGCTTCATAGTTCTATTTTATTCACATTCTTATAGTTACCTTTTCCAAAAAATGTAAATTTTGTCTTACAGCTATCTATTCTAGCATAACTGCAACTATGATTTAATTTATCAATGTCACTTGTGAAGTAATCCACAATATACCTTAAAATGACTTCACGATTTGTGTTTCAGTTGAGAGGTAGGGACCTGCTATCAGCCAACCACTGGCATTTTCCAGATTTCATGAGCACAATGTGTTGCTTATTTTGTGGGTACATGCAAAACCTTTCCAGATGAAGCAGGGTACACATGGCAAGGCTCCAAACATGGAGTGATAGATATCTAACACATGAGCACACGCCAAGTTGCTGCACTAGCCAGCAGCCTGGCACCAATATCTGTTGATCACAAACTTATTTCATATGAACCACACATACAAGATGATATGCAACAACAATTCAGCAAGGTTTTTGTTTTTTACAGTTTTGTGGTCTGTCAAGTTTTCTCAGCATGTATGAGTAATGGTGAGCTTCTGGATGTTCAGTCAAGTTCTTGTGCCCATTTTCAATGACCAATGGAGCCATCTTCTTCGCATGCTGTGGGATTAGCTATTAAGTGTACTCATTGTGTGGAATCATTCTGGCAGGCTGCGAGTACATACAACAGCGAAAGTAACAGACACGAAGAAGACTGCTATTTTGGTCGTCGAAATATTGTCGACAAAAAGGAAACAATAGCAAGTCTGAATGCACAGTTCACTGTTTTTAATTTTTTGTACCACCACCTCTTCTCTTCTTGGGAATTTTGCCTCCCTTTCCCCTAAACTTCAATATTAAACTTATAATTAATATTTACAATCTCTTTCCACATCACTGGTACCCTTTCATTTGTTGGCTCCTTTGCAACAACTTAAGTTTCCTAATTTTGCTCATCCCCCGTTAATATATTACTATTAGCATTTTTGTCTGCATCAGGCCCTTTTTTTTAGTGTTCCCTCCTCTTATCATTGACCTGTGGAAAGTCCTTACTGCTCTCTCTCTCTCTCTCTCTCTCTCTCTCTCTCTCTCTCTCTCTCTCTCTCTCTCTCTCTCTCTCCCCCCCCCCCCCCATCACTGGATCTCAGATACCTGTTTCTGTTATTTAATTATTGAAATCTCGCACTTAGATTAAAGTTTCTGGATGGTTTCACAAGCAACATTTGCTAAGTTTTCTTCACATCCATACCCTATGTTGAAGAAATTACCCACAAATCTAAAAAGATACGGCATTGAATTTGCCGGCTAATAGCTTCCATGTACGTTAAGTCTTGGCACAACAGACAATTATGGGATTACAAAGGGTTTGGGTTGGGTTGTTTGGGGGAGGAGACCAAACAACGAGGTCATCGGTATCATCAGATCAGGGAAGGACGTCGGCCGTGCCCTTTCAAAGAAACCATCCCGGCATCTGCCTGGAATGATTTAGGGTAATAAAAAAAACCTGGATCAGGATGGCCGGACGCGGGATTGAACTTTCGTCCTCCCGAATGAGTGTCCTGAGTGCTAACCACTGCGCCAACTTGCTTGGTGGGATTACAGAGCCTCAGATGTTATCGATAAAATGGGAAGGCGATACAACGAAAGACACTGATTCCGGTTAAGTTACTGCCGTTTGAATACCATTACATCTGAAACATTACACTTCTCAATAACAGTCCCCCATGCAACATCTTCGAGTTAGCAAAATGTAAGTGTCACTATAAAATTACATCACACTTTCAGCTGTGTCAAGTTGTTATACATCCATTAGCTTTTGGTTGAGGGCTCCTAGATCACTGTGAAGTGTTAACCAAGTGCCGTGTGGGTGGGGGTCTTTAGTCTGGCAGTGATCAATGTAATGATTAGTGACACTGAAACATTTAGTATAAAGTTTTTTTCTTTTTTCTTTTTCAGACAACAATCTGACACGAAATAATTCATATTCTGTCAGGTACCATTTTGGCACTTGTCAGCATAAATTTTTACATCGTCACATATTTTGTATTATTACATAATATATGAGGTGGTCAGTTTTACTGAAGACATTGAAATATCTTTAACACACAAACGTTTAATTCCGATGAAGGCCTTTTTGGCTGAAAGCTTACTTATTTGACAGTCTTTTGTTGTGCCTATCTGCGACTCAGCATCTTCATTATATGGTGAATAGCAATCTAAACTTATTCTTGTTGCAGTTTCAGATTCCCCAGGAACACTTTAAGGAACTGGCCTATGGCCTGACATAACTATTTTTTCCCTTCACATTTATGTTTTTCTGTACTGGCGATTACTTGGATACCAATTAATTTCTTTGTTTCAGGTGTAAACACAATAAGTAAAAATGAATTAATGTTTTTTTGACTGTGGTAAATCTGGCTTGCTTGTAACTGCTAATATCCTTCGAATATTATCGGTGATCTTATCGAGTAGGCAGAGAGGTGACAGTTACCGCACAAGACTAGAAAAACTCCTTGGAAGTTCAACAAAATTTAAATGTAAGTTGTCATTTAAGTTTTATTTTCTCGTACATGTCAAAGGAACATATTCAATGATTCTTGAAAGGACATAGTTACACAGTGTCAACTGAACAGTGTTCAACATCTATACCAGGAAAAACAAAGATCTGATGGTACAAAATTTCAGAATAAAGAACTATTTTGGGTGAAGACTGCAGGGAACATGTCAGTAAGAATCCTACGAGATGGCTTACATTCTATCAGTTCTGTTCAACTTCACACATAAACAGAAAGCCATGAAGGATGAAGTGCGTAAAATATATGACTAAAGAAATGATGAACAAGCAGATGAAGTCTGTATACTGCTGCAGGGTGCAACCACTGATCTACATGCAGTAGATGCTGTGTATCATGTAGACTGCCATTCACTTATTCAGTAAAAGAAATACAACTGTAGCTACTTCACAAATAAACAAGCTATACCAGGAGAGGAATGAAATAATGAACAATCCAATACATATATGGACACCTGTATAGTTGCATGACCTTTATTACTGTAAAAGATTAAATCCAAAAAAGTGATGAGACATGAAAGAAACATAATTGTAAATGAAATGTTAACATTTTGGAAGATGAAGTAGTTGCGATGAAGATAGATGGTTGTGCTAGTCTAATTTGTCATAATACAGCCGTTTTGTAAGACTTCCTGAAAATGAAGGTAATACTGACACGAAAAAGGCCACTTAACAAACGTAACAAGAAGCAGAAAGTCTAATGGACCACAATAGAGACTATCAGTTGGACACCTGAATACTAAATACTGTAAGCGACACTTAAGCGACATGGAGAGATTACAGAGAAATCTGTGACTTGGTTTCAGTCCATTCAGTTTAATATCTCTAATATTTATAATCAAACAGTTCAAGATGTAACTATGAACTCCACCAACAACATTGATCCAAGGATTTACTTTGCACACTGCATAACTATGGATGAAATTTTAAGGTTCAGAAAGTCCTCTGCAAAATACAGTGCAAAAACAGATGCAACAAATTATTCTTGTCTGGAACTCTAAAGTAATAGTGACCATGCAAGTCTGTGATGTCACAACTATGATTTAAACATTTTTACCTATGATACACTAAGACCCTCATGTGATGGTGGTCGAGTTTGTGCAAGTGAGTGGTATATTAAACCAGTAAAAGGATTACAAACCTTTAATTCCAATGTTAAAGAATAATATTTTGCACAGCCTTAAACTCAGCAATTAGTGTTTAGTTCTGCTTTCGTATTATCAAAGACTCAAGATTCCTAATTTATCTACACATCAAGGACAAAACTTAAAGATTTGATTAAACTTCCTTCCTTTATTGACAGCTCTTTAATGGGATTTTAAACAGATACAGGTAATTTTTAATGATGAGAAGACAGCAGAATTGTCTGGTTATAGGAGCAAAATTGCTCATCATAAAAATGCACGAGTGCAACAAGCCACGCTTTTGGTCCTCTAATTAACCCCCTCCCCTTCTGTTACCCACTTATAGTATGCTTAACTCTATGGTATGCAGAATCCATTATAATGACCTACGGAATGACTTATACACAGGTCAGCAGATATGCAGCTATACTTATTTATTATGCAGATTATATAGTCTGAAAACTTGTTATTACAAGACCAGGCATGATGAGTATGCTAATGTCTTTCACTGGATGCACAGGAATCCTATGTAAGGGACAGGCTTCAAATAATTGCTTCAGATAGCCTTTGGTAATGTTACTAACATGTCAGGCAAAGCATGGTCAAAAGCAGTCAGAAGTTTACACATGGTAGTCACAGCTCTCCTCCTCCCCCCCCCCCCCCCCTTTTTTTACTACTGATCTTTCTAATATGGATTAATTTCAGAGAACTGTGGAGAAAATTACAGATAATTCTACCAGTAGGTTGTCAGTAGTTAATCTTAGTTATCCTGTAATAATCATCCATCTCTTCATAGATTGCAAAGAGAAGGGGACATATGCTTCCATACTTTTGTAGGAGGCTACTGGAATATATATTGTCAGAGTATCTACATCTAAATCTCTATCTACAAACCACTTTGAGGTGCACAGCAGAGGGTATGTCCCATTGTACCAGTTCTTAGGGTTTCTTCCCATTTCATTCACATATGGAGCATGAGAAAAATGACTGATTAAATGCCTCTGTGCGCACAGTAATTATTCTAATCTTATCCTCACAATCCCTATGAGAGCAATAGGTACAGGGTTACTGTATATTCCTAGAATCGACATTCACAGCCGGCTCTTAAAACTTAGCTAAGCAAGTTTCTTAGGATAGTTTACATCTGTCTTCCAAGAGTTTTCCAGTTCAGTGTCTCTGTGACACTTTCCCACAGATCAAACCTGTGACCACTCGTGCTGCCCCTCTCTGTATACATTCAATGACCCGTTAGTCCTACTTGGTATGGGACCCACACACTTTAACAATATTCTAGAACTGGTCATACCAGTGATTTATAAGCAATCTCTTCTGTAGACCATTTACACTTCCCCAATATTCTACCAATAAACTGAAGTCTACCATCTGCTTTACCCGCTACTGAGCCTATGCGAAGATTCCATTTCATATCGCTACAGAGTGTTACACCCACGTATTTGAACGAGTTGGAAGATTCCAACAGTGACTAATTGATATTACAGCCATAGGATACTACGCTTTTCTGTTTTGTGATGTGCACAATTTTACATTTCTGCATATTTAAAGCTTGTTGCCAATCTTTGCACCACTTTGAAATCTTATCAAGATTTAACTGAATATTTATGCAGCTCCTTTCAGTCAGGACTTCATAAGAGACAACTGCATCGTCTGTAAAAAGCCTGAGTTTACTATTAACATTGCCTGCGAGGTCATTGATATGCAACATGAACAGTAAGGGTCAGAACACACATCCTTGGCACACACCTGAAATTCCTTCTACATCTGACAATGACTCTCCATCCAATAACATGCTGCATCCTCCCTATCAAGAAGTCCTCTATCTAGTCACAAATTTCATTTGACACCACATAGAATCATAATTTTTACAACAAACATAGGTAGTAGTGGTAGTAGTAGTAGTAGTAGTAGTAGTAGTAGTAGTAGTAGGGCGCACGACAGCAAGGTCTTCAGCGCCCGTTCAGTAACGTAGTGAGACGGGTATCAAGAAAAATCCCAGAACAGGAATATAAAACGAAACAGAAAACATGGGTAACAATCGTTGAAAAACATGTGCTCACCCACACCAAAGCGTGGGATGAAGTAGAGCGTCAGCAGTAAAACATGGACAACACAGGAAGAAAATGATAGAGGGAGCTAAAAACAAACATAGGTGTGGTACTGAATCACACGCTGTTCGGAAATTAAAAAAAATACTGCATCTACCTTAATCCAAAGCTTTCTGTACATCATGTGAGGAAAGTGTGATTCACGTAATCGACATTTTTGGAAAATGTGATTGTTGGCATTGAGGAGGTCCTTCTGTTCAAGATACCTCATTATGTTTTAGCTCAGAATATGTCCCAAGATTCTACAACAAATTGCTTTCAAGTACATTGGACAGCAGTTTTGTGGATCCCTTCTACTACCCTTCTTATAGACAGGTGTGACCTGTGCTTTTTTTCTAAGAACTGGGCACAATTTTTTGTTGAAGGGATTGACAATACATTCAGTTAGAAGAGGTGCTAACTCAGCCACAAATTCAGTACAGAATCTGATAGGGACTCCACTGGGTCCCGGGACTTTGTTCAATTTCAACAGTTTTTCAGCACCATTGACACTAGCTCTTATTTCATTCATCTTTTCAGTGATACGCGGATTAAATTGGGGCAATTCTCCTGTATTTTCGTTTGTAAGAAACATTTGAAAATGGAGTTGAGCATTTCAGCTTTTGCTTTGTTACTGTCAACTTTAGTTCCTGTCTCATTTTCTAGGGACTGGGCACTAACTTTGGTGTCGCTAACAGCCATTGTATATGACCAGAATTTCTTTGGGTTTTGTGAAATATAAGATGACAATATTCTGCTATAATAGTTATTGAAGGCATCACTCATATCTCTTCAGACCCACACACATTTCACAAAGCATTTGTCTATAGCGCTACACTTTGTTTTAGATATATTATGCATTAATCTCTGTCTCTTTACAGTGTCGAGGAAGTTACCTCCCATTATAACCTGTTCTACTGGGTACTTATCGGTCCAGTGGATGATCAACTATCCTGTTAAGCTGGAGCCACAGTTCCTCTACATGCTCCTGCCCTGTGCTTTGCTTTTCAGGTTCCTCACTGAGATATGACACTACAGATTTTTTAGCTGGTTTACAGACAATTTATATCTCTAAGCTTGGTTTTGTTGTTCTTTGTACTTTAACGATCACTATTGCCATAACCGTGCCATGGTCAGTGATAACAGTTTCGATGTGGATATCCTGAAAGTGACTGTATCTATTTGTTTCCATTATATCCAAAATCTTTCCCATCATGAGTAGAGTTGAAACTTCCTGGCAGATTGAAGTACGGTTCCTAACTATCTGGTCTAGGTAGTTTTCAGAGAAAGCATTTATAATGTTTCACAGGAAGTATTTATCACGTCCACCACAAACAAACCTGTACTTTTCCCAATTTATTGTCGGATGATTGAAGTCTCCATCAGTGATTACAGTATGATTGCGGAACTTATATACAAGTGAACTGAGGTTCTCTCTGAAGTTTTCAGTTACATTAGGAGAAGAGTTTGGTGGCTGATAGATGGATCCAGTTATTTTATGCGCACCCCTGATACTGAGTGTTGCCCAAACAGTCTCATATGCAGCTTCCATTTCTCATTTGCCTATCCTTTTGATATACAATTAAATTTTGCCCCAAAATATCACTGCTATCAATTTCAGGTTTCGACCAGCTTTATGAACCTAGCATTATGTGAGCTTCACTGCTTCTCAAGAGCACTCCAAACTCTAGCACTTCATTGTGAATTCTTTGAAAGTTAATAATTAGGGCTAAGGGTCGCAAAAAAAAAAAAAAACAACAACGACAACAACCACCCACACTCAGTTACTTGAGTGGCAGGCTCCGACATTCTTCTAAGAAAAGGGACACACTTATGTGGAGACAAACCTAGTTTTTGGAATTCTCTACCTCTTAGTCAGTTTCATGAACATACTACATCCTCTATGAGAAAGTGAAAGAGGGTCCTTGTAGAGACGATGATGTCTCCTCATCAAATAGCTGGATGGTTACTTTCACATCACATGTTTAATGAAGTAACCATGTCAAAGCACCTAATGTCTGACTCATCAAAAAGAACAGTAGCCACATCTCATACACATCTACATCTACATCTACATGACTACTCTGCAATTCACATTTAAGTGCTTGGCAGAGGGTTCATCGAACCACAATCATACTATCTCTCTACTATTCCACTCCCGAACAGCGAGCGGGAAAAACGAACACCTAAACCTTTCTGTTCGAGCTCTGATTTCTCTTATTTTATTTTGATGATCATTCCTACCTATGTAGGTTGGGCTCAACAAAATATTTTTGCATTCGGAAGAGAAAGTTGGTGACTGAAATTTCGTAAAAAAGTCTCGCCGCGACGAAAAACGTCTATGCTGTAATGACTTCCATCCCAACTCGTGTATCATATCTGCCACACTCTCTCCCCTATAACGCGATAATACAAAACGAGCTGCCCTTCTTTGCACCCTCTCGATGTCCTCCGTCAATCCCACCTGGTAAGGATCCCACACCGCGCAGCAATATTCTAACAGAGGACGAACGAGTGTAGTGTAAGCTGTCTCTTTAGTGGACTTGTTGCATCTTCTAAGTGTCCTGCCAATGAAACGCAACCTTTGGCTCGCCTTCCCGACAATATTATCTATGTGGTCCTTCCAACTGAAGTTGTTAGTAATTTTAACACCCAGGTACTTAGTTGAATTGACAGCCTTGAGAATTGTACTATTTATCGAGTAATCGAATTCCAACGGATTTCTTTTGGAACTCATGTGAATCACCTCACACTTTTCGTTATTTAGCGTCAACTGCCACCTGCCACACCATACAGCAATCTTTTCTAAATCGCTTTGCAGCTGATACTGGTCTTCGGATGACCTTACTAGACGGTAAATTACAGCATCATCTGCAAACAGTCTAAGAGAACTGCTCAGATTGTCACCCAGGTCATTTATATAGATCAGGAACAGTAGAGGTCCCAGGACGCTTCCCTGGGGAACACCTGATATCACTTCAGTTTTACTCGATGATTTGCCGTCTATTACTACAAACTGCGACCCTCCTGACAGGAAATCACGAATCCAGTCGCACAACTGAGACGATACCCCATAGCTCCGCAGCTTGATTAGAAGTCTCTTGTGAGGAACGGTGTCAAAAGCTTTCCGGAAATCTAGAAATACGGAATCAACTTGAGATCCCCTGTCGATAGCGGCCATTACTTCGTGCGAATATAGAGCTAGCTGCGTTGCACAAGAGCGATGTTTTCTGAAGCCATGCTGATTACGTGTCAATAGATCGTTCCCTTCGAGGTGATTCATAATGTTTGAATACAGTATATGCTCCAAAACCCTACTGCAAACCGACGTCAATGATATAGGTCTGTAGTTAAATGGATTACTCCTACTACCCTTCTTGAACACTGGTGCGACCTGCGCAATTTTCCAACCTGTAGGTACAGATCTATCGGTGAGCGAGCGGTTGTATATGAGTGCTAAGTAGGGAGCTATAGTATCAGCGTAATCTGAAAGGAACCTAATCGGTATACAATCTGGACCTGAAGACTTGCCCGTATCAAGCGATTTGAGTTGCTTCGCAACCCCTAAGGTATCTACTTCTAAGAAACTCATGCTAGCAGATGTTCGTGTTTCAAATTCTGGAATATTCCATTCGTCTTCCCTGGTGAAGGAATTTCGGAAAACTGCGTTCAATAACTCCGCTTTAGCGGCACAGTCGTCGATAACAGTACCATCGGCACTGCGCAGCGAAGGTATTGACTGCGTCTTGCCGCTTGTGTACTTTACATACGACCAGAATTTCTTCGGATTTTCTACCAAATTTCGAGACAATGTTTCGTTGTGGAACCTATTAAAGGCATCTCGCATCGAAGTACGTGCCAAATTTCGCGCGTCTGTAAATTTTACCCCTTCTTCAGGATTTCGCGTTCTTCTGAACTTCGCATGCTTTTTCCGTTGCCTCTGCAACAGCGTTCGGACCTTTTTTGTGTACCACGGGGGATCCGTTCCATCTCTTACCAATTTATGAGGTATGAATATCTCAATTGCTGTTGCTACTATATCTTTGAATTTGAGCCACATCTCGTCTACATTCGCATAGTCAGTTCGGAAGGAATGGAAATTGTCTTTTAGGAAGGCTTCTAGTGGCACTTTATCCGCTTTTTTAAATAAAATTATTTTGCGTTTGTTTCTGATGGATTTGGAAGAAATGGTATTGAGCCTAGCTACAATGACCTTGTGATCACTAATCCCTGTATCAGTCATGATGCTCTCTATCAGCTCTGGATTGTTTGTGGCCAAGAGGTCAAGTGTGTTTTCGCAATCATTTACAATTCGCGTGGGTTCGTGGACTAACTGCTCGAAATAATTTTCGGAGAAAGCATTTAGGACAATCTCGGAAGATATTTTCTGCCTACCACCGGTTTTGAACAAGTATTTTTGCCAACATACCGAGGTTAGGTTGAAGTCCCCACCAACTATAACCGTATGAGTGGGGTATTTATTTGTTACGAGACTCAAACTTTCTCTGAACTGTTCCGCAACTGTATCATCGGAGTCTGGGGGTCGGTAGAAGGAGCCAATTATTAACTTAATTCGGCTGTTAAGTATAACCTCCACCCACACCAATTCGCACGGAGTATCTACTTCGACTTCACTACAAGATAAACCACTACTGACAGACACAAACACTCCACCACCAATTCTGCCTAATCTATCTTTCCTGAACACCGTCTGAGACTTCGTAAAAATTTCTGCAGAACTTAATTCAGGCTTTAGCCAGCTTTCTGTACCTATAACGATATCAGCTTCTGTGCTTTCTATTAGCGCTTGAAGCTCAGGGACTTTTCCAGCGCAACTACAACAATTTACAACTAAAATTCCGACTGTTCCTTGATCCAAGCACGTCCTGTAATTGCCAAGCACCCTTTGACATTGCAGCCCATCCCGCACTTTTCCGAGGCCTTCTAACCTAAAAAACCGCCCAGTCCACGCCACACAGCCTCCGCTACCCGTGTAGCCGCCAGCTGAGTGTAGTGAACTCCTGACCTATTCAGCGGAACCCGAAACCCCACCACCCTATGGCGCAAGTCTAGGAATCTGCAGCCAATATGGTCGCAAAACCATCTGAGCCTCTGATTCAGACCCTCCACCCGGCTCTGCACCAAAGGTCCGCAGTCGGTTCTGTCAACGATGCTGCAGATGGTGAGCTCTGCCTTCATCTCGTAAGCAAGACCGGCAGCCTTCACCAAATCAGATAGCCGCTGGAATCCAGAGAGAATTTCCTAAGATCCAAAGCGACACACGTCATTAGTGCCGACATGTGCCACCACCTGCAGCTGGTTGCACCCTGTGCTCTTCATGGCATCCGGAAGGACCCTTTCCACATCAGGAATGACTCCTCCCGGAATGCACACTGGATTTCTTCCCCTCCTTAGCCGCCGTATCCCTAAGGGGCCCCATTACGCGCCTAACATTGGAGCTCCTAACTACCAGTAAGCCCACCCTCTGCGCTTGCCCGGACCTTGAAGGCTGAGAATGATCCTCTGAAACAGGGCAGGCGGGTGCATCTGGCTCAGCCAGAGACAGTGCCTGAAACCGGTTTGTCAGACGCACCGGGGAGGCTTTCTGATCAGCCTCCGGGGACGCCTTTCGCTGCCTGCCACGCCTTGGAATGACCTCCCAATCAACCACAGGCGAGGGCTCAGCCCCACTGCGGGCAGCAACCGGGGCAACCACAGCGGCGGACCGATCTGGGGACAGACGGGACGAGGTTGACATCCCCGTGATACCCGAGTCCGGCTCCCCACAGTGGTGCCCATTGGCAACAGCCTCAAGCTGCACGACCGAAGTCAGCGCCGATTGCAGCTGTGAGCGAAGGGATGCCAAGTCAGCCCTCATCCGAACACAGCAATCGCAGTCCCTGTCCATTCTAATCGATGTTTAACAACAGTTACCGAAACACGAGTCAGTGCCTAGATAACGCAAGCGGAACACGCAAAGAATGTATCAACTAACCTGTACAAATGCCTTACGACTGCGCTACAATCTGCTGAATTTACGATTACAGTAACTAAAACTCGAACTTGCACCTCCTATACGAAACTCACACGCAATTTAAATAAGAATCTACGAAGTAAACACTAAAGCGCGATGCTACAACTGTCAAATACTATAATACGCCCTAAATATATGAATTAAACAATGCAAGTACCCAAAAAACATGCAAAGAAATTAATTAAACTATCTAACAAATAAGTAAGCTAGGGTTATACGACTTGCTGCTGCAGCTGCTTATCCAACGGCGGCAGGGAGCACACAAGAAATGTTAGACAAATGTTAGTTGCCCATGACAGCAAGAATTTACAACTCGCTCTCTCACAAAAACATGTTTCCTTTGTTAGTTTAACAACATATAGTCAACATTCTCACTGGTCACAAAGCTGATAAAAGAGCAGATCTGCTCGACACGCTGGCAACTGGTGACAGGATGGCCACTGCTTTCGAAGACAAATTACCCACTGGTTATTGTTACAATTCATAAAAAAGTATGAACCAGGGCAATAATGGATAAAAGCACTATAAACAGAAAAAAAAGAAATTTATGATTCAGGAAAGGTATATGCTCCCTTATTTTTTGTCTGTCAACAAAGGTAGATAAACTTGTTAGACATTCTTAAATATAAACAGACTGCAGTTTTGTTGTCATTATTTGATGAATCCAATAATAAGTGAAAAGGAAACAAAGCAGTTCTGCTGATCAAACTTGCTGTTGCTGCTTCAGTAGGTAATTCCAGTTACTCAGCTCACTGATTGCAATGCTTTGCTGTATGATATCAAGTGCCCAATTGGTTCTAATGTGTCCCTACTCCACTCCATGATGATAACTGCTGTGAAAGGAGATGACACATGAAGCATGCCCACAAAGTAAGTATTGTTTGGATGAGGGGGGGGGGGGGGAGGACTAGTGAAAACATTTCTTTTCAAGCCAAACTTTATTTTTTTTTTTACAGGAAAGAGCATTTCTTAAACTATTTTTCTCCAAAGTTGCTACCATTGTCCTGAACTCTGTCATAGTGGGAAATCAACTTTTTGGTGCCTTCATCATAGAAAACTGCAGCTACTCATTGCTAAATACTAGGTTTTGCATCTTCATCACTGTCAAAGTGCCATTCTTCCAAATCACAATTCAAGTTCAAGAACAAGTAGTAGTCAGGTGTGAGATTGGGGCTCCCAACCAAATTGCTACATAAGGTTTTGAGTGACACCAGCAGAACAGGGATGTGCTGTCATGAAGTAAGACAATGTCTTGATTCAGCATTCCACACATTTTGTTTTGAATAACATGCCAAAGTTCACACAGTGTTTCACAATATCCTATTGTACTGACGGTTCGACATCTGGAAAGGAACTCAACAAGCAGTCTCAGAACAACAATGCAGTTTTTTTTCTTTTTTTTATGCTGACAATTTTGTTCTGAACTTTTGTTTTTCAGGGGATCGTGAATGGCTCCACTCCACTGACTTATTTTGATTCTGGAGTGTCATGAGAAACTCACGTTTCATCACCAGAGATCCTCCTGTTTGATAACTCATATACCTCATCATTGTATTGGGTAATAAACGTCAAAGCACAGCCAAGTTGCTTCATTTTGTGGACATCCAAAGCATTTTTGGATGTAGTATGAGAACACAATTCATTAAAATTTAATAGATTCGTGACAACCTCAAGAAAAACAGTTTTTGAAATTTGTGCAAAGTCATCACCAAGCATTCTTATTGTGAACCACCTGTTCCCACAAATGCTCTCATTCACTCACTTTGTCAAATGAAATGATCACAGACAACAGAGGGTTGCACATTCTGCACCTCATCATCATGAACGTTGGTTCATCCAGCACTGAACTGTCTCGTCCTCCTTCTCACCATTCCATCAGTCATTATATTGTTGTTACACATATCTAAAAGTTTATGATGAATTTGAAAACTACATTACTGAATGCGCTTCACAGTCAGCAGACTGAAGACATTGTCTTAAACATTTTGAATGATCACCAACAAATGTGAACACAATGCAATACAACTGTAATGGCATCTGTAGAAAGGCAATGAACCAGAGAAACGAGTGCAAATGTGCTGAACCGTTACACTACTGCTGTGGTGACGGTAGAACGAAACAGTACTTACTTTCCAGATGTGCCTCATATATTGAAACTTCATGGCTTATAAAAACTGTGTGACGGACCAAGACTCAAACTCAGGACCTTTGCATTTCGTGGGCAATTGCTCTACCTACTGAGCTACCGAAGCTTGACTCACTACCTTTCAAACTCCACAGAAGATCTCCTGCACACCCCACTGTAGAGTGAAAATTTCACTCTTGAAACATCCACCAAGCTATGGCTAAGCCATATCTTTTTGTCCTGGAGTGCTAGTCTTGCAAGTTTTACAAGAGGGCTTCTGTGAAGTTTGGAAGGTAGGAGACAATGTACTGACAGAAGTAAAGCTGTGAGGACGAGTCATGAGTTGTGCTTGGGTAACTCAGTCTGTTGACCGCAAAAGACAAAGGTCCCAAGTTCGAGTCTCAGTCTAGCACACAGTTTTAATCTGTCAGGAAATTTCATATCAGCGCACACTCTGTTGCAGAGTGAAAATTTCATTGTGGAAATGCCCTGTATGTTGTTTTTGATAATTATGAGACTTCATCTATCAAAGACCATGAAAGAGAAAGACACCTACCTTGTGGCACTATTAAACAATTACTCCTTGCATTGACACCGCCACTTCATGGCTGAAATATTGTTTTAAGCAGCACCAAAAATAAGGATCAGCTTGTTGATTTGCATTGCTCCATCAAATATTCAGATAAAGAAGCGAATTTTTTTGAATAAAAAGAGGTCATTATTCGTTCATTAGGAAGCTGATGTTACGTTAATTTCCTATGCTCTATAGAAGGTCTTCCAATGTGGTTAAAACAACACCCAAATCGGTAGTGATGATATTGACGTTTTAATGATTCCTGTAGTTTTTACTACGAAGAGATTTAATGGGCAGACAACTAACATTAAAGCAAATGTTAATAATTTGGGTGACAAGTTTAAGAATATACTTCAAACCTTGCTTTAACAGGGTGCGATTCTGTCTTTTAGTCATTCTGAAAAGGCAAGGCGGTTGCCTGAACCTTGTTGCAGAAATGAAGATCTTGGCTTGGAATTACCAGGCCAGTTTTACATTGATCATCATCTTATAATGTGATGCTGGGCGCAATCCCCACCCTTCTGTGTAACGACGGATCACTGTCTCTGTGATTCAGCTATGACACCAACTGTTTACAAACAAGAGAAAATTCTCAACTAACTTAAAGTTAGATCCACCAAAAGATAAAGTCCTCCAAAACCACATAAAATGTGCTCACTTGCAATTCAATTACTGGAAATCAGCAGAGCAGTTGTCACCACACATATTATGTCTCAGTGACTATGGTTGAAAAGTGAAAAATGACTCACACATTCCTTCAACTGGAATGAGTTCTGTAGGCCCTTCTGAATTTATGGGATCAATAGCATGTAGATGCAAGAAACGTGAGGAAAATAGCTGCAATTGCAAATCTTACAATTTATCTTTCATCAGCAGTGATGAAAGTAATGTTTAAGATGATACTCATAATTTCACATGTGACACGCTTGAAGAAAATTTTAACTGATACCACAACACAATGTGCAAAAAAATAACACTAAATAAAACACAGTGAAGGCAGTGTCTTATCTTTGTTGACATTTTTCATATCAGACAAATAACATTAATCTTCTTTTATATAAGAATGGAATGTAGTTTTAAATGTGATGATGTGAATGGACATATCTTAAAAATTATTATTTTTTAATAAAGAATCATTATTTTTCTGTATTCTTTGGAACACTCCAAAATCCTGATTAGAGCATGTTAACACAAATTATGTGATTTAAAAAGAAAAAAGCTCAATGATGACAAAGAGGCACCCATAAAAATCAGCATCCATGAGTATATAAAAGAAAGAGTAAAAACTTTATACGAAATATTATGGTTCGGGTCTGAAACTGTCCAACTACTTGTCCTTATGTAGCCATGTCTCTCCAGATGTAGCTTCACTGTGTATGGCAATATTTTCTTCCTGCTTCTGCTGTAACATCACAATGGCTGGGTTTCACACCGCACTCAGCTACAAACAACCACTTTTATTGAGAATTTTTTTAGATACTTAGATCCTTATATCATATTTTGTTATGCGATTTCAGAAGTCATTCAATGGTTGCTACCCTCGCATGACGTATCTGTGAACATTTGGTGTCAGAATGTACATACCTATTGAAAGAGTCAAAATAATTTTTTTATCAAGACTTTTTAATCTCTGAAGGACTTTATTGTTGTAACCCCTGTAGGAGCACAATAAAAAGACTAACAAATCTTTGAAAGTCTGTTAACCATGGCAAGGAAATATAGAAGCCTTTGTTTTATCCCAGTTACTAAACTTTTTATAACATGGCATAATGTCATCCTATCTCCTACATTACATTGCTTGGCAGGGATAGATGGGTGTCAAATTGAAGATTCAGAATATAGACGGAATCCATTTACACCCCTTAAAAACTTAATGAAAGTTATGAATTACTTGAATTTTCAACATTAAGATTACCAAAAGAACACAAGACAGGTGTCCAGAATATGTTCAAACCAAGTATCATCATTTAGCATTAATATTCCAGCAAACAGCATCAGAAGTGCTACATGTTCCAGTGGAAAATAAGACTATAATAGTCTAGTAGTTTAATACAAAAACTTCAAGAGAAATTTAACAGAAGTTCTGTTAAAGAAAAAACTGCTACCTTAGAACCAACTTCATGGGCTGAAGCAAAAATCCCAACTTTAGCACTACTGAATACGTAGTGAAGAAATCAAGGGTATTATTTAAAAAAGGTATAATGTTGGAAGCAGAATAGGTAAGGATTTGGAAACACTTGTCCAGACTTTTTACTACAATGATATAAGCTGAATTTCTGCTAATAAAGAACTTTTCTACCTGCCCCTTCAGGAAATGTCAGAAGAGGGTACAAGGGAAAAAGACTAATTTTGTGTAACGTAAAAGATGTGTACTTAAGATATTCTGCAATCTAGAAAATGAATTCATGATGCATCACTGTGCTCATGAATCCTCAAGAATAAGAATGGAGCTGGAATCCTTACACCATTCTGAATGTGTTATTTTTCAAGCAATTGATCCAAATTCATAGATCTACACTGGACACATTAATGAAGACAGTCAATGAATTTGTTGAATATCTCATCAAAAAACTTCAATACTTGATACAATATTACATACTGAAATCTCACAGTTGCTATTTAAAATCAAGCATGGATACATTCCATTACACTTTATGTATAGCTGTAGTGGATTTTGCTGGAAACTATACATCTGTTCCTGGAAGTTGCACAAGAGTTTCACTGACAGAACATTCAATTACTCTTCATCCTTTCCTTGTGTAATATAAAACAGTAGTTTTCATTAACCCAGTGTCTTTTTGTGTAAGTGACTGACTGTAGCACAATATACAAACACATTCTGTTTTCCAAAAAATTGTTCTCACCTATGTAAAGGAACAAATACCGAACAGTCAACATAACATTTACTTGAGTAATGACAATTATGCACAATACAAAACTTTAAGAACTTTGTAAATGTGTGACATCACAAGCAAGATCATATGTAATTTCAGAATGGATTTTTTAACCACTAGTCAAGACAAAAATGCACATGACAGAGTTTAGCCACAATGGAAAGTTTACAGTGTTCATATGACAAGCAAATTTTAAGTACAAAGCATTAGTTTACATTTACCCTAACTCTATTTCAAGGAATACAAACATTTTATATTACAACACGGCAGATAACAAAATTCACAAAAATGTTATTAAACTGGTTTTACCATTCTTGGGACAAGACAATCTTTTTTTTAACCAATGAATGAAGGCAGACTGCAGATAAAGTGTGTTTCTGCATCTACTAAATTCATATCAAAGGTGGCTTGGAAAAATTCTGAAGACAAGTGAAGAACAGATAGATGCAAAGGGCAAACTTTTAACAAACCTTTCCTATTGAAACCAGTTTGTGAAATGACCTGTATTTCAATATGTTCTTTCAATTGTAGTTGTGATCAAACACATCTAGAAAAATTATTTTAACTCTCTTACATTAGGTACTTCCTTACACCGATTTTTCACATGAGGACAAAATTTCTTTATTTTGGGCGATTTTAAATGAAATGGGCCTTAATCCTCATGGTGATAGAGGTCTGGTTGATTTCAATTTTATGTCCATTTTTAATGCAAGTTTTGTTCCTGTCAATTCCTCTGAAACATCTCAATAGCATCTGTGATAAGTTCAAGGCAGACATAAAAAAAGGTAGTTTACTCTTACCTGACATCTGCCTCTTATGCCACTGTGTATACTGAAAAAAAGCACTCATCTGTACCCATATCTGCACACTTTAAACCACCATCCAGCCAAATAGCACACTATTCTAAGACATGTACTCACTGAGCAGAAGTCACCTCTGATACCAACTTGCCACAAGAAACGAACCACCCATGAAAAGAATTCCATGAGAATGACACAGCAAATAAATATTACAAGCAGTATCATGATTTATCCACTTACAGAAATCTGGTTATGGGGAGAGAGAAAAGCATTGTATTTTTTTCCATTCTGTGACATGGAAGATTAATCAATTTGTGAAGTGACAACATCAAAACAATCTTAAGCCCTGGATAAAATATTAAGCTCATTTGCCAAATAGCATAAGATGTCTGTCAAAGAGCCAACCAACATTTAAAAACAAAGTAAAAGAATTTCTGAATGACAACTACTTCTACACAAAAATGGCATAAAGAAAACTTATGTTAAAGTGACATGTTCCACATTGTTATGAAATGTTGTATTGATGATCCATGGAACAAGTATTAATGAAATGTAATGAGGACTGTCGAAGATAATGTACACCTCAGATGTGAGTGTGGACAATATTATCAAACTGAACACGAGAGAGGTCTGCAACAACGTCAGAGAAAGAAAGCGATGTCTAAACAGGCACTGGAAAACAGATAAAAAATTTCATATTTCCGTTCATCATGTTAGATGTTTCATTAAAGACTGCAAATGTGTCTTTCATGATTTAAATAATGAAAACTACACCAGTTATGGTTCGATGCTTAACGCAACGCATTTTAAGAATTTATTCTCATTTTGAAGTGGTGGTGGTGATGGTTAGTGTTTAACGTCCCGTCGACAACGAGGTCATTAGAGACGGAGCACAAGCTTGGGTTAGGTAAGGATTGGGAAGGAAATCGCCCGTGCCTTTCAAAGGAACCATCCCGACATTTGCCTGAAACGATTTACGGAAATCACGGAAAACCTGAATCAGGATGGCTGGAGACGGGATTGAACCGTCATCCTCCCGAATGCGAGTCCAGTGTGCTATCATTTTGAAGTGCATTCGACATATAAGTGAATGGACATATGCGCCTGAAAATGAGAATATATTCTGGAAAAGCATTATGCTAAGCATCAAAACAAGTACCTGGGGCAGTTATTATTTGAAACAAAACAATTACAGTCTACAGTACCTCTATTGTCACAAGGGCTAATGGCTTCTGGGATAGTGTAATAAAGTAAGCTACAGAGATCAAAACATCTAACAATGTCCTGAATAAATAAAGTAATTTACAGTTGTGTACGGTGTGGAATACAGACATTGTGAGGGTTGATTGGGTGCAGCAGATGCAGGATTTGGGAGTGGGAGGGGCAGCCTTAAACGACATTAGACAAGCACAATTAGTACTGAGGCTGTATAAGGACAAGGCCACGACAATACAGCAGTCAGTGTCCACTTGCAGCAGCTAGAAGAATGAGAAGATTTTATTCCATCTTATCGTTGCATGACCATGCATTCACTCATGGTGTACGTAGCTTATTGAGAAACACTGCAGCGTATTTCATCCAGGAGGCAGAAAAACTCTTAACATTTAAGAAACTTACTCACAATGTAACGATCTTAAAAAACCTTTGTAGAAACTTATTTCTGATGACTATTCCTAACTTTTTAGCAGTATGTGTTATTCTTATTACAGTCCAAGCTTTGTAACAGAATATATAATTAAATGAGCTGGCTGACAAAAGTCGTTGGCAGTCTATAATAGGACTCCAACATTACCCTTTAAGTTAAACATTTTTTTTTTTTCACATTTGTAACTAAGTCAATGACCACAACAAAATTTTTTAGCATAATGCACTCAAAAACCCACAAGTAAATTATGAGAATCGCTAAATATGACTGATCTTATCCCGGCAACACACACTATTTACATGATAATGGGTGTGAAATTTGCTACTGTATTTTGTATTACCTATATTTAATCTTCTAAAGGCCAAGTGGGTGAGTTTGAACACACAATAAATAATGGCAATGTTACATGCAATCCACAAGAACAACTAATAATCACCAGGAAAATGTAAGACAGCAATATCTAAATTTCACAATAATTATAAAGGGAAACAATTCTTTCATTAAATGTCAGTTGTTATCAGTTAGTTGTAATAAGAGGCAGGGCCATTGTTTTGTGCATCCACTGACAACACTCAATTAGAGCAGAATGAAATCATTACACAAAGGGGGGCAATTCTCTATTTGCCATTTTGCATGGGAGGACTTTAATTTCAGACGTAAAATATGCGGCTGCTGGAGTGAGTGTCACTTGTACTGGACTTCTGTTAAAAAGTACACTGCATAAGGCATGCCATTCCACATAGTAAGCACGGAATTATGATTAATCTATACACCAGTTTTCCACCATTGATAGGTAAATAGTACAGAAGTCATTTCTGAATTAATTAATAATAAAACGAGAGCACACACGAGATCAATATCTCAGCATTCTCTAAAGTAACTGAGAGATTAATGAAATAACAAATCATCAAATACTTGAACAATCACAGTCATGAAATTCTTTTAGATAAGTTGGATGCAATGGGAATAAAAGGGCCGGAAACAAAGTGGTTTCAATCACATTTGCGAACTAGATCACAGATTGTGGAACTTGCTTAAGCTCATTCTAATAGTAAAACGAGACTATTATCTGATGCAAAGGAAATCTATACAGGTGTAACACAGGATAAGGTCTTGGGTCCCTCCTGTTGATCCTTAATATAAAAGACGTACAGGTGTCTAACTACAGCTAACAATAGGACTGCACTTACTCGTCCAAATTTATGGTATGCAGAGGGTTTGGCCAGAAATTAAAGTGACAAGAGTGGGAGCTCCAGAAAGCCAAGCATTTAGATAAAATGGCATTTCTGAGGCCAGTAGGGCAAGGCATGTGCCATTTATGTTAAAGTAGTTTCCAGGCAACGGAAAGACTTCAGAATGATAATCCTCATTTAGGGAGGGAGAGGGATGGCTGAGTACTTCTTAATCTAATTGAAGTAATATCAATGCTGTACTTGTCTAAGCAAAAGGATGTTCCTGCTGTTGGTTTTCTGTTCCAGATGCAATGCAATACATCTCCTAGTGATGGTATCTGTGACAAAACTAATTTTAGTGAATATAGTGTCAGCCAGTGTTCGTGTTTTATACTTTTCAGTGATGTTATATGATGTATTTACTTTTCTTCAGGAATGTAATATAACTTAGTACCATGTTCTAGTTGTATCACTGATTATTCTCCTTGCGCATGTAGTGGTTTCATTTCCTAATCATGTAACAAACGAGGTGGCTAAACCATTGAATGCACTGGTCCCGTATTCTGGAGGAGAGTCCATGGTTTCTCCAAGTTGTTAAAGTGAATGCCAGGATGGTTCCACTGAATAAGTCATGGCAGAGTTCCCGTATATCCTCCCCTAATTCTGTCCTACTTTGTTTATGTTTTATATTCAGTATGATTCACATTAATATTTAAAAATCCTCAAGTGACATAAATCTTGCTAAGACAAGTAGTTCAATATAATATGAAGGCATGGTGTCCGTTCTTTCATACTTATCCGAAAGAATAGACACCATGCAGAATCCATAGCTGTGGTACATATAATGTAACTGGAGGTGAAGAAAGGGAAGGAAAGGAAAGAGAAGAAACCAATGATATCACCTGCATTCAGACTTTATGCGCAATCAGTGGCAACGAGTGAAAATACATGCCGCACTAGGACTTGGACCAGGGACCTCCTACTCGCCAGGTGGTTGCATTAACCACTGCGCCACCTGCACACAGTGTTTATCGCATATGTGCGGACTATTTCAATACGCCCCCAACTGACCCACATAGCACCACCTGTCAACAGTCCCCATCCATGGCCTACGTGCCTGCTAATTTTAGATTCCCATTGGAGGTTGAATGTAAATGTGCACCTGCACTGAAGGTTGTGGATTAACTGCCCATTGAGGTGAATCACTTACATGAATGGGTAGTGTCCATCTCCAAAAGAACAGACACAATGATTCGCCTCAATAGGCAATTAATTCACAACCTTCAGACAGATGCACATTTACATTCGACCTCCAGCGGGAATCTAAAATTAGAGAGAATGGAGGACACGAATGAGGACTGCAGAAGGTGGTATTAGGTGGGAGTGTGGGGCAGCCGGTGAGAGCACAGAGACAGTCCACGCATTTGTGATAAACTGTACACAGGTGGTGTAGTGGTTAATGCAACAGGTTAATAACCAATATCATTAGTTCCTTCCATTCCCTTTCTCCACTTCACTCTAGCTTCAATTACATAATTTAATTTAAGACATATACGGCTGCAAGTGTCAGGAGATACTCCAAAAGTGTATAACAACTGTTGAACATGTGACATCACCAGTTGATGTACATTGCCGCAAGTGCAGAAGATAGGCTTGTCAATCATACTGTCGCTGGTAGGAAGACAGTGCTACACACTGCTCCACTAACCTACTCTGTTTTCGCAAATCTAAACCAATTCATTGTAGTCTTGTTTTACTGTACCACGAGCATTAATGTATCACATTGTATAACGTAAGAATGAAAACAGAGTACCTTACTGAAGGGATGTGTAGCACTGCACTTTACCAGCGAGGGTAAGTCAACTAGCCCAATTGCTGAATATATTTCTATAATGCATCTGACATTGTCACAACCTTTATACTAAAAGAATGAATAAATAGATAAATAAATTATATGATTTTAACAATTTAGGAAAAGACATATTGCTACTTATAATAAAGAAGACATGTTAAGTTGCCGACATGCACAATTACAAGAAACAAAGCTTTTGGCCACAGCCTTAAGCAACAAAAGAATGGCATTCCAAGATGCTGGAGCTGGCAGTCATGTGTGCATGACATGTGCTTGCTTGTGTGAGTGAGTGGCGTGTGTGTTTCTCTTTTTCTGATGAAGGCTGCGGCCGAAAGCTTTATGTAAGAGTCTTAATTGTGCCTGTCTGCAAGTTAATGTGTCTTCTTTACTGTAAGCAGCAATCTATATGTTGTTGAAATTCCTCCCTGGAGTTTCCGTTATGTGGTTTTAAGTAGATGTCAAAACCGAATCTATGAAATATATGTATTACAGTGGCAGTGTCTCTACTATGCTAATGATGTTAAGTATGGAATGTGCAAAACTATCGCATCTGCCTGTTTCACATGAAAACAAAGTTTTGTGCTGTTATAGCAGTGTGCACTTATGAAGGGATGTAGTGGGGCGATGCACAGTAGCAATGAGCAATGTACCATTTCACACTCCAGCCAATAGCATCATTCTGAAGTATGCTCATCAAGGTGTGTGCGCCCAACATTTACCATCAATTGTCATTTTAATTTAGGTATGGTGAGGTTACTTAGCCACTACGGTGTTCTTTATGTGTGATATGAAGCAAACAGGTATTATGTTAAGTAACGACAGCGTATTAATTTTGCAAGGGGGAGTTGGAAGCAGAAACAGTGAGTATAATGTTCACACATGTGTTGCCAGTTACCAGGGTAGGTGACGGCTGGAGCATGAGGCATGGGGCAGAGAGGGTGCTCACTGGCACCATCACAAGGTATTGTTTCTCTATGGGGAATGAGTTGTGGTGCTGCCTTTTTATGTGCACCCAGTTATAGTAGCAGTTATTTTGAAAAAAGGATGTTGGTTGCGTGAGATGGGTGCAGGCTAAGTATAGACCCTTTGCAACCTGCTTTCATAGTATACAAATCAGAAGAACCCTACAGTTTACACTGTGAGAGTAAAAAATGACAGTTGTTAACGTTTTGCTACTAGATGATAAATTATCAGCTTTTTCCTGAAATTTCACAGTATAACACTTAATATTTTTTTTCTGTTCCACAGACTAGACTGGCTCAGCCAAATACTGTAAGACGATGAAAGCGGAAATCCTAAATTGGGGTTATTTAGGAATGGACTTCTAGTTATGGCGTTCACTTGAAAGTCACTAGAAACCTCCCAAAAAACTTATTTGGAACTGGTGGATTGGAACCATTTTAATTCATTTCTGGGACAACGGTGTCCGATGTGTTGGGCAAAAATTCTGATACAGAGTATTTGTAAGGATACAAATTGATGGTAGGCAATGAAAACCTAGTACGCCTAACTCCATTTTGTTAAATTTACAGGTAAAGCGAAAATGGTATCTTAAAAATATGTAATGTGGTACAGATAATGTTACTATATGTGTAACTATATAGTATATGCCTAGTTATATAGGCCTAGACAGATAGAGAAATTCAAGCATTTTCAAATCTCTCTTTGGTAATAAAGTTACCGGTTACTGAAATATTCACAGAAAGATGAAGTTACGAGATTTTCATTGCCTAGTATTGATATGTGCGCTCTTCCTCTCTCTAGACACAGATGGCAGATCAAAATGTTGTTTGCAGAAATAGTAATGGCAATTTAAAACAAACTGTGATACAGAAGTAAATGAGTTTTTCAGCCACAGAAATCTTCAACCTCCTTGCCAGTGGATTAAGAATTCAATTGATAATTAATAAGATTAACTTTAAACAACTAAAACCACATGTCTAAAAACCTGTGCTACCTCACAGAAGTAGTTTGTAAATGAGAGGGGGGAGGACACACACACACACACACACACACACACACACACACACACACACACACACAGAGAGAGAGAGAGAGAGAGAGAGAGAGAGAGAGAGAGAGAGAGAGAGAGTGTGTTCGAACATTTCTCTGTGAAGTTCCATTCTTGACATTGTAAATACGTGCAAGTCTAACTTCTCGTGGCTACTTATGAAGGGCTCACAAGGGATGATCTACTTTATACACTTATTACGTG
This sequence comes from Schistocerca gregaria, assembly GCF_023897955.1. Classification (NCBI taxonomy): domain Eukaryota; kingdom Metazoa; phylum Arthropoda; class Insecta; order Orthoptera; family Acrididae; genus Schistocerca; species Schistocerca gregaria. The sequence continues at coordinate 582,941,950 of NC_064921.1, forward strand.
ATCTTAAACGTACAAATTGTGAATATCGAAACACCACTGGGCTCCGTTCTTTGACGGAAATTGGTAAGTTTGCATCCCTATAAATTGCCATTAGACAATACATTACTGTAACCTATATATTTTGAACTAAGGTATTGTCATCTGTTTGTCATGTCTTTGCAGCAGCAAAACGAGCACTTAGGTCACACAAAATACGTCGAGCACTCGTAACTTTCAATGTCGGCAATGATTTATACATTTCTGGGAGAAATTTCAACCTTCAATACATATTTGGATTGTAGTAGTTGTGAGTGGTTTTCGTGCTGTCGTGACGTCGCTCCTAGTTCCAGTTACATACTGTCATAAAGGTGTTGTCCAGATTTGGGGTACACTGCACCGAATAATCCACATAATAAATAGAACGCTTACCCGTTTGTTCGCATAATTACCTTTGGAAGTATGTCATTTTCCACCTCCTTGCATACACTCACTGTAAAGCAATACTACTGAATAATCACATAAATTGAGAACGAGAATACATACAATACACACTCCCGTTCAAATCTTCGCTGCAGTTGCATGCCGCTACTTGATTGGTCGATTCTCGTAACACCCACAGTCGGCGGTTCATTGTTTAAACTGATGGCGGTAGTTCAACGAATATCGATATGAAATTTAGATGCACGAACCCTTATGTTGTAAAAAAGACAATTCGCATTTGCTACAGTTTGGGTGAATATGTATTTTATATTAAATTACAGTTGCGAGGAGCTAATATTCCAATTAAATTGTGAAGGGCGACCAGATTTATATCTCTGAACGATGGCGTACTTTCGTTACTTCTATGGTAGTATTCGGTTTCAAAACAGTGTAAATGTAGGTATAGGCTGAAGGGTGGTATGGTGTAGGGCCTGGTGGGTGGAGGTGCTTTAGGGATACCTTGTAGGTATAGGAATTAAGAAAATGGCGAGGGATGGCGACAATTCTAATGAAGTATTTTCGAATATTAATGAACGTCCTGTAGATGATATTTCCCTTGAATTTTTCTACAAACCCCACACCATAACGTTGCTTACTGTGTCAATCGCTGCTGTAATATATTCTGCATTTACACGGTTAGTATATAACTTGCAGATGTGTTTGTATGTGTGTGTTTTAGTTTTAAGTATTGGTACTCATCGATTAAAACCGACGTTCCTTATACAGAAATGAACGTATGCTGCATTGTGCAGTGTTATCACTTAGTGAGTTAGTAAGGTTGTGAACTATTTTTCGTTTGCGTACTGAACGTTTCGCCGTAAAACATAAGACGTTTATAAACTGTTCATACAGTGCTCAACATGATGGTAACTTTACTGATGAGGTACTTTAAATTTGAGATTTAAATTGTAATAATGAGAATTGGTTATAGATTTCAACCGATAAATAGCGTTTGTTCGCGCGCCAATGTCATAATGTGCAGGCGCGCATTCATGAAGAATTTTGCCAATGTGAATTTTGCAGTTTACACGTGTGGATACGAAATGCAAAGGGTACCCACCATTGTTGCATTGACTACCCCATCGATTCCATTAAACCATACCGAATAGGCAGTATACAGATTATTCGTTTTTCTGTAGGAAGTGTAATTAATCGTGTGTGTGTGTGTGTGTGTGTGTGTGTGTGTGTGTGTGTGTGTCCTGGACCTGTTAGTAGGTATTTCGTAGGCAAGTGAAAATTTCTCAGCTTCATAACAAGGCAATAAGGTAGTGGTGTTATTTTCTAACCTCACGCATTCATGTAATAATCTGACTGGCTCCAATTGTGATACGTGGGAATGTTACAGTCTGGTGGTTAGTTTTACATTCTTGTGTACTTAGATCCAGCCATTAATCATAAAATAGTGACATCATAGTTTCGTAGTTGAATCATGAAGCTGTGGTTAAATAATGCAGTTTCCACCAGTCCTATCTCTTAAGGTACTAAACCATGTGGAGCTTTATAAGAATACTTTCCAAAGATTCTTTTAGTGTGGTTGTATGAAACTGTTGATAAAATTATGGGGTTGGGGGGGGGGGGGGGGGAGGAGGTGGAAGGAAGGAGCGTTTCAACACACAGTTGCAGGTAGTCAGAAGTGTTCAGAATTTTCGGAATTTAACCTAACATGTATACAGTGAGGAACTTCAGTTGCCTGTTTAACATGGTTGGTATATTTTGTTCTAGCATGGTTACTGAAATGTTACTTTTCTAACTTGTTCAACGTATCATCTTTCAACCTAACATAGATCTCTGGCTACATTACAAATGTCTGTCACCACAACTATGATTTTGATGGGCCCAATTTTTGTTAAAAATTGATATACAGGTTTGTTAGGTCATTAAAGGAAGATGTACAAACTGGTACCCTCATCATTTTGCTATTTTGTAGTTATGAATCTATTAAGTGAAAGATGACAAATTTAAAAATTCTTGGACATGTTTGAAGTAATGTAGTAAATGTAAGTGTAATTTGCCAGTGCATGCTGCTTTAACTCCACTGTCATGTGGGGGTTATATTGTATGTTAGCACTCCATCTCTCATCCATGAAGGTCTTGGTTTATAACTGCAGGGGTTACGTTTGAAGCTTTGGGTTTCACAAGAGGGCATTGCACCAACAGACTGCATATAGGAAGTCAGTGAAGCAGCTGGGAATCAAGTGCAAGAGTGGCCAGAATGTAGAATTTTCTAGAATGTTCATGGCTGTTCTATTATCTTGTTAAGGTGGGGGGGACAATCTAGTTCAGTGGGAGTGCCTGTGTACATGCTTAATTGCAATGCAGCCAAAATCCAATCCAACATCATCACACAGTGACAAGTTCCATAGACCTTCAGCAACAGCATTGTTGGTAGTGCAATTCCTGTGGGATGATACAGTATGTCATCTTGGTGTCATGTTTAATGATCATCTAACAGAACAACAACACATTGCCAACATCAGGAGGAGGGCCAAAGTATAGATCACACTGTGTACCTGGTGCTGAGTAGAAACTCGGTACTTCGTCCATACCTCGGCGTGATACTGTGCAAAGTGCTGCTCCACCATGAGCTCGAGTAGTCTGCGTTGAAATGGGGTGGTGCTGTTGACAAGGGTGTTGAGGCTCCAAACCCCATAAAACCAAATGCTCTGGGTAGCACTACTTGTGGATCACAATTTTCCTTCAGAGTTCGCACATCAAATTGCTGATGTTCAACATCTTTGGTGAATGCTTCCATTAGAATGTATGATCATTCTACAGGAAAAAATCGGGGTGCACAAATTCAGTAGATCCAGAGGCTTGCACAAAAGATACTCTTACAAGTGCCCATGAGATGGGGCTGTTGGAGAGTCACAACCTGCACTGGCAGACAATGTAAAGAGGTTGCCTAGATGGTGGTGGTGGAAGAAGGAGGAGAAGAAGCAACAAATATCGGAGGAATAGCCACAAGGTTTAAACTCTTGAAACAACAGAGAAAAGGAAATCACAAATGAAGATTTGGTTGCCTGTGTATGTCAGTATACTTCTGGAAATTGATTGGAGCAGATCAAAGAACAGTGAATGTGATAGGAAGTGAAATAGAATTAACTGAAAAGAATTGCTTAAGATAATAAACAGTGCATTAAATAGAATTTTAGTGTGTTGAGTAATATTACCATTCAACAGGATGCCAAAACATAAGAGGAGATCCTGCAAGTGGTGAATTGAAAAGAAAGAAATAGAAAGAACAACAAAAAGGTGAAATAAAAAAGGAGCAAGCAGCACTTTTAGATTCGCAATGGTAGAGTATGAATACAGTGACAGAAAACTGAACAGATGAGTACCGAGATGAAAGGCAAAACTGATGATTGTGGTAGCACTGTCAGTTTTGACCTATCACATCATTGAGAGGGCGCACATCCCTGTCTCAAGTTTGTACAATATGGCGACCATGATGACACTCACTACATATGCAAACCAAAACAAAAAATGTGAAAAATATTAAATTGCAAAAATAACATGAAACTAACAGGTCCACCACAGGAATTGGGGGTTTGGGTGGGGACAAACTAAATATCAGACAATTCTAATAAAAAACTGGTTTCAGAAATTTTGTTTGACCTATATAACTCAAATGAAGTCCACGGTACCATTAACACACACAACTCAATAACCTTGTAGTGGAAATTTAACACAAACAACAGTGGTCTAGCCCACTGTTACCCGCCACCAAATTGTAGTTTATTTTGCTGTTTTGCCCTCTGTGATCCTAGTAAAGCCAACCTTAAGAAGTACGAAACACTTTACTAGTTGCGTGTTAGTTACAATTTCTTCGGGTTCTACCAACCTGAATATTGTGTCTTTTGCCCTCCAGAGGTTCGCGTTGGAAGATTTGATGGGGTATGGTTTCATCTTCCTCGCCACATGGTCAACACTTAGGGGCTTCCTCCTCCTCCTCCTCCTCCTCCTCCTCCTCCTCCTCCTCATCCATCAAGTATAGGTGTTTCTTAAAGTTCCCATGCTCAGTCATCAGTCCTACTGTGAGTTTAATCTGTTTTTTGTTTGGGTTCAGGATCACAGAACTTTTCCTGAAATATGGCTTCAGCATCAGTAGCGTGCCATGTTTTTTTGTTTTTGACCATAGCCCAATATTCTATGTACTGCCTCCTGATTCAACTACATAGTTTTCATTTTACTTTCATCTTAGTGACGATTAGGACAAGTTCTGGTCTAATAAATGGAGTCATGATCCAGCCCTAGCCAGTCTGTCAGCTTGTTCATTGCCAATAATTCCTGAGTGACCAAGGACCTGCAGCAGGTTTACTGTGTTGCTTTCTACTCATCTCTCGAGGGCTTCATGATATGCAACCATCTTTGATCTCGCAGCTGCTAAGAAAGATTTCTGTGACCCTTGTTCTATCTATGCCAATTCTCCTTCGTGCACAATCTGATTGCAGATATTTCTGACTGGAAAACTGTGGCCAACTTTCCTAAAGAGACAGCTCTCTTTAGTCTAGACACCTCCACCAAGAGGGGCCCCAGCCTTTATAGCACCTCTTCCCTTTCTGTACTGCATGTATGTCCTGCTATTCTGTTTCCCCTCCCTTGGGGAACATGTGGATATTCTAAAGTTTCAGTAATACAGCATCGGAACAGTCCCTAGTATGTTTTTTCCCTCTTTCTTCGCTCTCCACCTCCTCCCCTTTGTCCACTTTGATGTTTGAGGCTGGTCTTTGTGTTTGACGCCTAACAGGTGACTGGTTAACACACAAGTCCCAGCCCCTGGTTGATAGATAGGGTTTGCATGTACACCTTGGTACAGAGTAGGCCCAAGAAGGGATGATTGACTGAGCTGTTACCTTCCCAATTGCCAAGTGGTCCCTCTATCTGGGCCGAGCGAGGTGGCGCAGTGGTTAGCACACTGGACTCGCATTAGGGAGGATGACGGTTCAATCCCGTCTCCAGCCATCCTGATTTAGGTTTTCCGTGATTTCCCTAAATCGTTTCAGGCTAATGCCGGGATGGTTCCTTTGAAAAGGGCACGGCAGATTTCCTTCCCTAACCCGAGCTTGCGCTTCGTCTCTAATGACCTCGTTGTCGACGGGACGTTAAACACTAACCACCACCACCACCACCACCACCACCACCACCACCACCACCACCACCACCACTACCACCCTCTATCTGGAGTTTTGTAGGTGTGAACAATCACCAAGATGGATGAGCCCTCCTCTGAGGGGGCACCCATTGGAAGGACTGTCCCATCTGAGATACTGGTAATCATAGAAGATTTTCTTGCAATGAACCAATCATCTGCATATCAGTTTGTGTCTGAATGAAATGAAGCCAAAGATTCGACAATTCTCCCAGCTGCACCGTGATTGCCCACTTGAATATCCTACATTTTACCATCTGACACTTACAGTACCATTTTTGCTACACCTCACTGTATGTAGGATATGCCCACACAAACTTTGGATCTCCAATTCGGTACTGCAGTTGTGAAATTGCCCAGTGTTACAGTAGCATGCCTGCCTCCTATTCCTACAGCTGCACAGTAAGCCATGAAATCTTTGCCTCCCCCCACATGGCAAAATTACCTGCTACACACTTGGCAGGCCAGAAGGGAACACTCCTGTGAAGGTTTTCTACGTCCCTCCAGCCAACAAACATCTCAATCCTTGACTGCCAACTGTAAAAGCTCTAAGAAATCAAACCAGGACAAACAGTCTTCTCCTCCCCTGACTGAGAGATCCACTTCAACAGTGTCACGGCATGATACCCTCGCCCGGTCCACCTCCATTTAACTTGTGGGCACCACCTGCCGTTTTTCTGCTGTGGAGTCCGCAGGTCAACCCAGGGACAATGCTAATGCTTCAATAGGTTTCATGGAACAAGATCGTCCAGCCTCTGCACCATATAGCAGAGGGTCTTCGAAAGCTGGCACTCGGCATCCGCTGAGGTGATTGCCCTTCATTTGTTCTCCCTTCCTCATTCTGCGTTATGACTCGTCTCCAGTGAAACATTAATTGCATTATGTCCAACAAGAAGGAATTAAGGCTGTTCTTGGAACCACAGCATCTGGTTGTTTTCTGTCTCCAAGAAATGAAATTGTGTCTTTGCGACCTCTTTCACCTCCATGTTTCCTTCTGGTTCACTTTGACCTTCCCTCTGAGGACTGCATTCCATCTCATGGGGGAGTCATGCTGCTTATTTGGGATAATGCCAATAGCCAATCCATCTCACTGAAGATGCAGCCGTAGGCTGTTGCAGTCTGCAGTTTCCTTATTCATTCCACCATTTCTGTTTGTAGCGTCTACATCCCTTAGTCATCGCTGTCACCAGTATAGACCTGTTCCAACTTATTGGTCTGCTCTCTCTCGTCTTTTTGCTGCTTGATTTCTTTAATGTCCACCATTCACGTGGATGCTCTTCGAGAACTTGTCGGAAAGGTTCCCTCATGGTTGATCTTTTCAATCATCAACTCAACCCCATCTGTCTAAAGACTGGCGATCCATGCTCCTTTAAGACTCCACACATTTCCATTTAGACTTCTCATTCTGCACTGCCCAGTTGCCCTGTCATCTCGAGTGATCTGTTCTGACACACATACTTGAGTGACCACTTCCTGTGTGCTATCCATTTGCAGACTCCTACCCCACCTGTCTGTAAACCCAATTGGCATCTTTCTAAGACCAATTGGAGGCTTTACTCCTCCCTGGTGACATTCGACAGAACAATATTTCTCCAGTTGTGATGATCAAGTAGTGCCTTAGGAACATTATCCTTACCGCCGCAGGATGTTGCATACTTCACATTTTTTCTTTGCTGTTCCAGTCTCCTGGTGGACTGAAGCGTGCTGTTAATGTGATTCGTGCACTGAGATGTGCTCTCCTTGTTTTTAACCATTATCCTATGATGGCAAACTATATTTGTTATAAACAGTTGTGTGCATGGTGTTGTCATATTCTTCAGGTTAGCAAAAAATTCTTGCTGGATTTCTTTACTAGTTGTTTTAGCAGTTCCATTCTCTCTCTCTCTCTCTCTCTCTCTCTCTCTCTCTCTCTCTCTCTCTCTCTCTCTCTCTCTCTCTCTCCCCCCCCCCCCCCCCCCCTCTACCCTCTCCCTTTCTCCCTTCATGTGAGGCAACTTCCATTGGCTCTCTGGGATCAAGGTTCATTCAAAGATTTCTGATCTGGCCATAGCAGGTGATGTAATTGTGGACCCTGTTACTATATTCCAACACCTTGGGCCAGTATTGTGCAGAAATTTTGAGCTCCACTCACTATCACCCCACCTTTCTCCCTCAAATACGAGTGGAGGAAGCCTGGAGGAAATTATTCTTGTCCCTGAATTGTGAATACTACAATACCACCGTTCCTAGGAGGGATTGTGACCGTGATCTCACCTCATGCGGATCTTCTGTCCCAGGGCCGAACGATGTGCACATTCAGTTGTTGCAGCACCTTTCTCTTTCGGGCAAGCACTTTCTCCTTTGTAGGTACAATCACATTTGAGCAGATGACACATTTCCTAGACACTAGTGTGAAGCCATTGTCATGCCCAGACGTAAGCGCAGTAAGAACAAACACCTTCTTTCTAGCTATCGCCTCATTTCTCCCACCAGCTCTTTTTGCAAGGTGATGGAACAAATGGTTTGTAGCCGGCTGGCATGGTGGTTCAAGTCTCACAATTGTCTAACTGCTGCACAATGTGGATTTCATGTGTGCTGTTCTGCAGTTGAACATCTTGTCACTTTGTCAACCCATGACTTGAATGATTGTCAGGAATACCAGACTGTGGCTACATTTTTTGATTTGGAGAAAGCCCACGCCACCTACTAGAGGACTGGTATCTTACATACATGTTGGGGCTTCTGATTGCACCTGCCCCATTTCCACCAGGAATTCTTAAAAGACAGAATTTTCAAGTTATATGTGGGTTTGCCCTTGTCGGACATCTTTATGCCATAGAATAGGGTGCCTCAAGGTTCCGTCCTGAGCATTGTCCTCATTGCTATAGCTGCTAACCCTATTGCGGACTATCTACTGCCAGTTATCTCCGACTCCCACTTCATGATCTACTGCAGTTCTCCACGGACTTGTCTTCTTGAGCAGCATCTTCAGTAATATCTTAATCAACTTTTGAAACATCAACAATGGTTTCACTTACAAAATCATTTATATGAAATTCTGGTGGCACAGTGGGTTTCTTGTACCTTCATTACATCACAGAAACTATGAAATTCCTGGGGCTCATGCTTGATATGAAACTGTTCTGGTCCTCCCATGTGTCTTACTTGGGTGCATGTTGTACCCGGTCCCTCAGTGTCCTGTGTGTCCTAAGCGGTACTTCCTGGGGAGTGGATTGGACCACCCTCCTCTGGTTATACTGGTCCCCAAGCCCATTCAAAACTAGACTGGGTGTTTAGTTTATTAACCCGCTCTTTCATCCATTCTGTGCCGTCTTATCACCATCCACCATCATATAATAAATTTGGCCGCTGGTGTCTTTTATGCTAGCCTGGTTGAGAGTCACTATGCAGAAACTGCCACTATCATACTGATGTGATGTCCTCCTCAAGGGTATGCATGCCGTTTGCCAAGACTGACCACCCATCCTATGCCCTCTTTTTCCATGACTCTCTTCACTGTCAGTGTGGGGTGCACCCTTCTTCTCTATTACCTCCTGGACTTCACTTTCTCCTACTGCTACAACACCTTAACTTCATGCTACCCGCCTTGTTCCTAATGGATGTGCACCTTTCTCCATTGCCCATGTTCATCTTGGACTCCGTTTGCTTCCCAGGGACACTACTTTGGATTTTATCTGTTTTTGCAAGTTTCTTGACCTTGACACACAACTTAGCGATAGTACTATTTGCACATTGATGTCTTGAAGACTGGCTGTGGTGTCGGGTGTGCCTTCATCATTGGCACCGACCATTTTGTGTATCAGCTTCCAGAACACTGCTTGATTTTTACAACAGAGCTGTTCGCACTCTATCAGGCTACCCAATGCATCTGATGACACAGGCTTTTTAATTGTCATCTGCTGCAATTATCTCAGTGCCCTTCAGAGCCTCTCTCTGCTGTGTAGAGTCCATCCCTTAGTGCAATGGTTCCAAGTAACCTTCTACTTGCTCGTTGTCGAGGGAGCCACTGTGCTGTTTCTTGGTGGCTTCTGGTCATGTCGGTCTGACAAGAAATGAGGCTGCTGGTGCTGCTACCAAGAGTGCAGCCCTGCTACATTGGCCTCCTAGCTGTTTCATTCCTTCAAACGATCTTTGTGTTGCCATCTGCTGTTGGCAGATGGTGTCACTGTGGCACCACCACTGGCCTAATCTTCACAGGGACAAGCTCTGGGGAATTGAACCTCTCCCAATAGCTTGGCCTACCTCCATTTGGCCCTCTCATCGGAAGGAGATGATTTAAGCTATGTTGCTTATTGGGCATATTTTTTTAGCCATCACCGTTTGTTATGTGTTATGTTGTGTTCCCCCCACCATTTTGTGCTCAGTGTCGTCGATAATTGATCGCCATTTCCTGATCCAGTGCCCCATTTTTAACTGCTTATGTTCCAGTGTATGTTTGGCGTCTGAGTTAACAGCTGTTTTAGTGAATGAAGTATGGGCTGTCGACTGCATTTTAATTTTTATCCACCATAGCAATAAGGTGAAGGACATTTAATCTTTGGTTAGGGGCCTCTGCTGTCTTTATGGTGTATTTTGTGGACCTTTCTTCAACGAGAAGTCCTTCTTTCTAGCTCTTTTCTTCCGTCAATTTTACTTAATGTATAGTCTCTTCAAAATTCTTTTACTTATTGGTGTTATAAAGTTATGACATGGTGCTTACGACCTCAATTTATTTTGTGTCTTAAAACAAAACAAAACAATCTAGTCTGACTGTACACCATATATTCCTGCCCCAGCACCTTCATCTGTTTTTGACCTGTCAGTAAATCAGATTATGTCTCCTGAATGAAATCGTGGTTCATTCTTCTACATATCCTTCTTCCAATTGTTACCTTGAAAGATTAATTGAAGCAGCTGGACGTTATTGTATGGTCAGCTGGCATTTTGCTGACAATTCCCATCTCTACCACACTCTGTATATTTGTCTGAGATTTTGAAAAGGATTATCTGTACATACTGCACTACTGCGTCTACTGAGAAGAGTTTCATCAAGGAGCTTTAGATTCCAATATCCCTATAAATAATACAACAACAGTTGTTACGAGACTAACTCTTAGATCCCGATCTTCTGACCCAGTTCTCCCGTGCGGGTCAGGGGCTTAGAATAGGCCCGAGGTATTCCTGCTTGTCGTAAGAGGTGACTAAAAGGAGTCTCATACTTGTTGGCCCTATGAGTTCAGGTCCCATTATATGTCTTGAACTGCCTCTTTCAAAATTCTACAGAAGTGTGGGTCATATGGGGAAGGATGCCTTATGTGGTGCAGAGTTATCCATAGTGCCCTTATATTTGATCTCATGAATCTCTTGCCATGGCTTTGCATCTCTACCTGCGATTCAACTATTTGGCCGAGGATGATTTCCGGGTTATGTCATCTTTTTCCGTTTTCTCCTGTCCTCTTTCGCCCCTGTGATAATATTGGATTTCACTGTACCCAACATCCAGCACGGTAGCCAGTCCATTGTGGTGGGGCTGTCTTGTACCCATTTGGTGGTAGCCCCCCTGTCAACACAGGGATCACACTGCTGATGACTGAGCAGTAAACTCCCCACATAAGCCAAGGAGTAGATGCCTGTCTTTCTGAGGCATCAGGACTCCCGCCCATCATGGCAGTTAGTTGCTGCGGCTGTGTGGTGCCTATGGGGAGAGCCCCTGATTGGGGTGGGTGGCACGTTCCACATCATTACGAAAGAATCGTGTTCATGATCCATGGAACAAGTATTTTAACTAACTAACTAACTAACTAACTAACTAGCATCAGGTTGGATGACCTGCAATGAAGTGGACTAAATCATCTCTTGCTGGTGACTGTACAGCACATTTCTACATATGAAGCTTCAGTTTTTTGTTGAAAACCTTGAGGGTACGTTTGGAGAAGTGACAGCACCGTCTAAAATGCAAAACAGCGCATTCTTGATTGCGAGAGCATCCCCAGCCCAATCCCGAGCGTTACTCGCCTATGACAAGCTGGGTGATATTCTTATTTCCATCACTCCCCATAAAAGCCTCAACATCGTCCAGGGGGATCATTTTCCATCGCTATCTCCTCTTGCAGTCTTACGACGAACTCCGCGTCGATTTAGAATGGTGGGATGTTCATTTCATCTGGTGCATTTACAGGAGACCCAAAGACAACAGGGTTTCTACCAGTGCCTTCGTCTTGGCCTTTGAAGGTGATTAATTGCCTGAAAAGGTCAAGGTGATGGTTTACCGCTGTGACATTAAACCGTACATCCCTCCCCCTATGTGGTGCTTTAAGTGCTGGAATTTTGGGCAAATGTCTTCCTTCTGCACTTCCAGCACCACATGTCGAGACTGAGGAAGTGTACTGCACCCAGATACTCCATGTGCACCTCCTCCCACTTCCATCATCTGTGGAGAGTACCACTCTCCTTGTTTGCCAGACTGCCCAGTACTCCTTAAGGAGTGGAAAATCATGGACCAGTTGACTTATATAGAGGCTAAACATAAATTTGAAAGATTACAACCCATTCGGTTGATGTCGACATATGCTGCAGCTACGTCACCATTGCCATCCTAAGTGCCAGTGGTTCCTCACTCTGTGCCACGAACAGTGGGCCCTCTGGGCCACCAGAGTACATCTGCCCTCTTGGTGGTAGGGGACAAATCTTCCTCCATTGCTTCCAAAGCTCCTACTTTGGGAGCAAGGCCCCCCAAATGTAGGGGATATCAGTCCCTTCTCCCCTGCCTGAGAAGCAACAGCCTCCTCCAGCTCCTCTCGTGCGGAAGGGGTCCCTTGGGTCCCTCTCTCCCAAGGCCTCCATTAATGCCACAGCAGGCACTCACCAGTGGCTCAAGGAGCCAAAAGCTGCTTGGCGAAGAGCTTCACGGTCTTCCTCTGTGCCTGAAGGTGCTTTGGGAAATCTTCCCAGCAAGGCCCTAAAGAGAAGTGAGAGAGCAAGCAAACTAAGTAGTAGTCTGCTAAGAAACAGAACCCTCTGGTGGCCCCAACACCACCACTCACTATCAGTTCTGCATCTGAGGATGTAGTGGAGATCTTAGTGCCCCCTGCGGTCCTGGATCTCACTGAATGGCTAAAAATACTCAAATCGGTAGCAGCTTGTGACCCTGAGGCATAACCTGCCTCCTTGCGCACTTCATGCCTTCCCACCTCACGATAATGTCGTCCTCCAGTGGAATTGTGGTGGTTTTTTCCACCACTTGGCTGAGCTACAGCAACTCTTAAGCTTTACACGTGCTTTCTGCATTGCCCTCCAGGAAACCTGGTTCCCGGAAATGGACACTTGCTCTTTGCAACTGAAAGGGCTACTACAGGAACCGTAGAGACCATAATCGAGTGTCAGGTGGAGTTTGTGTCTATGTCCTGATCTCAGTGAACTTTTGTCCCCTTTAAAACTTTCTTGAAGCTGTGGCTGTCAGTTTAAGGATGACACAGGAAATAACTGTCTGCAACGTATATCTTCCTCCAGATGTGCAGTACCCCTGAACACATTGGCTGCACTGATTGATCAACTCCCTAAACCTTACCTACTTTTTAACACTTATAATCCCTTGTGGGGTGGCACCCTGCTCACTGGCACAGATATGTCGAAAATTTACTGTCATAGCTAAACCTCTGCCTCTTAAATACAGGTACCCCCACACATTTCAGTGTGTCACACGGCACATATTCGGCCATTGATCTCTCGGTTTGCAGTCCTAGCCTTCTCCCATCTATCCACTGGAGAACACATGACGACGACCTGTGTGGTAGTAAGCAATTCCCCATCTTCCTGTGACAACCCTGGCATCATGCCCACAGATGCCTACCTAGATGGGCTTTCGACAAGGCAGACTGGGAAACTATCGTTGACCAGGCCATTAAAACATCGTTTCTGTGGCAGAAAACACAATCCCTCATTCTTTAGGGTGCCCCCATTGAAAATCAGTACCTTGGGGGTCGCTGAGGCAATTAAAGAGTATCAGTAAGCTCTCCAGCGACATAAGTAGCATCTTTCCCTAGAGCACCTCATACCCTATAAACGGCTCTGTGCCTGCATCCTCCAGCGTATAAAAAGACGGAAACAGGAGTGTTGGGAGAGGTATGTCTCGACTATTGGGTGCCATATGTCACCTTTCCAAGTCTGGACGAAGATCAGACGTCTTTTTGGGCACCAGACCCCAATTGGTGTCCCTCGCGTTAATATCAATGGTGTGTTATCTACCGACGCAAACGCAATTGCCGAGTGCTTTGCCGAGCACTATGCTCAAGCCTCTGCATCAGAGAATTACCCCCCCAGCCTTTTGCACCATTAAATGGCGGATAGAAAGGAAAGTCCTCTCGTTCACTACATGCCTTAGTGATCCCTAAATGCCCCATTTACAGAGTGGGAGCTCCTCAGCGCCCTTGCACATTGCCCCGACACAGCTCCTGGGCCAGATGGGATCCATAGCCAGATGATTAAACATCTCTTGTCCGCTACAAGTGACATCTCCTCGTCCTCTTCAACCGGATCTGGTGCGATGGCACCTTTCCATCGCAATGACAGGAGAGCACCATTATTCCAGTGCTCAAACCCAGTAAAATTCCGCTTGACATGGATAGCTACCGGTCCATCAGCCTCACCAACTTTCTTTGTAAGCTGATGGAATGTATGGTGTGTTTGCAGTTGGGTTGGGTCCTGGAGTCATGTGGCCTACTCACTCTGTGCCGGGGCGGTTTCCGCCAGGGTCGCTCTACTACTGATTCTCTTGTTGCCATCTTTTTTGATTTACAAGAATCATGTGACACCACCTGACGACATCATATCCTTGCCACATTATAAGAGTGGGGTCTCCGAGGCTCGCTCCTGATGTTTATCCAGTTTCTTGTCGCTTCGTATTTTCTGTGTCCAAGTTGGTGCCTTCCATAGTCCCTCCCCCTTCCCCATATCCAGGAGAATGGGGTCCTGCAGTGCTCTATATTAAGTGTATCTCAATTTCCAGTGGCCGTTAATGGTCTAGCAGCAGCTCTAGGGCCATCTGTCTCACCCTCTCTGTATGCAGACGACTTCTGCATTTCGTACTGCTTGACCAGTACTGGTGTTGCAGAGCGACGCCTACAGAGAGCCATCCACAAGGCGCAGTCATGGGCTCTAGCCCACGGTTTCCATTTTTTGACCACAAAATTGTGTTATGCACTTCAGTCAGTGTCGTACTGTTCATGAGGAACCGCAACCTCACCTTACTGACTTATCAACTCACTGTAGTGGAGACATATTGATTCTTAGGACTGGTTTTTGATGCCCTTCGTCAATTTAAGTGAAAGTCCTGGAAGGAACTCAATGCTCTCCGCTACCTGAGCAACACTGACTGGGGTGCAGATTGCTCTACACTGCTGCAGCTCTACAGCGCCCTTGTTCAATCCTGCTTTGACTATGGGAGTGTGGTTTATGGTTTGGTGGCGCCCTCAGCGTTGAGTTTACTCAACCCAGTGCAGCGCTGTGCGACGGGAGATTTTAGGACGAGTCCAGTGACCAGTGTCCTGATGGAGGCCAGAGTCCCTCAATTGCAGATCTGACATGCACAACTGCTCGCCATTTATGTTGCACACACTTGTAGTTCTCCTGAGCATCTGAATTACTATCTCCTTTTCCCACCTGTGGCAGTCCATCTCCCGCTTTGGTGACCCAGGTCAGGCGTAACGATTGCTGCTCACATGCGATCCCTTCTGTCTGAACTGGAGTCCTTCCCTTTACAACCTCTATGTGAGGTCCATTCACATACACCTCCATGGTGTACATCTCGGCCAAAGCTTTGTGTGGACCGTTTGCATGGCCCTAAGGAGTCTATTAACCCCACAGCTCTCCGCTATCACTTCCTCTTGATTCATGATATGTTCCACGGCTCTGAAGTTGTTTATACTGACAGCTCGATTGCTGATTGTAACGTTGCCTTTGCCTATGTCCTCGGAGGCCACAGTGAACAGCATTCTTCGCCTGCTGGCTTCAATATATTCACTGAAGAGCTTGTGGCCATATCTTGTGCGCTTCAGTACATCCATTCGTGTTCTTGTGAGTCGTTTCTTCTTTGTTCTTATTCCCTGAGCAGCTTACAGGCTATCGACCAGGGCTGCCCACACTATCCTTTGGTAGCGACCATCCAGGAGTCCTGGTACAGTCCAATCGTTCAGTGGTGTTTGTGTGGACTGCAGGACAGGTCGGAATCTCAGGCAACAAACTTGCTGGCAGGCTCGCCAAACAGGCTACCCAGAAACCACTTCTGGAGATGGTCATATCTGAAACTGACCTGCGTTCTGTCTTATGCCCCAAGGTTTTTTGGCTTTGGGAGGCAGAATGGCATAACAGTACACACAACGGACTGTGTGTCATTAAGGAGACTGTGAATGTATGGAACTCTTCCGTGCAAGGCTTCTCACAGGGAATCAGTTGTCTTTTGTCGGCTCTGTATTGGTCAGATGTGTCTAACACAGGGTTACCTCGTCCATCGCGAGGTCCCACCTCAGTTTCGCTGTAGCTCACCAATGACAGCCATCCACCTTTTGCTGGACTGCCCACTTTTAGCCGCTCTGCATTGGACTTTCAACTTTCCCAGCACTCTACTTTCTTTGTTGGGTGACAATGCCTCAACAGCCGCTTTAGTTTTACGTTTTATTCGTGAAGGTGGGTTTTATCATTTCGTCTAAATTTTAGCACATGTCCTTTGTCCCTGTGTGTCCTCCACCTTAATGCTTTTTAGGGTGGAGGTTTTAATGTGGTACAGAGTGACTGGCTTCTCCTTTTTATTCTCATGCTCAGCCAGCCATGGTAATCTGCTTTCTTGTTTCAATCTCTTCTACCACTTTCCTGTGTCTCTGTTTTTTTCTTGTCCTCTTTTTTTCCCCTTTGTAGTGCTTGTTGCTCTTCTGTCGCTCTTATGGTTTTTCCTTTCTTTCAGCTTTGTTTTGTGTGTCTCGTTGGTTTCACTCCCATGCTTGTGGAATTAGTTTAATCAGAACGAGGGACCAATGACGTAGCAATTTGGTTCTTTCCCCCCCCCCCCCCCCCCCCCCTCTTTAAACCAACCAACCTAGATTAGGAAATGAGACACTTAAAGCAGTAAATGAGTTTTGCTATTCAGGTAGCAAAATAACTGATGATAGTTGAAGTAGAGAGGATATAAAATGTAGACTGGCATTGGCAAGGAAAGCGTTTCTGAAGAAGAGGAATTTTTTAACATAGAGTATAGATTTAAATGTCAGGAAGTCGTTTCTGAAAGTATTTGTATGGAGTGTAGCCATGTATGGAAGTGAAACATGGAGGATAAACAGTGTGACAAGAAGAGACTAGAAACTTTCGAAATATGGTGATACAGAAGAATGCTGTAGATTAGATGGATGGATCACATAAGTAATGAAGAAGCATTGAACAGAATTGGAGAGAAGAGAAATTTGTGGCACAACTTGACAAGAAGAAGGGATCAGTTTGTAGGACATATTCTGAGGCATCAAGGGATCACCAATTTATATTGGAGAGCACTGTGGACGCTAAAAATCGTAGAGGGAGACCAAGGGATGAATTCACAAAGCAGATTCAGAAGGATGTAGGTTGCAGTGGTTACTTGAATATGAAGAACCTTCACAGGAAAGAGTAGCATGGAGAGCTGCATCAAACCAGTCTCTGGACTGAGGACCACAACAACAACAGATTTAAGGCCTTGTAGTTACCACCATTTACGTTTAGGAATACATTCTTTACCTACCTTTTCTTTCTGCTTCCTCCTCAGGGACCTAGACAAGGATTTGCTGTTGACCTAGTCCAACTTCTCATGGGTAACCCTACCCTACCCAAGGGATAGTTTTGATCGGCTTTGTATATGTTGTTGTGTAGAGCAAAATAAGAAACACACTTTTTTATATGTTCCCATATGTGCACTAAGAGGTGAAAAATTGAGTTTAATATTTCTAAATACATACTATTGAAACTGTAACATATATAAAAACCAGTAAAATAAAAGTTTAAACGAAGGAAATTCCAGGTTAAAATATCAACATCACTAGGGAAAGGGTAGATTGCTAGTCACTGTAACAATGGTAAGCCACTGAGTTGCAGACAGGCAAAATGAAAACTTTTACACATTCCAGCTTTTGGCCAGAGCCTTCTTAGAACACGCACGCACACGCACACACACACACACACACACACACACACACACACAGCAAGCACACTTCACACACACATGACTGCTACACCAGCAGCTCTGACCATGAGAATGCAGCTGTGTCTTTAATATGAATCTGGAGTGATAAGGGGAAGGGATAGCAAGGTAAGAGTGGGGGTGGGTGGGGTGGCGTAGAAGAGGAGTGTCTGACGCAGCTTGCTGGAACTAGATTGTGGCCTGATGAACTGCCAGCGGTGGACTGTGGAGGAAACAACGGGGAGCAGAAATGTAGAGGAGCAGGGAAGGGGAAAGAGCAGGAAGGTACTTCAGCAGAGGGTGGCACACAATGAGGATGGGGACATAAAACAGGAGGAGATGATAGGATAGAGGTGGTGGGAACTGTTGGGTGGGTGTTATGGTTACCATAGGTTAGGTTGGGACAATTTTGGGAGCAGAGAATGTGTTGTAAGGTTAACTCTCATTTGTGCAATTTAGAAAAGCTGATGATGATTGGAGGGGGGGGGGGGGGAGGGTGCTTCAAATGTCCCTGTTTGTGAAGCAGCCATTGAAATCAAGCATGTCATGTTCCGCTGCATGTTGTGCTACAGGGGCGGGCCTAATTTGCTCTTAGCAACCTTTTGGCAGTGGCTGTTCATCCTGAAACCACACCTACATTCTCACGAACAAGCACACCTCATACCCACAACTGCTACCAGCAGCAGCTCTGACATGAATACAACTGTCACGTAAATAGCAATTTGGAGTGGCACGGGGAATACTGAGGGATAACATGGTACAGGTGGTGGGAGAGGAAAAGAGGAGAGGGTGTACAGGGACTAGATTACAGCCCAATGAGAGTAGCTTTGACAAATGTCCTTCAGATTCCAAACCGACTACCTCATCCGTCGTACACCTAACTTACTTTATCCTAACTCGTAGCTACTTCTCTTTTATGATTTGAATAATGAATGACACAGTTGCATTCATTCCCAGAACATTTAATTTGATGAATGAAATTAAGTTACTTCTCTTTTGAAGGGAAGGTATACAAACAAATCTTTGGCGCAGTCTTGGACACCCGCATGGCACTCTTGTAAGCAGACCTGTTCATGGTCAATATATAGGAAACCTTCCTAGCCTCCAAAAACCCCAAACCTCTATTCTGGTTTCATTGATGATATTATCAGGATCTGGACTTAGGGCCAAGACACCCTATTCTCATTCCTTCACAACCTCAACACCTTCTCTCCCATCCCCTTCACCTTCTACTCCTCAACCCATTATGCCACGTTCCTGGACATTCACTTTGTCCTCTCTTGTGGCTCCATCCGCTTCCTTGTCTACATTAAACCATCAGCTGCCAACAGTACCTACATTTTGACCGCTGCCATCCCTTCCACACCAAAAACTCTGTCCCATACATCCTGGCTACCCGAGGACAGAGTACCTGCAATGTCAAAAATTCCCTTTCCAAGTATGCTGAAAGTCTCACCAAGGTCTTCAGGACAGGCATTATGCCGTGGACCTAGTCTGCAAACAGATTTCGTGTACCATTTCTCCATGCACCCCGCATTAAATTTCTGCTGGCACATATAACTATATGTTAAGGCATTCGTGGATTTTGCAAAGATTTGAGTTTTGATGTCCATGTGAAGGATAATTCTCATCTTGATGCATTTCCAAATTGAAGCGTGACATGTGAATTACACACCTTGGCCTCTCCTATCCACACAATTTTTGGTTTTACAGTCCCCACAAATTCGTAACCTTTTTCCCTTCAATTCTTCTTTGTTTGGTATTTGCACTCGAGTGATGAATTTATTGTTTTTTCTTAGAAACAATCCAACATCTTATTTTTAAATTATGAACCCATTTTGATGAAGTGTTGAGCAAATGTTGTGATAAATTACCATCATCCCCTGCTTTCAAAGCCCACCTCTTCATATCCAGATCATGAAGTGGAACTGATTTCTCCATGGAAATATGAAATTTATTCAGTACATGCTTAGAAATACCTAATAACTTTTGTCACTCCTCCTGCAGCATCTGTGCTTCCCATGTATACACATCCTCGCTCTTTTGTTGTACAGTTTCAAATTTGTTTTTAACAGAGCACCAAAATGTAACAGCTTTTTGTTTATATTGATGGTCTGTACCACATTGTGCTTTTTATCGTATTCTACAATTTCCTCATAATCTTCTTCAGTTAGAAAAGAATATGGTATTGCACTTTCCTCCTCTAACCTGAAAGTGGTGACTTTTCATAGATATGTCATTACCAGTAGCATCTTTATTAAAGTCTTCTATCTGAGATGCAAGAGTAATTTCTTCGCTAGTGATCGTATTGTATTGTGGCTGATCAAACTTTGTACATGGAAAATGCAAAATATTTTTTAGATTCATTGACGTGTTCCCTATGTCCCTGTGTAGTAATTTTGTGTGTGTGTGTGTGTGTGTGTGCGTGTGTGTGTG
This sequence comes from Schistocerca gregaria, assembly GCF_023897955.1. Taxonomy (NCBI): domain Eukaryota; kingdom Metazoa; phylum Arthropoda; class Insecta; order Orthoptera; family Acrididae; genus Schistocerca; species Schistocerca gregaria. Next base: position 582,962,166 of record NC_064921.1, read on the forward strand.
TGTGTGTGTGTGTACACAATAAAATCACCCACGGGAAAGTAAGGAGAAATTCTCTCTTCCTTCCTGCTCCTGTCATGAAATTGCATTTGCCCAATGTGCTTGATACGAAAAATCAAAGTGCAGTCAGCATATTTTTGATCTGAACTTGATACGAAAAATCAAAGTGCAGTCAGCATATTTTTGATCTGAACAATTCTGCGTTTGCTCGTTATTGTACAGATTTACAGTAATGTTACAACAGTAGCATACCAACAATCTAAAATATCATAATTAAATCAACTGGAAAAGAAGAAAAAGAACCAGGTGTAGAGAAAACACAAATACAACTAAAGATATTTTGTATTCCATAAAGTTTCCCAGGAAAAAATATGTATTTGGATTTTATCCATACTGGATGAGAGGTCGTGGATGTAAAAAAAAAAAAAAAAAAAGAAAGAAAGAAAAAAAAAAAACGGCTCAACCACTTGTTTATAGTGTAAACCACTAAGATTGACACGTCAAGCTTCCATCATCAGAATAGTAAAAAGTAAAAGAACCTGTTAAAACTCGCTAAAATGGAACATGTGCCAGACACAATAAAATTGGTAATAAAATTAAAACATCATGGCTACTTCCCTTGTTGCAGCTGTGTCTTCCAAGGTGCATCTCCACATAGTCATCAAAATATAAAAAAAAAAAAAGAAAAAAAAAAAAAACCCTCGCCTATGGTGTTAAACATCTAACCACATGGTTCTCTCCTCTTTCATCGTAAAACGCCCATGCGTCTTCATTGATACCACATACCACGTAGCCAAACACGACACCGAAACGAGAGTGAGCTCATGCGCAAGTAAATAAGGAAGTCACAGAGATGCCTATACAAACAGATAACGTATACATGTTCCAAGGACATCCTGCCAATTGCTAAAAATGTAGTTACTAAAAGAAGATTATCCACACTATGTATAGTAATTTCCATCTGTTCTAGTAGATCCAGCTTTTTTCCTTTGTCCTGTCTATGTAAAATAACGAGATCCTGATCTATTCCCAACATGGGGTGTCCCGTTTCCCAAATATGCATGGCTACAGCTGACTTTTCGAAATTATTAAGCCGGAAAGCATCGCTATTTTCTTGGTAACGTACTTTAAAGGACCTACCAGTTTGGCCTACATAGCTTGCCTTGTACATGTTACACTGAGTTTTATAGACCCCAGCTCTCTCATATTTATCGCTTTCCTGCTGCAAATTATTTCTTAGCTTAAATCGCAGCGTATTATTGTCTGAAAAGTGGTATCAACTTTAAAAGGTTTGAAAATGTTAGCGACTTTTTGCGAAATGTCACCAAAGTATGGTATTATGACTCTCGTAATATTATTTGCGGTATTTTTCCTTGCATTCGCGCGCTGTATCTGTCATATTAATTTATTGACAATGTTTTGGTGATATCCGTTAGCTCTGGCTAGTTGTTTCACGATGTTCAGCTCAGTCATTCTGTCTTCTTCATTCATAGGAACTCTAAAGGCTCTAGCTATCAAAGATCTAAAAGCAGAAAGTTTCTGGCTATTAGGATGATAGGAATTATTTTGTATCAACACATCAGTTGTGGTTGGTTTCCTAAATATTTTAGAAACATGCCTACCATTTTGTTTCCTAATACTTAGGTCGAGAAATTGCAGTTCACAATTTTTCACTTGTGCCTGGTGCGTGTTCCATTTTAGCGAGTTTTAACAGGTTCTTTTACTTTTTATTATTCTGATGATGGGAGCTTGACTTCCGAAACACGTCAATCTTAGTGTTTTACACTATAAAACAAGTGGTTGAGCAGATATATTTTTAACATTAAAAATATGTATATTTTTCCTGGGAAAAGCGTATTAAACAACCCAACAAGACAAACTGGCATTGAAGAGGACACACATGGGGCATGCATACAGTGATATAGAGATACTTCTAGCTCGTTTGTGACACACACACACACACACGTCTTCGGCCTCGGACAAATGAAACCACACTACAAAGGCCTTAAAAGCCGAAAGCTATAATTGTGTTAATTTTTTTGTTGTGCCTATCGCAACTCAGCATCTCCTCTATATTGAGTAACAACTTTCCTTCTCTAATATTTTCCATTGTTTTATTTGTGATAAATGTGACTTTGGAGTAGAACATCATAATTTTTTTTAGTAATGATGCTATATCCTCCTGCGGTGTTGGGCTATAAGTGACTCGTGGCAATTCTTGCTTGTCATAAGAGGTGAATGATAGGTTTTTTTATTGGTCACGGTTTTACTTGGTATTTTTAGTATTCTTTGGACTTTGAAGCTTTCACATTTTTAAAGCTTTTTCTGTCATGTTTTTCGGTTTTTTAAATTCTGGTCTCTGTTCTTGGTTTGACCTCCACTTTACAAATTTTAGTGAAGTGTGGACCATTTGGGGGAGGACACCTTACTGTGGTGCATAAACTCTCCACTGTGCACTGTTATCTTTTGCACCTAACACTCAAGTGGATCTATCTTTGTTCCCAAGATCCAGCATGGTAGCTAGTCCATCGTGGTAGTATTGTAGCGTTCTCGCTTCCTGCGCACGGGGTCCCGGGTTCGATTCCCGGCGGGGTCAGGGATTTGCTCTACCTCGTCAGGACTGGGTGTTGTGTGTTTATCATCATTTCATCGTCATTGACTCACAAGTCGCCGAAGTGGCGTCAACTAAAAAGGACTTGCCATACGGCGGCCGAACTTCCCCGCATGGTGCCTCCCGGCCAACAATGCCATAAGATCATTTCATTTCATGTCATGTACCCTCCTGGTGGTAACCCCCTGACAACACAGGGCTCGCACTGATGATGCCTATGTAACCTCCCCGTGTCAGCCAGGGAGTAGGTACCTATGCATTTCAGGGTACTGGCACTCTGGCAAACAGCTACCATGCCAGCTGGTCTTTGCCTTGGCAGTGTGGTGCCCACTGAGAGAGCCTCCAACGAGAGTGAGTGGCATAGGGGTGGATGGTGTTCAATGAAATGGATCAGATTTAACGGTGACCACGCCAACACAGCTGTCTCAACAGTCAGGAACAGTGATTTTAATGCAAAGGTATACAATCCTATGGCATTTCCGTCTTTGAGCATACCGCAAGACAAGAGCCAGGTAAGGGGAAATGGAAGTGGCCAGATTACCGAGTCCTGGGTTTGTTGCAGAACTGACAGTAAATCTTTCCCTAAAACAAAGCCACTGTTTTCGTTGAATATATTAAAAATCGTTTTTTTTTCCTTTTCTTTCTTTTTTTTTTTTTTTGGGGGGGGGGGGTGGGGGGGGGGGGGGGTTGCTGCTATAGGGAAGATGAGAAATGGATCTTTGCCAATCAAAACATCGAACGCCAACCAATCATGGGTGCTTCAGGCCCGTGTCACAGATAGAAAATATACCAGTCACAATTTCTCCTCATAATGCACTCAACAGAATCCAAGGCATTATCTTCTATTGGGACGTAATGCTACAGTTTGATAAAGCACTGTGAGATAATGTGGGTGACGTGGAGACCATTTTGTTTGTTGCATACATAGGAGAACCAAGGATAATAGTGGACATTAGGGCTTGTACCCTGGCCTTTGGATGCAATGTTTTGCTGGGAAGACTAGGATCATGGTTTATAGATGTGATGTCAGGCCTTATTTCCCTCCTCCAATGAGAGATTTTAGATGCCAAAGGTTCAGATACATGTCCTCCCACTGTTCTAGTGAGGCTATCTGCAGGACATGTGGACGGGTACCCCATGAGGGCATCCCTTGAGACCAACCCCCTCAATGTGCCAACTGTCGGGAACCGTACCCTCCTTGTTCACTGCAGTCCTCAGTGTTCAAAAGGAAGAAGAAAATTCAAGAGTGTAAAATGCTTAACTGACTGTCTTACTGAGATTGTAGTGGTTCGCCTTCTTTGCTTTATTTCTTCGTTGATTGTCCTCGGTGTCGACATTCTGCATTGCTACACTGGCTGAAAATGGGTTTTGGAAGTGCAGCTACTGTCTACTGTAAATTATGTAGCCGACAAATGCACAGTTGCAGTTCAGTCTTTTGCTTTCACTTTTCACAACTCCTTCCCAATAATACACAGTTATATGTGGCCAGTGGACCATTGTTCTAACTTCCCATAAGCCTCATTAATAGTTAGCAGGTGAATATCCACATATTGCTACAAGAGTTTCCTGTTGAACAACAACGAGCATTAAAAACATAACCACATAATTCACAGTTCTTTCGGAACAATCAGGTACGTATGGAGCAGACACTGTCATTGGTTTAACACGCTGCCTATTGGTGTAACACTTATTTCACTGTTAAGTTGATACATTGTTCTAACCAACACAGGTTCCTCGTTTAAAACTCGGCCGTGGACTGACTGTGTAGTGACCAAAAATCGGTCCCTTATATATAATCACAATAATAGGTACTGAAACTGTACAGTGTTCAAAGTTAAATTTACTGAAATTACAATTAAGACTTAACTCATTAAATTAACTGAAGTCATCAAGACATAGGTTCTTTTTAACAGTTTCTTCTACTACAGGGGTTAAGCCAAATTATTTGTTTAAATGATGAAATTAACAGATATCATTACACAAACAATACTTTTGACAAAACTGTTAATTACCTGGGAATTAATTAAGGGCTGGATTTGCTAACATGTTTTCGAATAGAGCCAAATAGATAATTTAAGCTTGCTAGTTTTTGTCTTCCAAATGTTTACAGTTATTGTAGAATTTATATTTGTTTATAAGTAACAATGGAATTAAAGTTACGAAACAGTTACTGATTTCACCCTATAACAGAAGATCCTAACTGGTAATAGTCAAAATAAATTAGAAAATCATTTACATACTTAAAACTAAGCACAAAAATAGATCTGGTGCTATACTCTTTAAAACTGAGGGGGCAACCTCTCTCTTTTATGAACATGCAGATTATACTCATGTTTGTTAATGGTAAATAGTTAAAAGTAAAAAGAATTTTAATGAGGCAGATGGAAAAACAAGAGGGTAAATAAAAATATCCTAGCTAGCTTTGTCACAAGAAGCAAAGAAAAAGTTTGAAAGACATTATTCGACTGATATGGTCTCAAATTTTCTTACTGTTATGTCACAGTCCATACTTCATGCAGTGATGAGGTATCGCAAGACATCTCCTGGCCCTGGTTGTATTCCAGGGCCTGCCCTACAGTTGGGAGATTGAGTGTTAGCTCCCTCGCCCCCCAACACCTGTAGCACTGGTGGTTCCCACACCATTGGTTTGGCCAGAGATGCCTCATCATCCTCTGGCATCCAGGCTGAAGAAAAATATGGTCCTCCGTGTTCCGGGAAGATACAATGGGGAAATCATCACAGAAATTGAAGTGCCACAAGGATAAGCAGAAAGATAAATTACTTTCTGAGGCTTCGGATGTTCCGCTTCCCTTCATTGCAGAGGTCAAGCCTATGTACACTGATGACAGATCACACAGTTAGTTGGACTACAACCTGGAAGCAAAGTACACACACCATCTTTTCCATTCACCACTTTCTAGACCTGGTTCCAACGATCCTCTCGTAGAACTATAATGGCTGCTATCACCATCTGTCCAAACTCTGTCATTTAATGGCTACTTATTTTGTAAGTGGCATAGCATTTCGGAAATGCTGTTAATGGCAAGACATCTCCCTGCTCCGAAAAACTATAAACCTTACTGTACCAATTGCATTAATGCCATGAGATTGCCCTCCACTCTGATACACCCAGTGATCAGGTGCCCCTAACCAATGCACTATAGGCTGTGGACATTAATGTCTGCTTGTCAGTTCAGATCATAATGTGTTATATTTATCAACCCCCTGATGGATCTTTTCAGTATCACGAGCTGTTAGAGTGAATGGAAAGCTGCCACCCCTCTTCCTCTTATTGAGGGAAATTAATGCCCATAATCCTCTATGGGGACGGCGACACCCTCCCTCACAGTGGCAGAGTGCTAGACCACCACCTTGCAGAATTGGACATCTGCCTACTCAATACTAGAGCTGCAACACATTTCAGTGCAACCCACGCAACATACTCAGCCATTGATCACACAGTTTGCAGCCCGAGTATCTTACCCCTGATTCAGTGTCATGTCCGTGACAATCTTTGTGACAGTGACCATCTTCCTATAATCTTTCCCTCTCCACTTGCAGACGTCTGGAACATGCTCTACGTTCATCACATCGAAAATATGACTGGCAGGCTTTGTCCTCTACAGTCACTTTTGCAGCCAGGCATGTGATGGATATCAACAAAGTGGTAAAGGATATTATTGATACTATTATTCATGCTGCAGCAGCAGTGATACCTAACTCCTCCGGCTCATCTGGACGACCACCAGTGCTATGGTAGTCTGAAGATATAGCCACAGTTATCAGGGAATGCTGCAGATCACTCAAAGACAAGTGCCATTCTTCTATTGATAATTTAATAGCATTCAAGAGACTCCGGGGGAAAGCGTGGTTGTTGACGGAGAAAAGGAAGCAGAAGTGTTGAGAGCAATATGTATAATCTATGTAGTCCTACAACGCATCATCCCAAGTATGGACTAAACTTCGCCTCATTTGCAGCATCCACCACAGATTGTGGTTCCTGGCATCCGTGTAAATGGTAACATCTGCACTGAACCTCTTGTACTTGCTGACTGTTTTGTGACACACTTCACTGAAGTTTCCACATGTAGTAACTACCATCTTCATTTCCTGACCCAGAAACACCTTATTTAGCACTGCCTGCTATTCTTCCATGCATACAGCTCCCTATCATACAATGCCCCTTTTAGTTAATGGGAACTTTAGAGTGATTTGGTAGTGTGTCGAGAATCCACAACCAAATGCTCAGACATATCTGTGCTGACAGCATGAAACATACAACCATTCAGGTGGGTTATCACTAAATTTCTTGTTATAGCAAGTACAGCAATTTTCACACTGTGGATGTGATGGAAATGGTTACTTGAAGACCAAGACATTCCTACAACACCTATGTCAGATTTCCAACAATTATGAAGTTTTTTTTCACTTTTCGTTAACACCAGCTTCTTGTGTCCTCCTCCATAGCCCACACACCTCACCCTTTCACAACTGAATTTTCTCACTAACATTGTATATAACATAAAGTTCAAATTAAATGCAAAACTCTATGTAGAATGATTCACAGCAAGTTCTCCACTCATTTGTTATAAACAGCAGACTAGAAATTCAGTGATGTGAAATATGCAGAATGTAGAAAAAATTCTAGCTCATTACACAGAAATATGTTCCCCACCTTGAGTGCAGTAACTAGTAACACTAGTAAAATGTAGACTGGCTATGGCAAGGAAAGCATTTCTGAAGAAGAGAAATTTGTTGACATTGAGAATAGGTTTAAGTGTAAGTATTTGTATGGAGTGTAGTCATGTATGGAAGTGAAATGTGGACGATAAACAGTGTGACGATAAGAGAATAGAAGCTTTCGAATGTGGTGCTACAGAAGCATGCTGAAAATTAGGTGGATGGACCGCTTAACTAATGAGGAGGTACTGAATAGAATTGAGGAGAAGAGGAATGTGTGGCATAACTTGAATAGAAGAAGGGACCGGTTGGTAGGACACATTCTGAGGCATCAAGGGATCACCATTTTAGTATTGGAGGGAAGCATGGAGGGTAAAAATCGTAGAGGAAGACAAAGAGACGAATACACTAAGCAAATTTAGAAGTATGTGGGTTGCAGTAGTTAATCGGAGATGAAGAGGTTTGCATAGGATAGAGTAGCATGGAGAGCTGCATCAAACAAGTCTCTAGACTGAAGACGACAACAACAACAACACATTAACCAGACAATATATTGTGCAGTTTTCTTAAGGTTTTGTGATGGGCACTTTCAAGTAAATAATTCATAAAAATGCAATTTTTAACATTTTTAGTAGTAAATATTTACATAATACGGATAGAAGCGAAGTTACTGTTTATAATAATATCAGTTGTATCTAGTAATATAACAAGGAAGTTCGCATTCTGTGACTCCAAATTAGGGAAAAAAAGTGGAAAAAAATTGAAATTTTTGTGTTTTCTTCTTGTAAGTTAGAAGAGAACCCAGCTGTGTGTGTGTGTGTTCTCCATCTTGGTCCTGCAAGAATTGGGTATCTGTTCAGTAGGCTCCATGGAACCCTGTGTGGTACAAGGCCAATTACTCAGGGAGGTCACCTGATATCATTGAGGGTATGTTAATGATAAATCTTCCCAGGTACCATACACCCCTTGGCTTGGATCACATCACACTTCGGGTTGGATATCTCGGAATTTGGGGGAGGACTGTGGATGTGGATAGGGGAGAGATGGGTGTTGTGGGATACTTCATCTGGTTCATCCACTGAGACCTGTCCAGCATGGGAGACCCTGTCAGTAGCTGTGCTTCCACTGGCCTAGTCCTAAGCTTCTGGCACACACACAAGTCTCTGTCACACAGACAGTGCTTCTACAAGACCATATTCCCCAAAGAGGGACTTATTAGTTCATATGAAATCTATGATACCACAAAACCACACGCAACAAATCCATTATCTGACACTTCAGTTGACCTATGTTGCTAAGATGAAGCCTGCACTACCAAAAACACCAAAATTGCTCTTGTAACTAATATAACAAACCTCACCAATATAGATAAAAATTAATTCTGCCATACTTACTAATCACAGACCAATATAATTACCAACAACTAATAATGCAACACAAAAATTCATAAAAATTTGCATCAGCACCGATTTCGATATACAAGAAACACACAATTATGGAAATACGTGCATGTATTATACTACTACTCATCACACTGTTTTACTTAGGTGCTAAGCAGAGGATGCTGAGAGCTGAGGCTTGCATCTGATTTGTAGCGCATTGGATGTTGGGAAAAGCCGTGCCACAAACTCCTCCCAGGGCAGTCAGCGTACATTTGAAGTACAATTTGGATAACAGTTCTTTTTTGCAAAGGAGTCATCAGAGTGTATGGATTTCATGTTGAACAGCCTCTTCTCTCAGTTTTGTAAATAATATTGTCACTCACAGTCGACAACACCACATATGAATCAACACCAGATTCACAATCGCTAAGGTGCAGGGTACTACAGTGTAGCTACGGTTGGCAAAGACCATAAACAGTCCAGAGGCACACAGTCAGCGGACTCCTACCAATCGCAGAAGGACCCAGATAAGATGTGTGGCCATTATAATAAAAAGAATAAAAACATTCATACCAACCAAAGTTAGCCAACTCATAGGTATAGCAATAGCAAAAAGTCTTCAACAATATTTCTTGAATGGCTACCTAGACTTCAAACAAGGAACCACCCCACATGGAACGTCACATGTTGTCCTACCAACAGTGCCACATATACTGGTTCCTGGTCCGAGTGGCAGCAACTTTGGCCAATCTTGATCCTTTCCTGCAAACTTAACAATTCGTGTATAAGGCAATTAAACCAAATTACTGTAGGAATTTAACTGAGGACAGTGTGTCATCTCCCATAGTGCAGGAACCAATTTGTAAACTTTGTTTTCATATCCATAACTAACAAAAATGAAGCACAAAATTAAATATCCAACAGTAAACAACACACTGCACTGATAATCCCAAACCCAGAAATGAATCAGTTACTGTTAGCAAAAACACATTGTTCTTCCAATGTACTTCAATAACACTTAATTTTTATAAGAGGAGAGTACACCATTTCACTTTGAAACATTTATGCATACTGCATAATGATGATAAATAAGGGAACAATCTTATTCCTAATTCTTATCATTTATTTCAAAACTTTTTAGTTACTGAATATGCTGAAGTAGAGGCAGATAAATGATAATCATACAACAGAATGAAAAGAAATTGCATAATTTGATAGACGCATTCATGCATGACAACAGTGTTGGAAGACTGGTGAATTTACGATCAACTTTAGAAAGTCCACGACACGTGCACAAATACGCACAAGGTGCTATGACCTATGTAAGAAAACGAGGTTGTCCTTGTATATTTGCAACATTCACTTGCATTTTGTCATGGCTGGAGATGAAAGAAGATATGATTTCTGGATGAGCTCCTATTGACTGGCATGCCACAACAGCTTGAGTTGTTTGACAAAAACAATGAGACTCATGGATGTAATTAAAAAGTATCATATTTTTGGAATTGCTAGATGCTGGATGTGCACAATTGAATGGTAGTATTTGCATTTGTTGCTATCACATTGGGATGGTCACTAGGATTTCTTTCATCTCTTATGCATCATTGCATATTTCAAGGGAACAAATTTGAGATTCATCTATAATGTTCTCGAGCTTTTACAAATATTTTTGAAGCTACATGAATATTTTCCAATGTTCTAAAATATTCTAGAATACTATGAATGTATGGGAATGTTGCCAATGTTTTATTAGGAAATGTGAATTTAACAGTACTTAAAGTATTTTTTGGAAACAAAGAATTTGGAACATTATGTAATTAAATAGATGAAAAATCTACTCATCAATAGGTGGCAGGAGAGCACAAGCGTAAATTTGCAAGCTTTCGGAACGAGTAGCTCCTTTTTCTGGCAGAAGGATTGAAGGGAAAAGTAGGGGGATGGAGGAGGAGAGAGGTTGAGTGAGGTTAAGGTGCAGGTTGTAGCAGATGAGACTAAATGCAGTTCAGTTGTTACAGCATTGAACAAAGATATGGTTAAAGAGATGCAAGATATTCTGGCTACATAGCCAATTGCTGATCACTTTGTGGTGATCAAAAATACTTTAATCACCACCCTGTTACAATCAGAGGCGAAAAGGCTTGAGAAGTTGTTGCATATAGAATAATTGGGAAATTGCATCCCCTTCTGGTTGCTATGCCACCTGTGGGCACTTGCAGGCAGTACAACCAATGATGATGTACTCAGAAATATCTGGCTATCACAGCAGCTGAGGTGTAGGTGTATCCAGCCATCCAATCTGCCATTCTGCAGCAGTGACGACTTCCGCCAGCAGATCTTCGATTGAGACATACATTTATATGCCACAATTTCTCAGTCTAGGTCTATGACACAAGTTCATGTGGCAGTTTGCAGTGGTAAACATGGGACCCTCATGCTCAGAACTGATTTCATATCATTTTATGGTCTTTTACGAGACTTCTGGCATCAGTCTTTTTCATACCACTACTAATTTAATAGCCAGTGAACATTATGCTGTATGATTCGTGCAATACATACTATCAAAGGTAAATCTTCATACTTAGAATTTCTCAGAACTTCCCATTCATACACCCATCTGATGTGTATACAACAGACCATGTTACATTATACACTCCCTATCCCAGAACCTCTTACCCACACCCGGCTTTGTAGATTGACACCTAAGTTGCGGGTAATGAAGCAAGAGTTTTTGTCCATGTTGTGTCAAGGGTTTGTCAACCTCAACCAGTAGCTTGGCCTCACTGCTGTATATCATTTCAAAGAAGAATAATGGGTGGCATCCGCATTATGGACAACTCACCACAAGTACAATCCCTTATAAATATCTGATGCTCCACATTGAAAATTAAGCACACAACGTACACAGCACACACATTTTCTACCAAGTAGTTCATCCGTATCATCAGATGCCTGTCGTGCCCAAATATCTATCCAAAATTGTTGTTACTACTCCATTCAACCCCTGTGTATTTGTGAGAATGCCATCCAGGTTATGCAGTGGTCCAGAAATGTTCTACAGTTTTATAGTTGAGATAATGTGCAATCTTGATTTCTGTTATGTGTACATCAACGCTGTTTCGGTAATGTTTGCTATGTAATCATAGCACATGCAGGATTTGCACCAAATTTTAAACTGTGGCCGTTTGCAGGGACTGATTATTAAACCTCAGAAGTGTGTATTCGGAGTGACAGATGTGCTGTTCCTCAAAAACACAATCAATGCCCAAGAAATTCGGCTGTCGCAAAAGAAAGTTGAAGCCATAGTCAAATACCCACAGACGGTCACTATCCAGGAGTTGCGATCATTCCTAGGTATAATAAATTTCTATCTTCATTTTGTACTCAACCATGCATTGGCAGCTCCATGAATAAATGGTTGAGAGCAGCCCCGAAACCAATGGATGAAATTTTGCAGATTGTCAAAGCAGTGGCAACTTCTCCAAAGGGAAGACTGCCATTGCAGAAACTATACTGTTGGTGCATCCTGTCACCTAGGCCCGCACTTTGATGGTAGATATGTTGGCAACTGCAATGGAGCAGTGTTGGCAACCTCTTGTGCTTAGAAGCTTTCACCAGACCAGCGAGGCTGGTCATCATATGATCATGAGCTGTATTTGGCATATGTTGCCAAAGAAAAAGTTCTGCCATATAGTCAAAGGATAGCAGTTTACTTTGGTCACAACCACAAGCCAGACAGTTGCATTTCATCAGAAGCTGGGCAAGGCATAACCATGACAGCTACACCACTCAGATTACGTTGGCCAATTTACAATGCATGTTATTCATGTTTAGGGTGATTTGAATGTTTCAGCAGATGCTCTCTCGCGTGTCAAATTCTTACAACTCTAATAGAGTATGAATCTCGTTCCAAGTCACACTGCCTTGATCCACAGTAGTGAGTGGCAAAGAGGCAACCATTTGTATCCCTGCAGTTTTAACACCAAGGCATTACGTCATTACATAACTTGGCACATCCAGGGGTCCATGTTATGTTGTATCTTGTGAAGTGCACTTTCGTGTGGCTGAGTATAGACAAAGATTTTAAGCTATTTATGCGACAGTGCATGTCTTACTAGATTACTCGAAATCTCAAAGTATGACTTTGCAAATTTCTACAATCCAGTCAACAATTTGAGCATCTCCATTTAGATTTATTGGGCCATTACCATCATCCAGATGTTTTATTTACTGCCTCATGGCATCCACAGCTTTCTGCTTTGGTCAGAAACCTTCTCATGGGTAAGATAACCGCTGAGACTGTGGCGGCAACCACATTTTTCAAGGATGGACTGCCCATTTTGGCTTGCCACTTTGTGTCACTGCAGATAAAGGCCGATTTGTTTAAAGCATTCGCCACACTGCTAGGCATGTTTACAGCTTACCACACTGCAGCTAATAAACTCATGGGAGGACTGCACCATCAATTGAAGGCAACATTAAGAGGTCATGATTCACAGCATTAGATGAAAGCATTGTCCAATGTGCTCCCACCTTCACACATCCATGAAGGAAGACCTCAAGGTTACAGAATCTGATCTCGTATATGGCCAAACAATAAGATTCCTTGAGCATATGTCTAATGGATCTGTCTGACTCTGATTTTGTCTCCAAGCTGTGGGTACACATCGGACACCCTACCCTTTGCATCCCAAAGCCAACTCACTAGCCCTTTTAGGGACTCTAGTAACATGTGACCAAGTCTTTCTCTGGTAAAATGTGGTATGTGAGCCACTTCAATCCCCCATATGATGGACTTTACACAGACCGTGATAGGAACAAAAAGATGTTTCAGATTGATACTACGGGTATTTGCACCATACTCAGTGGATCGACTCAAGCCTGCATTTCACAGCCCCCCCATCGGCATGGGCACTGCAGCTACACCACTTACTGGAAATACGACACCCTAGCTACCATCAGCTAACCCACCAGATACCAGTCACAACAATCAACAGACCCCAAAGTTACAGGTACTGCAGCAGAGATAACTATGCCCCAATGTGCAGTGAATTATTATTGTTGTTTTTGTTGTTGTTGTTGTTGTTGTTGTTGTGGTCTTCAGTCCTGAGGCTGATTTGGTGCAGCTCTCCATGCTACTCTGTCCTGTGCAAGCTTCTTCATCTCCCAGTACTTACTGCAACCTACATCCTTCTGAATCTACTTAGTGTATTCATCTCTTGGTCTCCCTCCACAATTTTTACCCTCAACACTGCCCTCCAATGTTACAAATTTGTGATCCCTTGATGCCTCAGAACATGTCCTACCAACCGGTCCCTTCTTCTCATCAAGTTGTGCCACAAACTCCTCTTCTCCCCAATTCTATTCAATACCTCCTCATTAGTTATGTGATCTACCCATCTAATCTTCAGCATTCTTCTGTAGCAACACATTTCGAAAACTTCTATTCTCTTCTTGTCCAAACTATTTATCGTCCATGTTTCACTTCCATACATGGATACACTCCAAACACATGCTTTTAGAAATGACTTGCTGACACTTAAATCTATACTCGATGTTAACAAATTTCTCTCCTTCAGAAACGCTTTCCTTGCCAATGCCAGTCTACATTTTGTATCCTTTCTACTTCGACCATCATCAGTTATTTTGCTCCCCAAATAGCAAAACTCCTTTACTACTTTGTCTCATTTCCTAATCCAATTCCCTCAGCATCACCCGACTTAATTCGACTACATTCCATTCTCCTCGTTTTGCTTTTGTTGATTTTCATCTTATATCCTCCGTTCAAGACGCTATCCATTCTGTTAAACTGATCTTCCAAATCATTTGCGGTCTCTGACAAAATTACGACGTCATCGGCAAACCTCAAAGTTTTTATTTCTTCTCCATGGATTTTAATTCCTACTCCAAATTTTTTTTTGTCGCCTTTACTACTTGCTCAAAATACAGATTGAATAACATCGGGAATGTGCGACAACACCCTATCTCACTCTCTTCCCAACCACTGCTTTCCTTTCATGCCCCTCAACTCTTATAACTGCCACCTGGTTTCTGTACAAATTGTAAATAGCCTTTCGCTCCTTGTATTTTACCCCTGCCACCTTCAGAATTTGGAAGAGAGTGTTCCAGTCAACATTGTCAAAAGCTTTCTTTAGGTCTACAAATGCTAGAAACGTAGGTTTGCCTTTCCTTAATCTTTCTTCTAAGATAAGTCGTAAGGTCAGTGTTGCCTCACGTGTTCCTGTATTTCTACGGAATCCAAACTGATCTTCCCCAAGGTCGGCTTCTACTAGTTTTACCATTTGTCTGTAAAGAATTCGAGTTAGTATTTTGCAGCTGTGGCTTATTGAACTAGTAGTTCGGTAATTTTCACAACTGTCAACACCTGCTTTCTTTGGGATTGGAATTATATTCTTCTTGAAGTCTGAGGGTATTTCGCCTGTCTCATACATCTTGCTCACCAGATGGTATAGTTTCGTCAGGACTGGCTCTCCCAAGGCCGTCAGTAGTTCCAATGGAATGTTGTCTACTCCTGGGGCCTTCTTTGACTCATGTCTTTCAGTGCTCTGTCAAACTCTTCACGCAGTATCCTATCTCCCATTTCATCTTCATCTACATCCTCTTCCATTTCCATAATATTGTCCTCAAGTACATCGCCCTTGTATAGACCCTATATATACTCCTTCCACCTTTCTGCTTTCCCTTCTTTGCTTAGAACTGGGTTTCCATCTGAGTTCTTGATATTCATGCAAGTGGTTCTCCTTTCTCCAAAGGTCTCTTTAATTGTCCTGTAGGCAGTATCTATCTTACCCCTAGTGAGATAAGCCCCTATATCCTTACATTTGTCCTCTAGCCATCCCTGATTAGCCATTTTGCACTTCCTGTCGATCTCATTTTTGAGACGTTTGTATATCTTTTGCCCGCTTCATTTATTGTGTTCTTATATTTTCTCCTTTCACCAATTAAATTCAATATTTCTTCTGTTACCCAAGGATTTCTACTAGCCCTCGTCTTTTTACCTACTTGATCCTCTGCTGCCTTCACTACTTCATCCCTCAAAGCTACCCATTCTTCTTCTACTGTATTTCTTTCACCAGTTTCTGTCAATTGTTCCCTTATGCTCTCCCTGAAACTGTGTACAACCTCTGGTTCTTTCAGGTTATCCAGGTCCCATCTCCTTAAATTCCTACCTTTTTGCAGTTTCTTCAGTTTTAATCTACAGTTCATAAACAATAGATTGTGGTCAGAATCCACATCTGCCCTGGGAAATGTCTTACAATTTAAAACCTGGTTCCTAAATCTCTGTCTTACCATTATACAGGGTGTTACAAAAAGGTACGGCCAAACTTTCAGGAAATATACCTCACACACAAATAAAGAAAAGATGTTATGTGGACATGTGTACGGAAACGCTTAATTTCCATGTTAGAGCTCATTTTAGTTTCTTCCACCTACACTCAATGGAGCACATTATCATGATTTCATACGGGATACTCTACCTGTGCTGCTAGAACACTTGCCTTTACAAGTACGACACAACTTGTGGTTGATGTTCTTATCCGAGCTCCTACGCATTTTAGTCGAAGTGTTCGTACGCTACTCAACAACAGATTCGGTGACCGATGGATTGGTAGAGGCAGACCAATTCCATGGCCTCCACGCTATCCTGACCTCAACCCTCATGACTTTCATTTATGGGGGCATTTGAAAGCTCTTGTCTACGCAACCCTGGTACCGAATGTAGAGACTCTTCGTACTCGTATTGTGGACGGCTGTGATACAATATGCCATTCTCCAGGGCTGCATCAGCGCACCAGCGATTCCATGCGACGGAGGGTGGATGCATGTATCCTCGGTAACAGAGGACATTTTGAACATTTCCTGTAACAAAGTGTTTGAAGTCACGCTGGTACGTTCTGTTGCTGTGTGTTTCCATTCCATGATTAATGTGATTTGAAGAGAAGTAATACAATGAGTTCCAACTTGGAAAGCAAGCGTTTCCGGACACATGTCCACATAACATATTTTCTTTCTTTGTGTGTGAGGAATGTTTCCTGAAAGTTTGGCCGTACTTTTTTGTAACACCCTGTATAATCTCTCTTTATACCTTTTGGTATCTCCAGGATTCTTTCATGTATAAAACCTTCTTTCATGATTCTTTAACCAAGTATTAGCTATGATTAAGTTATGATCTGTGCAAAATTCTACCAGGCGGTTTCCTCTTACATTTCTTACCCCCAATCCATATTCACCTACTATGTTTCTTTCTCTCCCTTTTCCTACTCTCGAATTCTAGTCACCAATGACTATTAAATTTTCGTCTCAATTCACTACCTGAATAATTTCTTTTATTTCATCATACATTTCATCAATTTCTTCATCTGCAGAGCTAGTTGGCACATAAACTTGTACTACTCTAGTAGGCATGGGCTTCGTGTCTATCTTGGCCAGAATAATTGGTTCACTATGCTGTTTGTAGTAGCTTACCCGCACTCCTATTTTTTTATTCATTATTAAACCCACTCCTGCAATACCCCTATTTGATTTTGTATTTATAACCCTGTATTCACCTGACAAAAAGTCTTGTTCCTCCTGCCACCGAACTTCACTAATTCCCTCTATCTTTAACTTTAACCTATACATTTCCCTTTGTAAATTTTCTAACCTACCAGCCTGATTAAGGGATCTGACATTCCGTACTCCTATCCTTAGAATGCCAGTTTTCTTTCTCCTGATAACGACGTCCTCCTGAATAGACCCCGCCTGGAGATCCTAATTGGGGACTACTTTACCTCCGGAATATTTTACCCAAGAGGATGTCATCATCATTTAACCATACAGTAAAGCTGCATGCCTTCGGAAAAATTACGGCTGTAGTTTCCCCTTGCTTTCAGCCATTCGCATTACCAGCACAGCAAGGCCGTTTTGGTTAGTGTTACAAGGCCAGATCAGTCAATCATCCAGACTGTTGCCCCAGCAACTACTGAAAAGGCTGCTGCCCCTCTTCAGGAACCACACGTTTGTCTGGCCTCTCAACTGTATTGCTGAGGCACGCAAGCCTCCCCACCAACGGCAAGGTCCATGGTTCATGGGAGAGGGCAGAGAATTGTAGTCCATAAAATACCCCAATGGACTCCATGAAGCAAGACATTTTGAATTGCGCTGTGCGAGCATGTACACACACACACACACACACACACACACACACACACACACACACACACACACTGCTGAGGAATGAGTGAGTTCACAGAATTTAGAAAATTTGTGTTACAATGTTAATTTTGATAAGTAATTACATATGTCTGCTTGTGTCTGTATATGTGCGGATGGATATATATTTGTGCTTGTGCGCGTGGGCGTGGGCGTGCGCGTGCGTGCGCGGGTACAGTGCAATTCAAAATGTCTTCAGTAAGGACAACATATTTCTGGATTTTTTGGTGCTTATTGGAGTTACCCGCAGGCATTAATAAAGTCAATGAACATATCACCGAACATAAATACTTCAAGCACTGTGTATACCTGTCCCTTTTCCCCCTAAGGTAAGTCTTTCCGCTCTTGGGATTGGAATGACTCCTTACGCCTCCCCTTAAAACCCACATCCTTTCGTCTTTCGCTCTCCTTCCCTCTTTCCTTATGAAGCAACCTTGGGTTGCGAAATCTTGAAATTTGTGTGTGTGTTTTTTATTGTTTTTATTGTCTCTTATCAACATACCAACACTTTCATTTGGTAAGTTAATGCATCTTTGTTTTTATATGTATTTCAAACTACTTAGCAGCAGTTATTTTTGTTTCCATACATTTATTCTATCAATTTTGACTGAAAGTGTTTCATGCATGGTTAGAGTCCCCTGAGCTCATCACACTCAAAAAGTTCAAGTGCTCAGTCCATTGTGTCATTAGAAAGATCTTTGCTGTGGTTTTTGCGTAATACTACTAGCACACCTTGTTTGTTTTCTATCGGCTTTAATCATATTTTGAGATAAAACTCTCCTGAATATTTTTTGTAATAGAACAACTTCTTGATGCCAGTGTAAGAATCTGAATTTTGTCAACATGAGTAGAGAGGAACACTTTTTCTTTAAAGTCTTGCGATAACCGAGTGTAATCAGAGCAGTTTATGCAGTATTGTTCACCTGAACCTCCTGGCTGCTATAACATATCCAGATCAAGGCCACAAGCATACAACACTTGACTGGTTATTAAGTTTTATGCTGTATTAACTTTGCACTTCATATAGGGTTTTAAATTACTTTTACGTTTATCTGAAGTTTGAGGTACATCATCTTCAAATGAAGCTGAAATTGTAATAGAAGCCAGAATTTGTTGCAGAGTTCAACCATACTTGCTGAATTTTTTTGCTTATTTTCCAGAGTCTCATTAATCGATTTCAACTTTTTTCATTTGTTACGATTATTGGAAGAACGTTAAACAATATCTTTGTAGAGGCTCAAATTTTGTCAGCAGAATGTATGTACAATAAAGACAAATTGTATATTCAGCATGGAACTTCAGGCCAGAATCACTCAACAGTAGTTTGCTTTGTTAGGGAGAAAAGTCTCAAATATTTTGCAGCCTTTTCCTGTGATAATGGGTTAGCACTCTGGCGACTTGAAGCATCCAAATGACCAAAAGTACACTTAAGCAGGCTGTCTTTGCATGATGAATACATATGATTTTCAAAGCATTATTATGAAAAGTCACTAGCAAAAATACAATTTTATTATATCTGTTGCTGTCGGCTACTTTTTTCTTGCATAATACTGTTCTAAAAAGTTGAAATATTACAGAATGCCTCTAGTGTTTTATTTTCTATTCATGGCATACTGAAGTTGCATAAATATGCATTACTGCTTTCCAAAACATTATCTGATATTTAAAAACTTGACAAAATAGTAATCTGTTTGACAAAATTCGTAGAGAAAATGAAGCTTTCTATACTGAATGATAGTTAAAAGTATCGATCAGGTGCTCCATGAGATAGAAAGATTCAATTCAAAAGAAACTAATTTTTTGCACATAATTTTTTCATCATTGAATCTCACCCTCATCTATCTCAAAAACAATCACTGTGACAATATTTGCAAGTGTCATAAATAAGATAGCCTATTGGACAGCACGATCACGAAAGGAGACTTGTAAACAAAGTATGAGAAATTGCAAGAAGATCTGTTGCAACAAAAAATACTGAAGACTTTGAGCATTGTTTGGAGTGGAAACACTTAAAAGGATATACAACTTCGATTACTTAAAATGCAAACTGTTCAGCTAATTTCCCAAATTTTGCAGCTTTACCACAGCTGTACACTCCCAGTATTTGAAACATGCCCTCTTCTATATATATATATATATATATATATATATATATATATATGTCTGTGTATGTGCGGATGGATGTGTGTGTGTGTG
The DNA here is from genome assembly GCF_023897955.1 of Schistocerca gregaria. Lineage (NCBI taxonomy): Eukaryota > Metazoa > Arthropoda > Insecta > Orthoptera > Acrididae > Schistocerca > Schistocerca gregaria. The sequence goes on from NC_064921.1 coordinate 582,982,242, forward strand.
TGTGTGTGTGTGTGTGTGTGTGTGTGTGTGTGTGTGTGTACACCTGTCCTTTTTTTCCCCTAAGGGAAGTCTTTCCGCTCCCGGGATTGGAATGACTCCTTACCCTCTCCCTTAAAACCCACATCCTTTCGTCTTTCCCTCTCCTTCCTGAAGAAGCAACCATCAGTTGCGAAAGCTAGTAAATCTGTGTGTGTGTTTTGTTCATGTGCCTGTCTGCCGGCGCTTTCCCGGTTGGTAAGTCTTGGAATCTTTGTTTTTAATATATATATATATATATATATATATATATATATATATATATATAAAACAGAAAGACACTTCCACATGGGAAAAATATATTAAAAACAAAGATTCCAAGACTTACCAAGCGGGAAAGCGCCGGCAGACAGGCACATGAACAAAACACACAAACACACACACAGAATTACGAGCTTTCGCAACTGGCAGTTGCTTCGTCAGGAAAGAGGGAAGGAGAGGGAAAAATGAAAGGATGTGGGTTTTAAGGGAGAGGGTAAGGAGTCATTCCAATCCCGGGAGCGGAAAGACTTCCCTTAGGGGAAAAAAAGGACAGGTGTACACTCGCGCGCACACACACACACACACACACACACATATCCATCCGCACATACACAGACACAAGCAGACATATTTAAAGGCCTTTAAATATGTCTGCTTGTGTCTGTGTATGTGCGGATGGATATGTGTGTGTGTGTGTGTGTGTGTGTGTGTGTGTGTGTGTGTGTGTGTGTGTGTGCGTGCGAGTGTACACCTGCCCTTTTTTTCCCCTAAGGGAAGTCTTTCCGCTTCCGGGATTGGAATGACTCCTTACCCTCTCCCTTAAAACCCACATCCTTTCATTTTTCCCTCTCCTTCCCTCTTTCCTGACGAAGCAACTGCCAGTTGCGAAAGCTCGTAATTCTGTGTGTGTGTTTGTGTGTTTTGTTCATGTGCCTGTCTGCCGGCGCTTTCCCGCTTGGTAAGTCTTGGAATCTTTGTTTTTAATATATATATATATACTTAAGTTGCATCAGCTTACAAAGTATTAAAATTATGAGGCTGGAAATTTATATCTTCCTTGGTTGTTTATAAAATGTGCACATAAATTTTGAGCAAAATCTGAGGTAGTCAAGTCGGTAACATCTGTAAATTAGATCATTTGATGTGGGAGTCATCCATTGTATAATACTATAACAACAAATACATGCCTTTACAGTAAAATGAGTTTGGAAGTAGTGAGTTAGCAATAGCACCAGTTTATTCCTAGCACTATTCAGGAATTTTAATTACCTGAATACATGTTTCACTATCCTGTCCATAACTAAACCAAGAAGTTATACATACAGGATGTACATAAAGTCCAGGAACACTTTGTTATTTATTGTACAAGAACTAAACATTGTACAGACACCATACATATTGCATTTTGAGGAGAAACTATGAAAGTTTTTTTTTACAAACATTTGATATGCGAACCATAAGTGACCCGGCAGACGTCAATACATTAATTGAATTCTTGCCATACCCATCCCAGCATGGCATCGTCGACTGTGGCAGTCTCATATTCTCTCATGGAGCTCTACTACATCACGTGTTAGAGGTAGTGCATACACCAGATCTAATGTGTCCTCACAGAAAAAAGGCCGATGAACAGCCGTAGCACTCTTGTTTTTGTCGAAGTCCAACACACAGAAAGCTCGCTCTTCACCTGAACTTGCCATGTTTCCGAATAGTGCTGACTATCAGCAGATTACCAAACTACACTGTGGCGGTATACATGGGAAGAAAAGAAAAAAAAAATAGCTTTCAGGGTTTCTCTTCAAAATGGCATATGTATGATATCTGTGCAATGTTTGATTCTTGTGCAATGTTTGATTCTTGTGCAATAAATCATTGAAAGTGTTCCCGGACTTTATGTACAACCTGTATATGAAGAGATTTGCCCAGGATAATCTAGCCTGGAGAATTGCCAATGCACTACTCACAGTTTGTTGAACTATCTAGGAAAAATTCAAGACCCACCCTCAAAGCTTTACTTCTGTCAGTACTTCTCTCCTGTTTTCCAAACTTCACAGAACTTCTCCTGCACACCATGTGGCACTAGTACTCTTTCAAGGAAGATGTGTAGACATGCCTTAGCTGCAGTCTTTGGGTAACTCAGCGGGAAAGAGGAAATGAACATGTTTTGATTTAGACTTCTCCAAGAATACCAGTAATGATGGCATTAGGGAATAATGATAAGTATCACGTGCAATTTACGGTATGCTTGTTTACGTGTAATGAAGTTAGGCATTCTTTTCTAATAATGACTGTGTTACATAACAATGAATCACTTGAAAATTGTTGCTTTTATAATTTTTGTATACAACTGTTGTGCAAAATAAATTTAGCATACCAATGATGAGCCAACGAACTTTTTAAGTGGAGTGCACATTACATTTGTTGGCACATTATGTTTACATAAATTCATAATGTCATATAGAATGTGGAATCAAGTACCAGCTGTGTTAGCATGTTAAACAACAAGAATTAATATTCCACACTGAAAATGCAGATGGAACAGAACTGTCCATGTTACCAGATTATGCTTCTATTTATGCGTGCATAGAATGTTTTAGTAAATTTCGGTATTTCATAAGTTAGTCCCAGAACCTTTCAGAAGACAAATAATTGCAGGAGGCGGAAATCTATAGTGATAGCATCATGGGCATTTTACGGCACGTGGCAGAAACTTTGCCGCAATTTTCTGGCAATATTATGAAGTGCAGTCAAATGAAACCCTAACATTTACCACAATAGGACCGTGGAAAACTTCAGTTCAAAAGTAATCACCACATGTGTTAAGATATGTTTCCCACTGGGGGACAAGACGATCAATTAGTGTTTTATAGATTGTGGTCACCCACTGACAGATCAACAACCGCACCCTTTCTTGCACTCCCACGTCCGACTCAGACAGACATTCACACGTTTTTGTTCAGTTTGCCAAAGATGGGCTGTACAGAGGATGCTGCGGTGTTCCATGACCTAGTCATTGAGCATAGCCTTTGTTTGAATGGCATTGGGGACAGGTATTATCATGCAACAGGAAGATTGTGTCCAACAGCATTCCTGGGTATTTTGATTTTATGGAACATTACAGTTTCAGCAAAATGTCTTCTCAGCACTGTGCATTGATTGTGGTTCCACACTTGAGGACCAAAAACGATGCATCATGACCTTATATGGTGTCACCATTTAAAGCCCAAGGACCAAAGGCAAAGCCAACAGTGGAAACGCCTAAACAATGGCTATATGTCTTTCCAGTAAGGCAGTGCAGAGGATGATTTGTGGCAGTAGAGTATGCCAGTATTTAGTTACTAGGCCTGCATCAAGCAAAACACATTTCAGGGTCGAAATTTACCATCATCATTTGGCAGGACAACTGTTCAAACCTGTGTCCCAACAATTCAGATTCAGGTTTTCCGTGATTTCCCTAAATAACTTAAAACAAATGTCAGAATGGTTCCTTTGAAAGGGTATGGCCAATTTCCTTCTCAGTCCTTCCCTAATCCAAGCTCGTCTGTCTCTTAATGACCTTGTTGTCAATGGGATGTTAAACACTAATCTGCTGCTTGTAATGATTCTGCCATTATGTTTGTTGTAAGACTGAAGAAAAAATGTTTGTAGTTGTATAACATAGCAACAGAATATGCAGGGCTAATCACATTATGAATGACATTAGTCCAAGCAGGTTGTAGTTTTTCACCTGAAATGTTGTAAGATGGAGTCAGATGTGGGAATTTACATCCTGCAGTATTATTGAAGCCAACAGCCTTGCCGCAGTGGGAACACAAGTTACCATCTGATCACTGAAGTTCAGCAATCTTGGGCTTGGCTAGCACTTGGATGAGTGACTGTTTAGGTCTCCTGAGCACTATTGTCAAGCGGGGTGCACTTAGCCCTTGTGAAGCAATTTGAGGAGCTTCTTGATGGAAAAGTAGTGGCTCTGGTCACGAAAACTGGATCTGGTCACGAAAACTGACAATGGCAGGAAGTGCTAACCGCGTGCCCCTCCATATCTGCAAAGAGTGCTGCCTATTGTCTGAGAATGACATGGCAGTCGGTCTGTACTGTTAAGCCTGGTAACACCAGCAGTTCTGTTCCGCTGGAGAGTATTATTGAAATTCACGAGGACATGTATGTAACTGCAAGTACAAAAGATGAGACTCTCCATTTTGCTATCAGTGTTGGTTAGATGGATAGACCATCTTATTAGTTTTGTCTTTGGTACATATCAATGTTAGTAATAAAATATTACAGCTCTATTACGAAAGTACAACCATTTCAGCTTTTGGTAGCAACAACTTGCAACACATGAAGTAGCATTGGCGAACAACTCTTCCTGCTCATTGGGCAATTTCGGTGATGTTTGGACACATGCACTTTGTTGGTCGTCACCACACTGTACTTGTTTGCAAAGCAACGTTAGAATGGGTGCCCAGTGCTTTGTGCTGCTCTGTGGCACTGTTCAACTGTAATATGGAGCTTAGAAACACAGTGATATTGACAACGTTATAATAGCACAGTGGTGACTGTAGATGTTAGTGAGAAGAGGAATTTTCACTTTTTGGTTTTGTTGTGTATTTATTTCCCTTGGCTAATAGTGTCTCACTTTGTTTTGGCAGATTGCACATGATTGCAGCTTATCTAAAAGCAGAAAATTTTTGATTTGCAGTTTAGTCAATCACCACTTAACATATTAGAACTGTTTGCATTTTTCAGACATGTTTTTTCAGATGCTCGATTTTGACAAACTCATTTTACACTGTTTCTAGTTTCACATTTTAATTCCACAGTCTTGCATGGAGCTATTTAGACTATCTATACACAGCTGCCATCTTGAAAAAGAAATCAAGGTGTACTCCAATCATGGCTGTGTATTGGAAATACTTCAAGTCAGCATCAGCATTTAAACAATTAAAACATTGTAAAAATTTGTTCATTCATTTATTTATGTATCATGCTCTGTAGTCACCACCATGAAGGAGAAACTACAGAATGTTGAGTGGTTTAAGATGTACATTAATGTAGAGGAACGACTGCTTAACAAATTTTGTACACTGCATTAATAGTTATCTATCACTACAGTGCTGTGTAATATTTTATGCTTACACAGGTTAAATTTAACATAATGAAATTAGCTGCCGTGGTCACGGAAGTGCTTGTTTTGGTGTCTGTGTGGTTGTATGTGTGAATTTGTGTACTGTTGCTGAAAAAAGATCTAGTGCTTGAAAGCTAGTGTGTTTACTGTTTTTTCGTTATGTGTGTCTGTGCTCTGTTCATTGATTCGCCGTAGGCGAGTGGTTGCCTTTCCCTTATTTTACATATTGCTTCATCCAAGAATTTCAATTATTATTGTACATTACATATAAAGAAATTGATGAATTTAAATATAGGGCATAAGCTGTGTATATGTTGGAGACATATGAAGACAACAGTGACTGAAAAGAATGGTGAGGAAATGCTCAGAATTATTGAACTATTTCAACAACCAGGTTTTGTTGGAATTTGCAAAATCCCCTCGCCCTCCCTCTGGAAATGAGCCTATGTACTAACAAAACATTGTTTAGGTCTGAAGTGTTCTGGCTATGTTGCTATACTGAAGGTTGAGGTGCTGCCATTATCTCCACCAGTATATGAAAAGTGTAGTTGCTGCTCACCATATGGCGGAGATGTTGAGTCGCAGATAGGCACAACAAAAAGACTGTCAAATGAAGCTTTCAACCAAACAGGCCTTCATCAAACACTTTGTTTGACAGTCTTTTTGTTGTGTGTATTTGAAGCTAAGCATCTCCTCTAAATGATGTGTAGCAACTATCCTTTCGATAACATTGTTAGTGTTCCATTCTGGAATTTCCATTGTTTGGTGTGGATTTATGTTTGATATATGCTATTGTAGTCTCTACTTTCATCTCTGGCGAAGATCTGTGTGTAAAGAAAATGCTGTGTTTTCTGTAGTTTGGCTTTCGTGTTAAACTTGAGGTACTCCAATAACTGTATGAGTAGACTATGTGATTTCAGTTAATATAGAGAGGATGTCTGTGCCATCTCCAATAACACCATATCCATGAGGGAACATTTCTGATAGCTGGCAGTCCTGTTGCCAACCTTCAGCTGTAAAGTGCAAAGTGTTTCAGGCGAAACCAAATCGTTTTCAGAGCTGTGTAAACACTGAGGCTTTGCCATAGCGAAGAATGCAAAATTGTATTACCTGACTGATGAGCTAGACATGCAAAGCAGCTGTACCAATCTCACTTCAACCACTGGAGATCTTTTTTCTGATTCTACAATATTAAATTGTGGTGAAATGTCATTTCACTTCTACAAATCATTGCCAGACATGAAAGAAGTGTTAAATGACAGGGAAAAAATCCTAGGACCAGCTGACAATTGAACAAACAGCCTTATTGTAGTGGTAATACTGGTTCCCATAAGATAACCGAAATTAAGCACTGTTGGGCTTGGCTAGTACTTGGATGGGTGACTGTTGGGGGTCTGCCGGGTGCTGCTGGCAAACGGATTGCACTCAGCCCTTGTGAGCTCAATTGAGGAGCTACTTGACTGAGAAGTAGCGGCTCTGGTCATGAAAATTGAGAATGGCCAGGAGTGGTGTGCCGATCACATGCCCCTCCATATCTGCATCTAGTGATTTCTAGTGGCTGAGGACGACATGGCATGGCAGGCAGTCAGTACCTTTAGGCCTTCCAAGGCCTATTCGGACAGAGAGAACAACTGACAATTGAACTACTAGGATTTTTATTTGTATGTGATATTGACCTCCGAGTCAGGCTGGAGAGCACAACACTTTTTCAATGGGTGGAGGTTCAGTTGCATTAAAATTGAAGCATTTTGTGGAAATACATTTTTGTTATCTGAGATATACTGCTGCCCATTTACTTATGTTGAAGCTCCATATGTGACAAGATTTCTTTATAAAGAAAACCTCCATCATCCCTCTTGTGTTTTGATATGGGGATAGTATACCCATTACATCTTAAATTTACAGCATACAATATTCATTGGTGCTCCATATTCCATGTCAGTTGTTTACAATAGTGGCACCTCAGCGCACTTCTCATAGCATGTAGTCTTTCAAGAGTATTGCCAACATCGTCCCAAAATCCTATACTTACCTATTCTTCCAGGTAAACAGATCCTTTTACCTAACAACAAATGTATCAGTATAGACATATCCAGAATGAGATTTTCCCTCTGCAGCAGAGTGTGCGCTGATATGAAATTTCCTGGCAGCTTAAAACTTTGTGCCGGACCGAGACTCGAACTCGGGACCTTTCCCTTTCGCAGACAAGTGCTCTACCATCTGAGCTACCCAAGCACGACTCACGCCCCGTCCTCACAGCTTTACTTCCGCCAGTACCTCGTCTCCTACTTTCCGAACTTCACAGAAGCTCTCCTGCGAACCTTACGGAACTAGCACTCCTCGGAGAAAGGATATTGCGGAGACATGGCTTAGCCACAGCCTGGGTGGTGTTTCCAGAATGAGATTTTCACTCTGCAGTGGAGTGTGCGCTGATATTAAACTTCGTGGTAGATTAAAACTGTGTGCCGGACCGAGTCTTGAACTCGGGACCTTTGCCTTTTGTGGGCAAGTGCTCTATCATAGTGGAAATAAAACTGTGAGGACAGGGCATGAGCCGTGCTTGGGTAGCTCAGATGATAGAGCACTTGCCTGCGAAAGGCAAATGTCCCGAGTCTCAGTCCCGCACACAGTTTTAATCTGCCAGGAAGTTTCAGTATAGGCATACTCAGGATTTACTTTTATCCATTGTTAACAATGTTGTCATCATGACTGTCTTTCCTTTCATAAAAATGGTAAGAAAACAAACTGCCTTCAGTCATTGATCATGATTTTATTACATTGCACGATGCATTTTGAGAACTGGGTGCTCTTCTTCAAATTCTTGGAATTAATTTTTCATTACCACTGGCCCTGTTAATTCACAAGGACTTATTACAGGGTGACATAACATGCTGTATTGCAGCTCCATTCTCTCTCTCTCTCTCTCTCTCTCTCTCTCTCTCTCTCTCTCTCTCTCTCTCTCTCTCTTTACGAAACTGTGACAAAGAAAAAATTTACATACTGTTTTCAGTAGTTGTCACATACTCTTTGACAGCATGTGTAAACATATTTACACACACACACACACACACACACACACACACACACATTCTCACTCTTAGTTACAGCACATTTGTAAGGGATCACATGATCTTATTTGAAACTTGTTGTATGAGCTCAAATAATGCTGACACATTAGTATGCATAGATAAGACTGTATTGTGCAAGTCTTGTATGTAGTTAAAAAACGCCATGCACCTGGCATCAGTAAAAACAAAGTGTATTCATAAAGTTTTAATTCTCAACTAAAAAAAAAAAAAAAAAAAAAAAAAAGTTACAAAATTAATTTTTTGGTTGTTTGAAGGTACATGTCTGCAGTCATGGTACAAACAAATCCCCACACTGAAATGCTGTAGTATACTGCTAGAGCAGCCAAACAAACTGGTGCAGCCCCTTGTGAAAGTGGAGATGGACTGAGGCATTTTGTTTGGCTCCTAGCAGCATACTATAGCATTGCAGCATGGTGATTTCGATGTGTACCATGACTGCAGACATGTAGCTGCAAACAGCCAGAAACTTAATTGTGTAACTTAATTTTTGCAAGGTGATAATTAAAACTTTGTGTGGCCCATATAGTTGTATGAGGGTGGTTTGATAAGTCTGGTAAAAAAGGAAGAGAAAAAATGTTTGGTTTATAAATAAATCACATTAATTCTCAATGAGGTCTTCTTTGAGGGTCCAGCAATCCTCCAGCTTTTACATCCCCCCTGGAAAAAAGGTTCTATCAGGCTCTGCAAAATATTCGTTAAATGCAACTGTCACCTTCTCCTTTGATCAACATTTCTTCTCAGCAAGCCGAAATTTCACATCAGGGAAGAAGAAGAATTCACTTGGGGCTAAGTCTGGTGAATTGTTATGACTGATGTGTTGGATAGTGTATTGTCTTGGTGAAAGAGCAAATTTTTGTGTGCCAATCTTCTCCATTTTCATTGGCAGACAACACACTGACCAATTCAGGCATCTGTCGAAATAAAATGTACATTATATGTTGTTGAAATTCTGTGTACAATCCTTGGCATAATTGAACTTACCAACCATGAAGGCACAATAAAAATGTTCCATTATTTCACAGAAATTTACCAGACTTATCAAACCACTCTCATATTAACGAGAACATTTATTGCTGTATTTTGTAATTATTATTGCTTAGGTAACATTTTGTGTATGTTGGTTATTGAAGAAACAAATTTACTTGTCTTATCTGCTTATCGTGTAAGGCAATACCTTCTTTTTGTGATTAACATAATACTACATTCTGAACACTGTAAGTAACTTTGAAAAAGTTTGGTGTGATGATTGTCATTATTTTGAAAGCGCAGATTTGTATTACACTGAGTGAACAGGTGCTATTACATCTCATTTTCTTTTTCAGAGATGAACAAGACATGCAGAATAACATAAGAGCAGGGATCTTGTGTGTTATATTCTTTTTCCTGATAATTTCCGTTTTGGCATTCCCAAATGGACCATTTACAAGACCTCATCCAGCGGTGTGGCGGATGGTATTTGGAATGAGTGTGCTCTATCTCCTTGCTCTACTGTTTATATTATTTCAGAGTTACAAGACTGTAAAATCAATAATTTTATGGATTGACCCTTCCTTAAAAGATTTTCACATAGACATGGACAAGGTAAGATCAATATTTTGTTTCTCTTTCTTTCTTTAGGATTTGAATTAATCAGATATTTTGTAGCTCCCACACTTGGTTAGCTAAAGTACTGAAATAGTCAGTAAGCAGTAGAAAATGGATGTGATTCAAGAAACTATTATGTCATAGGGATTTAAATGTGACAATAAACAAATAATAAAATTAATTGCACTTAATTGTTATAAATAAGAACTTTGACTATCTTCAAGCTGAAGAAGTGACAAATGCAAGACAGAGAAAATTGCTGACAAGGTAGGGAGGTTTCTGGTAATGATGAACTACAGAAAGCTGATCAAGAGATCAAATACTTGGAATATCAACCATAAATTGAAAGAGGGGGGAAAAACAGAAATTTCAAAAGAAAAAGCATAACTTTTTGCTGTGTAATTACCTTTTTACCTACTTGCACAAGAAATTTTGTACATATTATTCTAACAGCTTTGCTTTACAGTAAAAAATAATTCAAACTGAAACCGTAGGAAGATAGAAATAAAGTCTTTTTAACTAATAGGTGAGTGGAATTTTTAAATTTTAAGAGTTGGGTGTTATACTAATTTCTGAAGTGATATGATATGGAGTGAAGGAGAATATAGGAGGAGATAGACTTGCTCGAAGTTGTGGAAAGGATAACTGTTTAGAACTCTACATGAAAGAACAGAAAGAGAGACAATATTATGGCATAAGGAACACTTGAGAAAAGCGACAAAAAAAAAAAAAAAAAAAATCTGTGGGAGATAGTAACGTAAATTCATATTTGGTGGGCAATAATAGTGAAGTAGACCCTTTGGAATAAGGCCCATGCATAACATTCTTTAAATTGCTCTGTCATGTACATAATTACAACTAGGTCATGCACATATTCCACCCTACTTGCTAATAAGGTCAATGTTTTATACAGCAGAGGAACTTGAGCTTACTAGTTGGCAAAACTGGAGCAGGTCTGATGTACACAAAAATTGCAAAAGGCTATTGAATTTCGACTTCAGCAATTATAAAAGTGCCGAAAATGTGGTAGTCTGCTGTGCTATTTTGAATGTTATTGATAATTAAATATCTCTTTTTGCATTTGAATAGTCAACTAATTGCATATTATGTAATAATTTATATTGGCTTTTCTTTTCTTTTACATATTGTTGATATAGTACCTTCAGTGATTTTGAAAGATATATAAATATATACAACAAAATAATCAATTATTGATAATATAATGCAACTGAATAGATAAAAAATTTACTCACTAAGCGGCGGCACGGGAACACACACACACACACACACACACACACACACACACACACACACACACACACACAAGGGTTTAAATTTTATGAGCTTTAAGAACCAGTGGCTCCATCTTCTGGCAGAAGAATTGAAGGGGAAGAATAAGGGTGTAGGAAAAGGGCTGGAGAGGTTTAGGAAGAGGGGTGCAGTTCAGAAAAGTCACCCAGAACCCCGTGTCAGGGGAGACTTACTGGACGGGATGACAGGGTGAAATGGAAAGAGTGATTGTTGGGGACTGCTCTGGGTTAGATTAGAAAACCTGAGAACTTAAAAGGTGCAAGACAGGATAATATGCAAGACAGAGATTACTACTAAAACATCATCCATGAGTTAATAAAAGTGAAGAGCTAAGTCCATTGTATGTAACAGAGGTGGGAGGGGGAGAAAAATAGACAGGTCAGAAAATGAAAGATGCAGAGAACTAAAATGGAGTGAAGAAAGGAGTAGTTGCTGCAACGAAATGCTGAGATAGAAGGAATTAAGTAAATTAAGGCAAGGTGGGTGACGAGAACAAGGACATGTTGTAGTGCTAGTTCCCACCTGCAGAGTTCTGAGAAACTAGTTGCTGGAGGAAGAATCCAGATGGTGTGTCTGGTGAAACAGGCACAGATGTTGTGACTGTCATGTTGTACAGCATGCTCTGCAGCAGGATATTGTGTGTTGCCTGTGTACACCCTCTGCTTGTGCCCATTCATCCTAATAACTGGGTGGTAGTCATGCTGTATTAAAGGTCGAACAGTTTTTGTGTAACAGCTGGTATATAATGTGTGTCATTTCACAGTTGGATCTCCCTTTAATAGTATATGTTTTGCTAATTACAGGGCTGGAATAGGTGGTGGTAGGAGGGTGCATAGGCAAGTCTTGCAGCAGGGACAGTCACAAGGGTAGGAGCCGTAAATATATACATAAAGATATAAAAGTTTTTGTGGTTCCACATGTAATACATAAGTTCACTGTTGGGAAATGTCATTTTGCTGTTATCAGTTATATTGGGTCTTAGGTTGTCATTTTTATATGTTATGTGTAATTATTGTTAAGATTCAGCGACACAGTTGAACATGTTACTCACATTGTGTGTTTTACGCATTTTGCATCAATAAGTTCCCATCGTCACGTTCCCCTAGTGTTCGAGAATCTAGGGAATATATGGATAGCTTTGAGTCGTGGGGGACTAACCTACAAAATTAAGGTTTTTGAGATTGGCATGTTATTTTTTTATAAGCTGTGATAAATCAGTTGTATTAAGAACCGCTTAGGGGTATGTGGTATTTTGCAGTGCTGTTATTGTGAAGAAGTACTAGAACAGTAGTACCACAAGTGAATAATGCTCAGTGAAAAATGGTAGATGCTGTGCAACAGAATGCTGGTTGAATGTTCCACCAAAATAAGTAGCAAAACTCAAGAGAGGCAGAGCCCAAAATCTGCAAAAAATACTGTAAAAAGTGTTGAGTGAGAAAGGCATTTGTAGTCAGGAATCATACAACATCGGAGAGGAGCAGTTCATTACAGGAAAAGTAATTAATCTTTAAAAAAAGAAAGAAAAAGAGTGAAATGGTGACACCGTTGTGGGGATGTAGTGAATACAGTACTCTCACTAACATAAAAATTTACTTCAACCTTGGTCACAAAGTAATTTTGTAATGACATGTAACACATTTCAATACCCTGTGCACCATCATCAGATCTAGAATGTGAGAACAACAAAGAATATTTTAAGATTTTAAACATGGCTGAAACATGTCAGTTCATAGGCGAAGTACAGATGCTAAACTGTGTTTGCATTGACCCTGTGCCATAATCATGTTGTATAAATGGAGATGATGTCTTAACTACTGATGACACCTTTGGTACAATTGTTTTATTAATCTCCATTGCAGGATGTAATTTTAGATATTTTACTTCTGATGAAGGTATATTTATATCTACCGAAACCTTGGTCAAGAATTTTAATAAATCTTTATCCTGCAACTGTTTTGGCTGTCATCATTTACCGTGAAGAATATTTTAACATATGAAACACATTTAATGTCTAGCATTATGATAATATATGTGTACATAATATTATTTACATAAAATGCTTGACTTGAAGTAGCAACAGAGTTAGGGCTGCAAGAGTCACCCGACATGACGGCTCAGAGATGCCACTCGACGTCATGCATGTTCTTGCATTCAGAAAATTAATGCTAAATACAAGCGAAAGTCTTAGCATTTATATCTACATTTTGTAGTACGCATCCGTAGAATTATAAATCATGAGAACTGTGATATCATGCCTCTGTGCAGTGTGTTACTTTCAGGTACAAAGACTGAAGAGACAAAATTTTCAGGCTTGATGAATACATGCTATGATAACGGTACAAAAACTAGGAGGTAACACCATTTTCTCAGAAGTGGATGCACTCCCAACAGCACAAGCCACTACATTGGAAGGCCTTGGGTTGGGCTGGAATACACAAAAATACCAATAAGCCAGACTTCATTTGTAATGCATCCATTCAAAGACTATGAAATAAAGCTAACCAAAATGTAAAATATGAAGTGTGTCCAGAAAATAATGCAGTTTTTTTGCGCTGATACTTAAAGTGGACACAGAGCGAGGAGTTGAGGTGTCAGGATTGCTGTCTCCGCCCACCCCATTTAGAGCCTGTTTCACGAAATGCGATGTAACTGGCACCCAAGCAACATTCTGCAATAAATTGTCATTTAAAACTAAATAAATCTCTTGCGGAGACCCACCAATTGGTTGTGCAAGCTTATGGGGACAGTGCTGTATTGTATTTGAAAGTTTCACAATTGTTCAAAGCATTTGAGGAAAGCCAAGAAGAGGTGTTCAATGAAACCTACACTGGATGGCTGTCAACTAACACAACCAATGAAATTTAGACTGTGTGCACGATGTGTTAAAATCTGACTGTCAGTTGAGTAGCCAGATAATTACAGAAACTCTCAGCATTTCCAACACAAATGTACTTGAACTGCTGACCAATAAATTGCACATGAGGAAGGGGTGTGCCAAGCTGATTCGCATACTTTTGACCAGTGATCAGATGAATCGCCAGGTTACACTCATAACTGAATGCCTCAAATGCATAGAAATTTAACCTTGTTTTCTGGACAGTGTCATTAGCAGGGATGAAATGTAATGTTAGGGAAAGAGCAGAAACAAAATGTTAAAACTGTGATGACACACATCGGAATCTCCAAAACGGAAAAAAATCAAGAATTAACTAAGCAAGCTGCCAATGTCAGAAAGACCATAGCTATGCAGTTACATTCCACTGCAAATGTGGAGTATCAGATCGTGCAGGACTTTCAAATAAGAAGCCAATTGTTCTGAAGGCTGTCAAAGGAATGACTTCTTAATTTTGTATAATAGAGACTACATTAGTAGTAATCTTGAGTTTTTTGAAGGCAGCAAAGAAGTGAGGGTCAATAAAGATCCCATGAAAATTTTATAATGTGCTATTGGGAAACCATCAGTAAAACAGTCTTCCCGTGTAATACGCAGAAGAGCCAAAGAAACCGGTGCACCTGCCTAATATTGTATAGAGCTCCTGTGAGCATGCAGAAGTGCCACAACATGATGTGGCACAGACTTGAATAATGTCTGAAGTATTGCTGGAGGGAAATGACACCATGAATCCTGCAGGGCTGTCCATAAATCCATAAGAGTATGATGGGATGGAGATCTCTTTTGAATAGCATGTTGCAAAACATCCCAGATATGTTCAGTGATGTTCATGTTGGGGGAGTTTGGTGGCCAGCAGAAGTGTTTAAACTCAGAAGTGTGTTCCTTGAGCCACTTTGTAGCAATTCTGTTTGTTTGGAGTGTTGCATTGTCCTTCTGGAATTGCCCAAGTCTGTCAGAATGCACAGTGGACATGAATGGATGCAGGTGATCAGACAGGATGCTAACGTATTGCCTCTCAGTCATATCTATACATATAAGTGGTCCCATATCACTCCAAGTGCACATGCTCCACACCATTACAGAACCTCCACCAGCTTGAACAGCCCCCTGATGACATACAGTTCCATGGATTCATGAGGTTGTCTTCATACCTGTACCCATCCGTCAGCTCAATATAATTTGAAACGACCAGGCAGCATGTTTCCAGTCATCAAACGTCCAATGTTGGTGTTGACGGATTCAGGTGAGGCGTAAAGCTTTGTGGGCCATCAGCTCCAAAAGGCCATATCGATGATGTTTTGTTGAATGGTTCACATCTTGACACTTGTTGATGACCCATTGTTGAAATCTGCAGCAATTTGCAGAAGGGTTGTACTTTTGTCACGTTGAATGATTCCCTTCAGTCTTCATCTGTCCCGTTCTTGCAGGATCTTTTTCTGGGCACAGCGATGTCAGAGATTTGATGTTTTACCGGATTCCTGATATTCACAGAACATTCGTGAAATTATCGTACGAGTAAATCCCCACTTCATCAGTACCTCAAAGATGCTGTGTCCCATCACTCCTGTGCCAACTATAACATCACGTTCAAACTCACTTAAATCTTAACTCTTTGGAATGTACGTGCCTCAAAAAAATTTCCCCAACACAGTGTAGGCTCATCTGCTAGTGACGCTTTGCTGTTCAATGGGATCCAGGACAATTTTTGAACAATGACAAGAATTTTTAACCAACTCACAGACAAGACCAATTATATTCATGCCACCCACTCTCATAAAAGAATTTTTTTTCAGTTACGTGGAGTGGTGCCTAATGCAGCTCCCTCTAGGTGCAAGCAAAGTAATTACAGAAACCAAAATCTTGGAACACACGACAGTTGGAAATGTGTATTCACATGACATTCACAATCACATGATTTGGAAAATTAAGAGGAAAGAAAAAGATAAAACTGCATGGAACAGTGCTAATCATGGTAGTGGAAATGTTGCTCAATGTCGGCACAATATTCAGTAATGTTTCACAAAAGATTAAATGCTTGCTTTAGAGAGCAAATATCAAGATAAACTTCTGTACTAACAACCCTGTGGGCACTAAGATTAGACACAAAATTGGTGAGCACGATAATAAATTTGGTAAGACATGAATGTAGTGTCTTGTGTGTGAAGACTGTAACAACATCTATATAGGGTGAACAGGCTTTCAATGTCAGATTTTGTGAACACATGTAAGCACATAATAAGGTCAGTTTTGGTACACGCCTGAGAGGATCTAATCACACACATTCTGTAATGCAGAAATGCTTTGAGGTTTTGCGTGCTGCACACAAATGTTTGCTATAATGGAGGAATTAGAAATTTTTAAATGAAGGAAACTTTTGTCACAACCATTCAGAATAAGAGTTCAACATAAATACTTTTTCTATCTCTTTGAAGACTTGTGAAGTGATTAAAAGTTTTTAATATGAGGTTACTACAATCAGTGCAAACATGTGGTAGCTTCTTAAAGGCACCTATTTTACAGTTTCTCACCTTTCTTCATAACATGGTGGTTATACATAATCTTTTCACTTGTTTTGTACATCACTTGTTTTGTACATCACTTGTTTTGTACATCACTTGTTTTGTACATCACTTGTTTTGTACATCACTTGTTTTGTACATCACTTGTTTTGTACATCACTTGTTTTGTACATCACTTACCTTGCAAAACAGATAGACTTGTTGTTATAGTCGTTTTCTTTGTATTCATCTTCAGTGTGTATTGTTTCTTGTGCTTTTGTGAAGTACATTGTAAATCTGTAGGGTAGGTCTGCGTTCTGCTTCTACTTCTGTGAACTATGAACTGCTGTTAGCATGTGTTTACCTAATTATGCTACAAACTGTTTACCCTATTTCATGGTTTTTGAAAGGTTGTATTTCGAATAAGTATGACTTGGTTATAGTTTAGTACCTACAATCCCAACCTGTGATCATCTGATGTGATAGCTTATCGTGGTGCAGGCAATGCCTCTTATCTCCAGAAGATGGTGTGGCCCCCTGGGTTTTGGTATCACTTTGTATTGCAGTTAGGATGTTCCTTGTGTAATGGTTGCAGTATTTTATACACTCATGATGACCAGTGCTTTTATATTTCTGTATCATAGTATGTATTCATCGAGCCAAAAAATCTGACATTTTCATTCTTTAAACCTGGAAGAAAATGGCCCATTGAGATAAGATTTTAAAGTGTTCACAATTTCTCACTCTAGGAATATGTACTACACATATAAATGCGTACACTTGTCTTATATTTGGTATTCCATTTTGTAAATGAGAGAGTGTACGTGCTGTCAAGTGGTATCTCTTAGAGCTTTCTTCATGTCTCAGACACTCTTATACCCCTTAATCTGTTGCTTACGATACTGCAGTTCACATTGACGTGTGATTCTAAGCCAAGCAGTTTATGTAAGTAACAAGACGCGTATTCTTGCAATGTCAGTTGTTAAATTGTTTTTTATATGCTAAATATTCCTTGTTTTTTCATTGGGCACCCACAGTTTAATCTCTCATTTCAGATCTGATGATGATGATTAACACTTTGAATACATTAATAAAAATACGTTACTACAGAGACAGAAATAATTTTTTATATTGCCCAAATAAAGAAAGAATGCGAGTGAGTGAGGAAACAGAAATGTCAGAGTGCTGAAGAGTTGCTGTTGAAATTAAAATGAAAAATTGTCCATCCTGTTGAAAAACATGGTAAACATGTACCCCATAATAAGTCAAGTCTTCAACAAGAAGTTACTGTTGGTAATTTAAAAAAAAAAAAAAAGTTCTTATGCACGAGACACTTCATTGTCATAAATATATATTTTGGAAGTACCTTGCGTTGCACCTGAATATTTCCACTATGCGCTATCTTTACAAATTTGAGAAAATTGCTCCTGTTTCAGCGTATATATTTTGGTATATTTTTAATGCACTGTTCAGTCCACATTTCCGTAACCCAATTACTTGTCAGTGATGTGATGAACTCCACTGACAACAGAATTTCATGTGAAAAAGTACCAAAAGAAGACCTAAAAAAGAACATAAAGGTGAGGCATTCAGAGGCAGTCAAGAAATCACATCCTATTTACAGAGACTAGAATTTCTCTTTCTAAAACTACAATAATACTTGCACCATCTAATCAAAAGTATAGGACATCTATTAGTGAATATTAAATATGGGATGTTTCCACCCTTCACTATTGACACCTTGAACTCTGGTGGAGACAATTTCAATGAGATGTCTGGTGCTTTCAGCTCTCGAGGAAGAATGAGCTGCCATTCCTCCAGAGAGATTCAAAGTAGTGTTGTTGGGCACTACCACCTGTATCAAAGTCTTCATTCTAACTCATCCCAAAGATTTTTCTGTTTGGTTCAGGTTGTGACTCTGGGCAGGCTAATCCATTTCAGGACCATGCTGCTTGATGATAGGGTGCATTGTCATGCTAATACAGAAACCTGTCATCTCGAAACTGTTCTTCTATTGTGCACAGTACACATTTTGTTTAAAATTTGTTCATATCCTTCTGCCTTTGGTTTTTTTAAAGTAGAATAAGGGGACCACACCCTGATTACAAAAAACATCCCCATACTATAAAGGACAGTCAAATGTATATAAGACAGATATAAAAAATAGACGTAAAGTGTTTATTATTTGAAAAGTAATTGCCTTACCTATTTGCACATTATGCCAATGAGAGACAAGGCAGTCAGTGCCTTCATGGAAAAAATGTTTGCGGTTGCCTGCAGACCCATGATTGTACCTGTGTGTGCAGATCTTTCTACGAAGCATGTTGGTGGCCACAAACATCTTTCTTCAGGGTCTAACAATGTGGAAATTGCACAGAGAGGGATCGGGAGGATGCGTAAGGGCTTCCTAGCGAAACTTCTGCAGCAACTCAAAACATACAGGCAGACCTACATGTTGCCAAGGTTGTTTCGGTGAGGCAACAGAAGTTTTACTGCGAAGCTCTTACATTTCATACAGTCCCGATCTCCCCCATACAAGTTACATATTTTTAGAGCCACGATGATGATGTTCATGGCTGCCAATTTGCTTCAAATGAAGAGGTGTGGATGGCTGTAGTGATGGTTCTGTACGCAGCTGCAACCATTTTTCCATGGAGGCATTGACTGTCTTGTCTCACAGTGGGATAAAAGTATTGATAGATATGGGATTACTGTTGAAATAATAATCACTTTACTTAAACAAACAATAAAAAATACTGAGTGGAATAATGATAATTTTACGAAAAAGATGGATTACTACACACCATATGGAGGGGATGTTGAGTTGCAGATAGACAAAATAAATAGACTTCTATACATTTAAGCTTTTGGCCAAAATGTCTTCTTATAAAGTAGAAAACACACACACACACACACACACACACACACACACACACACACACACACACACACACACCTACCTTCAAAACTTGCACACACAAGGCCACTGTGATGGGACAGCACACAGCAACTGCACCTGACAGGAGAAGCAATGTGAGGTTCATGGGGGTAAGAGGTGGTACGTGCACGGTGGGAGAGGGATAGTTGAGTAGGTGTGGGGAAGGTTTAGTTCTCTTTATGGGTGCATGCAGGGTCATAGTGGTGATGTGTAGTGCCGCTAGATCCAGTTGGGAGATTTTATGGGGGAAGGGAGGAGGAGGAGTGGGAGTGGAGAAAACTAGAGGAGAGGAAAATGGCTAGTGGTTGCATTGGAATAGACGAGTGTTTAGTGCTGGAGTGGGAGCAGAGAAGGACACAGGTGGGTGAAGGTCAGGAACTGGCAAAAGTTGAGGCGAGGGGTTTTTGGGAATGTGGGAGATATCACAGGGGGAGTTCCGACCAGCACACTTCAGAAAAGCTGGTGTTGGTAGGCACTGAAGTGAAGCATATCGTTTTTGGCAACATGTTCAGCAGGTGAGTGGTGCAGCTGTATATTGGCCACAGTGTATTGGTGGCCAATCATGTGAGCAGACAGCTTGTTGGTTGTTAAGCCCATGAAGAAGCAGCGCAATGGTTGCAGCATAGTTTGTAGATCACACACCTGCTTTCATAGGTAGCCCTGCCTTTAATGGGATACAAACTCATTGATGACACCTTTGTGATCTACACTAGAGGTGAGGACACTTTCTCCCCCATTCGCTTCGCCTGTTCCTCCTCAAACCAACAAGCTACCATCCTCGATGTCGACCCCCACTTCAAAGACAACTACATTGATACCTCAGTCCATATCAAACCTACGAACCATCAGCAATACTTCCCCCTAGACAGCAGCCACCCATTCCATACCAAGAAGTTTGTAGTACAGCTTAGCCATCCATGGCAATTTTGCATCTGTGGTGATGAGCAATCTGTATGCAGTCTGGCCTCAACAGCCAGACAGTGATTTTGTGTGTGTGTGTGTGTGTGTGTGTGTGTGTGTGTGTGTGTGTGTGTGTGTGTGTGTTGTGGTGGGAGGGTTCTACTTTAGAAGGCCTTTTGGCCAAAAGCTTAAAGGTGTAGCAGTCTTGTTGTTGTGCCTGGTTGCAACTCAGTGTTTCCTCTGTATGGTGAATTGCGGTCTATCCTTTTACGATATAGACACTTACTTACTTTTTCCTGGCTGTCCCCTTAAGTAACACTACCTTCTCGGTATTTCACTTTTGCCACTACATGTGATGCTAGGCAGAGTCAAATCCGAAACTTTCCCGTTGGATTGCCATAAGATTTTCTCCAAGTCACTTACTTCCAGTCATTTATTATCCAGGGCGTCACTCCTTACACCACCTCGAGTGCTGCTTAGTATTGACTACAGAGCTGTTTGGCTTGTGGGCAGCTGCTTGACCATTGTACCACATTCTTTTTAATTCTCTACATGCAGTTATTGTGCTAGCTGGTCTGCTGGTGGTACTTTGGATCTCAAGAGTGATTTTTTGTGATGATGTGTAGCTTTTTACTAGCACCCTCTACAGCGCTTGGCAGTCCGTGTGAAAGGTCCAATTGACATCTTGAAATGTCCTTGAAATGTCTCCTGAAATTTTTTATAGTTGAAGAATACATCAAAAGAAACATTGCTAAAATTTTAGTTGCCAGGACACATTAAAGAGAGCTGTTCTTTATAAAATGTTGAAAATTGCCAAATTTGTAGCTCGCGTAGTGGCTGTAGAAATGTATACCCTTGCTGTAGCTGTAGCAGACACTGCACATGCAACTGAGCATGTGCATGGCCCTGGTTGGTGGCTCTTTGGTAAACGGAATACACAGCACAATGCAAACGCACTTTCTAAAGCGAAGTTCAGTTTCCGTTGATAGTTTCTCTGACACAGCTGTTAGGTTGCTATTCACTTGGAGATCAAACTAAATTAATTTCCCTTATGTTTCCTTTGTATACACTTGCTAATAGCCTCTGTCTTTGTGTGTGTTCCCGAGTTTCACAGTAATGTGGAACCCAGTTAATGTTTTCATATTTGCAAAGGTGAAAAGTGAAGAATGTGGTATACAGTTGAAATACTCTTATTTTCCTGAAGACTCACATATATTTTATTTAGTAGTTAATTTCTGAGACATCAATTCGAATCTCAGGACAAATTCGGACCAGAAATTTACGTAGAGACTGTATAATTGCAAACATCTTGTAATCAACATAGCAGAATCTGGAAAAATGGGAAAGAATAAGGGTCAGTATTACACCTAATACATCTTCTTGCCAGTCACAGAAAATAGTTCATTGATTTAGTTGGACTCATGGCCTGGGCATAATACCACCTCTGTCATCAGGAGGAGGACGAGAAGACTATTAATACAATTTGGATTTCACTCAGAGCTAATAGTGGGATTCAAACACTCTATAAAGAAATTTTTCTACAGTCCAAAGCATTTTTTAGGAAATTGTCAGACAGTATAATTTTCAATAAGTCTTTCTCGTTTCAGGTTTATCAGTGGATTGGTATTGTTGAATGTGAGACGTTGATGTTTTGTCAGCTTTCATCATCATGTTTTACGGATTAGATCAAGTGTGCTTGGTATGCAGCATAACATACAGAAAAAGGGCGATAGCCATCGTAATTTTGTCTAAATAAATCTAGTAATTGCTGTGAAGTGCCTGAGGCATTAAATTTGCCCAGTTGTGCCTGGTGTTTTCATCATCCAATAGATGCTTCTTACTTTTCTGATGACTGCAGGGAATAAACAAGGAACTGTTTCATTGTTATTAAATTATACATTATTTAAAAATTACTATAACAACTTCGCTACAGAAATTGTTATAAAATATTTCATGTCTACAAATTAAAGTCGCAATTAATGGAAGTTGTCTCTAATAGTCAATCCAATCAAAATATACAGTCATTTATGTCACATATTTTGAAACTTGCAAACCCACTCATTAAAACCTATAGGATACTTCCAGTTAACCTATAATCATGAAATTTGACAAGAAGCAAGGATTCACAGTAGAAGTAAAGGAAAGAAACATCTGAAAATTGTTAATTTGTAATTATATCACACAAAAAAGTATTTAATAATTGGATAGATAAAAAAAATCAGTGCTGACAGATGAACATGCTTATAAAGATACTGAAATTATGTAAGCTGTTGGGTCCAGTGGCTCCTTCTTCTGGCAGAAGGGTTGAAGGACAAGGAAGAGGGGTGAAAGCTGCCACTTGGTGAGTAGACTTTTGTTATCTATCCAATTACATTATATTTTCAAAAATTGATTATTTTTGTTGATACAAAAAAAGTATTTCTTTTGTCAATCGTTATTCAACTTCAAGCTTGAAGGAGCGATCAAAAAGTTTTCGGTGGAAGGCCTGACAGTTCAGAATCAGTAAGTCTATTAGACGAAATCACCATTAGCCCACTGTTCTGTTGCATGAAGTAGTCCATAACTGCCTGCTGCACATCCTTGTCCAGCAGGAATAATCGACCTTCCAAGGTCTTTTTTAAGGGACTATTCGTATCTGCATGTTGGTGCTTCTATACCTGCATCTGAGTTGCAGCAAAACTCTGAAATGGAAAATTTTTGATGGCCTCTTATAATTACTTTCACCATTTTCTGAATAAGATGTAATTCCAGTTGGATGCCGTAAAAGTTATTTTAGAAGTACTAATTACAATTTTATGGAACTACAAATCTTGTTAGCATTTCATAAATGTTTGAAGAGGTGTAATTTTATTCTTTGGAGGTTATACTTCATTAGAACAAAATAAAGTATGCAAGAATACCTGTAAGTGATTGATTTTATATGTTTATGCTTACATTTCGTCAGTTTTTATATTTTGATTCATTTTATACTGTAAATTTCTTGAATACCGTTTCTGATATTTTAATTTTCAGGAATATGGTGTTAATTGCACGGATGTAACAGTCGAGAGAATATGGAGTCACATTGATGTTTTTGCAGTGGGTCATTATTTCGGATGGATGTTCAAGGCTATTCTTGTTAGGCACCTTGGCATTTTGTGGGCTATTAGTGTTATGTGGGAATTTACTGAGGTAATTTGTTCATCTATTTATTCCAGTTACTGTAGATAATAACTTTCTTTATCTAATTGGAATTCTGTTTCAATTATCTCTGCTTTCTTGCTGTAAATTAAATTTTCATTCCCAGTTTGAAGAGAAAGTATAATGTGCTTGATTCCTAGATGGTAGTACTTTATTCAAAAAGTGAAGTAAATTTAAGGTTATTGTTGATAATCATTCATTATGAATTGTATTTGTTTATGAAATAGTCAGAGAGAAATGCTTGCCGAAGACGACAAATTCCTGTGAGAATAAACAGATTGAATTCAATAGGCAAAGAAACACTGCTTTTTATTTTGATGCTTGAAATGGCTCATATTTCAGTTTTGTCTGTGGATCACTTATCCAAGGATGTTGAACATTTGGTATTACAGTTTGATATCAAGGAAAAAATGTAATAAATATTTAGATCCTTAAAAGTGTAATTTGATTAGGCTGGCTTGTGCAGTTGGCCATGGGCTTATGATAATAATCTTCGTAGCATTCGCCTCAAGTGATTTAGGGTAGACCAAGCAGGATGTAAATCAGAATGACCAGATAGAGATTGGAACCTCCATCCATATGAGTACAAGGCCAGTGTGTTTAAAACATTGCAACCTCACTTGGTTCTCCGTAATCTAAAATACTGTTTTGAAAAGAAGTTATTTAGTGATGTAAAAAGCTAATGCTTTGCCTTTCTTGTATCTGATACCAATGACTGCACACACTGTACACACATTATTTCATAATGTAATACATACACATTGTTGGCTAGGTTAAAGACCAGGGTGCAATGTTTGATTTCCATTCTGTGTACAGCAACTTCCCGATTTGCAAGCCTGAAAATTTTGAATCCATATCCCTCTATATCAACAATATGAAAAGAATAGGTTGCTCCTCACTGCCTAGAGGTGGCACTGAGTCACAGACAGGCACAGTGAAAAAGAATACTAGAAATAGTCCTCCTTCAGAAGCGGACTCAGACATTTACACATGAAAAACTCCCACACACATGCCCACTGTCTCCAGGCACTGAGGTCCCTAGCTCCTGGAGACAGTGGAATTTGTGTAATCGTTGTTCCTGTGTGATTGTGTGTGTGTTTTTCCACTTCTGAAGGAGGACTTTGCCCAAAAGCTGAAACATTTTGAGCATTCTTTTTCATTGTGCCTCTTTCATGTGGCGAGTATCTGTCTTTTCCTTATTGTTGCTATGCCATCCTGGATCTCCCACTCTTTAATTCCCCCTCTATATTAAATGAGATGTTGAGCCCAGAAAGAGGATAAAGTATTAGTATTGTACAGAGTGACTCAGCTAAACTGTTAACTTTGGATATCTCCAGAACTGTTTAAGAAATTTTAATTCTCTTTTCACCCAAGTGAATTATGAATAAGTCTCCAGGAAATGATGTATAGTCTCTTTTCATAGCTGTATGAATTACAAAGATATCAGAGCCAACTTTGCTTTTTCAAATGAAACTATTATAATTTCTGCAATTAGTATTGTACATCTAATAGAGATTTAATTCTACAATGTGTCAGTCTTCAAAATCTGATTAGTAGTTTTGGAGAAATTAAAATATTTAAAACTTAGGATTTAGGCCTGTTTTGTAATCCGTTATTGTCTTATGCAAAACATATTATTGTATGAGACAGTCACATCAGGTTAATTGGGGCTCCTGCTTGATACAGGTAAGAGAGTCTATCTACTAAAGTGGAATAGTGGATAGAATTAATACTTTTACTAAGAAAACTTACTACACGTCATTGGACTGCCATACCAATTGGAAGACAAAGGGCATGGCATTTAAGGATGATTCTCCAGTTGACTGCCATATTAGTCCTGTTCTGCATTCTGCCAAAGCATTGAAAGAAAGGTGAACATCAGTAATTGCCTGGGTTTGTAAAACAGGAAAACAAGGTATAAAGATTGTTAAATGATAACCTCGGATCATGAGTTTGTCAGGATACACATTTATATTGCAAAATTACCTCGGCAAAACTAACAAAACTGAAACAGCAAAAGAATATGGTCGTAAATGCTTGTTTAAAAATTCATTTATGTCATCAAGCTTTTTAAAAGTCCAGCTTCTACTGCAGTACATGCTTGAATTGCTGGTGGAAGGACTTCTTGATAGACTAGTGAATTCCTTGAATATTGTTGCACATGCCACAACAATCCAAAGTTTTGAATACTCTTGGACTGCTGTAACTTATGTGTGGACTTCATCTTTGCGTTCACCTGGATGAGAGTGTTTCTGTGGTGTCAAATGAGCATCTTTGCGTTCACCTGGATGAGAAAGTTTCTGTGGTGTCAAATGAGGTGAAAGTGCAGGCCAACTGATAACATCATCACATCCTATTCAGTGACCATGAAAGAGCTGGGTGAGCACTTTTCCAGCCACAAGCAGTTGTGAGCCAAGCCTCCATTGTGCTGGTTCCATGTACACCTATGTTATTTCAAGTGGTACTTTCTCTACGAGCGCTGTTAGTACTTCAGTAAGATATTGTGCGTTTCTTTTACCTTTTCGTATTTCTTCAATGAAGTAACAACCAATCACATAGACTCAAACACTATTGCACCAAACTGTCACACTCAACTGTCTCTGACATTCAGCCTGCATCAGCCAGTACTGTTTCTCTGCTGCCCAATAACTCACACTTCTTAGATTCAGTTTTCCATACTTTGTACAGGTGGCTTCATTGATAAAGAGAATTATTTGAAGAAAAAATTTGCTGTCTTAATGTCACATCAGAAGTGTGAGACAGAATTCCACACGTCTTCAGCAACCCTAAGAGTGAAGTGACACATGTTATGGATAGAAGTCATTCGAGCACAAAATGCAAATAATGCTGGGCCAACTTATTCCAGAGGCACTCACAATGTCACTGTTGTTAATATATGGGTTACAAGCAACAGCTTCCAGAATTTCTATTTCATTTGATTTGTTTGTTGCAAATTTGCTCTTACACTCTGCACAGTATTCCAGTGTTCTTCCAATAACAATTTATTGCACATTCGGTAGAGTGTCATTCTTCTTAGTGTGTGTGTGTGTGTGTGTGTGTGTGTGTGTGTGTGTGTGTGTGTGTTGGGGCTTATGGGCGCTCAACATCGAGGCCATCAGCGCTCTTCAGACACCTCCTATCAGAAATAGTTTGTGTATACAAGTCAAATGTTCTCTTCATGCTCCTTCTGCATTTTCTGCAAATAAGCATATCTAGTTTTCCTGGTTTGTGAAAGACTTTTTTCAAACTAACCAGCACCCAACACACACAAATGACACTGTCTGAATTAAAGTTTAATTTCCCCTGTGGTATTGTGATATCGTGAAACTGTTTCCTCATCCAAAGTAATGTATTTCATTACTTGGATTTGAAATCCATAACTTCCCCCTAATACAGCAGTCACATTCATGTCCAAAACTAGTGATTGGATTTTGAAGAATGAAATTCTGTTGAATTTCTCTCTTCTAGAGCTATGTTGCTTGCTATATATTCCTTTTCACACTAAGTTGCTCTTTAGCTGATACAAATATAAAATAGCAAAAGTAATCATCACTTTGTTGCTGTACTTGCAGTGTCAGTTATTAACAGTAGATTTGACTGTAGAAATATAGTGGAACCTCACCTAACAAGCACCTCCCAAAATGCACAATTTGCATAATGAGCAAAATAAATAAATAACTTAACGAGGAATGTTTTACATAACGAGTGACAATGATTTAGTGTGATGTCACCAGCCATTCGTGTTCAGCCGGAGAAATGTTAAACATTCATTGCCGGCAGCGGGATATGAACAGTGTCTTTAGTGCCTACTCCATTCTGGCTTTAGCACTCTTTCTGCTACCATCTTAGTGCAGCTTGTGATCACACATATTTCTAAACTTGGGTTCACACCATGTTTTTCTGTGTGCAAGTTTTAATAACCTTCGTAGAAATTTCCCTGAAGATAAAGCCACAAGAAGATGACCATAAGAGAAAGAAAATGATGTTAGAAATGAAACGTAAAATAACTGAGAAACACAAACATTGTTTGACCGTTGCTGATGTAGCATGCACATACAGTTGGTTTACATCAACTATATGCACCATCCTCAAGAACAAGGATAAGATTAAGTAAAGGAAAGTTGCTACTCACCATGTAGCAGAGTTTGTGAGTGTGTTTCTGTGTATTTGTCATCTAATTTTGACGAAGGCATTACTGGTGGAAAGCTATATTTGTGACAGTCTTTCTGTTGTGCCCATCTGCGACTCAGTGTCTCCACAATATGGTGAGTAGCAACTTTCCTTTTCACAATATTGTTTCATTCCATCCTGGATTTTCCATTATTCGATAAGATTAAGGAGATAGAGGCTTCAAATGGAATGACAAGAGTGTCTAAACAATGATTTCGTATTCTGGATGATGAAAGGTTGCTCCTTGAATGGCTAAATGAAAAGCAATTGCAAGTTGACCCTATTACCGAGAACATCAATTGTGAGAAGGCTAGAATGATTTTCACTGACCTTGTTAACAAGGCGCCAGGATCATCTGCGGCTGAAGAAATGTTTAAGGGAAGCCGTGGGTGATTCAAGAAGTTTAAGAGAATAACTGGCATCCATAGCATTGTGAGGCATGGGAAAGCAGCCAGCTCCAACACAAAGGCAGCAGTGAACCTCATCAGCAACTTCAAGATGCTCACAGATTGTGAGGGTTATCTGCTGCAACACATTTTTAATTGTGATGAGATATGCCCAAGCGTGCCTTTATAACAGCAGAGGAAAATGTGTTGCCTGGTCACAAGCCAGTGAAAGACCATATCACACTGCCATTATGTGCCAATGCAAGTGACAATTTGAAAATTAAACCACTGCTTGTTCACAATTCAGGAATTCCATGAACTTTCTGGAAGTATAAAGTCCAGAAGAGCGGGTTAAATGTGACGGACCAGCATGTTAGTTCAAACTTTATGAAGCTCTACACTAACTACTCTACAAGCATTGCTTTAAGTAGACTGAAGCTCCAATCTCACTCTGAGACTTTTGGAACTATCAGTTCAACATTGTTGCCTGAATTAAGATGGTTGAAATGGCATGGAAATGGATTACCAAGACAAATCTCACTTCTGCTTGGAAAAAGCATTGGCCAAAGTGCATTGTCGAATGTGACTTAGAGGCATTTGAGTTAGTACCTGTGGAGCCTGTAGTCAACAAGATTGTATTTCTGCTCAAGAGCATGGGCCAGAAGTAGATAACAATATCAATAAGCTTGTGGAAGATCACAGCTAATAAATGACCACTGAACAAATTATGCAGTTGCAATATGTTTCAGAGCAAGAAGTTGTGGAGAGGAGTTCTTCGGAGGAGGCGAAGGCTGTGGCAATAACAGCAAAGCAGCAGTCTTCTTGCACAATAAGAGAAATGCTGGAAACATTGGAATCGGTTGCATCATACATTGAAAATCACCACCCCTGTAAAGCAGTGGCTATGGATGCTGACATCAGTATCTGTAATTAATGTAACTATAAAAAGACAGTGTTAGTGAGGACTTTCTCACAATTCATGTAGGCGAAAACAGAGTTACAATATCTTAAGCACTTTCAGAAATATGAAGTGAACTACTTATCTGAAACACCATATCGAAGAGCTTTGGGTGTAATATTTTTACAGAAAAATGCAAAAGTGTCACATGGGATGACAGTGATTTATTATTATAATTGTTGTTATATAATGGTGTTACTTTTTGTTACCAAACTCGCACTGTGTATTCTCACTAATTCTTTACTATATTAAGCCATTTAATTTAACCAGTACTTTTTAACTGTCATTTTAAGTAAGTTTGTTTTAGTAATATGTTTGTTTTCATGAGTTTAATTTGTTCTTAGTAGATGTAAGTTAAGTCTTTATTTTGGTCATGGACAGAGGTGTTTGTTCAGTAATAATCAATATTATTTTTCATGTGCAAAACTGATTGGTGAGTGTATTCAAATGGTGTAGTTAAAATACCCAAATACTTTAAACAGATCTTTACAGTGAGCTCTTTATTGTAAATTTACCAATTGTAAATTTTGTTCGGTGTTTCATTTACTTTCTTAGCAGCACTTCTACCACTTCAGAACACAATCTGTGGTTCACGTAGAAGATTGTATTTGTTCTAGTAATTTATTAATCTATCTTTCATGATTATTTTATGGAAGTATGACAACAAGTGAATGGGATTGTAGTTTCCTGTTTCATCAGCATTGCTTTTCTTTAGGAGAGTCACAACTCTTCCCTGTTTTGAATACCCTGCAGAGTATCCTGATGCAAATGACTCATTAATTATGTTTGTGACAAGAGCTTGTGTGCCCTGTGTGCATCATTTCAGCACACAGATTGGTATGTTCTCTAAGCCTGCTGATTTTTATTTATTTTTGAGATTTTGTACAGTTTACTGACTACAGGTTCTGTGATTGATGATACCTTTATTGTAATTAGTGTTGGTGATAGAAGTTGAATATAAACCTGAGTTTTTTACATAAGGACTTGAGAAACTAAGTTACACATGTTGTCACATGCTAACACTATTGTGAGCACATTGTCAAAAGAGACTAGATGTTCCAGGTTTCCCCGAAGGCACAATTCTTCTGCAGTGCAGAGAACAGGTGCATCATAGTATGGGAATCAAATGGTGTGCCAGCTGGAAACATACCAATGTTAAAGTGTGACCAAGGTCACATAAACATGGATGGTTCTAATCAGGAAGGCTATCAACATCTACCATAGAGGACAATGTCCAGGCAGTGAAGGAAGAATATCTCTGGGTGGGGAGGGATTTCCAATGGTGGGAACATTCACACAGCTGTTCTCAAATGGCTTTATGACAAGGGGGTTTCTAATTTGGGGAATTTAATGACTTATAGAATGTTCCAACCATTGTTTACAGAGACTGATGACTGTGTTGAAAAGAAGTGCCTTGTATCTGAAGAGTAATACAGTATTCAGTGAAATTTACTTGGCCTGCCGTGACAATTTGTAACTTACTGTTTGAAGTTCCCTCATACTTTGTAGAAAAATTTGCTATTTTTACAATTAATAGAGTTGAGTGATGTTGGTAACCTGGAATATGATGTTCACTAGCATTAAGTTTAATTGTACTTTGTGTGGTATAAATTTGTATTAGCAATTGAAAATTACTTATTTGACATCAGAAAAAAGATGATAATGAGATTATATGGGCAGTATACTTCAGTCTGTCATAGCCATTCTGTAAGCTTTCTAAATAAAAAGCTCATGAAGTACTGAATCTCCTCTAATTAAACTTTTGAAGAGCTGAAAATACCCTGAAATAAGTTTTGTCCAGTGGGCTGTTATTCGGTGCAGTGCCTGAGTGAATCAACCAGAATAAATTCCATTTCCCATTAGTGGTTGTAATAATCTGTATTGTGTTTTTCTGTGCAATGATAGCATGCATTAACAAGAATAAATTCTATTTCACATTGGTGGCGGTATTGATCTGTATATGCATTGTTCAGTTAATCATTTTGAAATATCATTTTATGTTTCAGATAGCATTTGCTCATCTTCTACCAAACTTTATTGAATGCTGGTGGGATGCTCTAATATTAGATGTACTTGTGTGCAATGGATTGGGAATTTGGTGTGGCTTGAAGATTTGCAAGTATCTGGAGATGAGAGAATATAAATGGGTTAGCATAAGGTAATTGAATTACTCTGTTTCTAGGCTCAATGAAACAGGAAGTGGAATAACCTTTAAGGTGAAACATGTCTGTCATGGACGCCATGTAGTTTCAGATTTCTTGATTTTAGTAACGCAGAATGATGGTGATTTGCATTAGGCTGATCTAATTTGCGGTGCATCACTAGTATTGCAGTGGGCTACCATAGAAAATTCAGAATAAAATAATAAAGTCACTTAAATAGTACATTCAGATACATTTTTATATAATAGGTCATGTTGAGTGTGAAAATGAATTAAAAATGGCAACAACATTTAGGCTCTGCAGTGGGCTTTTCTGTTTATTAAAAGATCAATGTAAAGCCAAGCTCATTTAGTCAAGCAGTTGCATAAAAGATAGAAAGATGAAAGCAAATATCAGTATACCTTCTCAGAAATAATTCAAACACAACAGAACAACTCCTTATTCAGCATGCTGCTACGTGGCTATGACAGTGATAATTTTGTGGAGTCAGTAGATAGGAGTGTTGTGTACAAAAAGGTGCAGTTATTGGAGCACACATTATAACCACAGCATGAAATGACTATAATTGTTCTGCGTGTTGGGGTAACAGACAGTGTAGTTTGATCCACTGCTGGTTTGTTAATAAAGTATCACAATGCATGTAACTTACCTATCTCTCTACAGTTTGATGCTGTATACACTCAGTGGGATTGGTTTTGCACAAACACTGTTGCATTAATTTCCATTATTAATAAACCAAACACACCGCAAGCTGGAATGGGTAAATTGTAACCGCCCCTGGCATGCTGAACACAAAATTTACTAGTCCATCAGATGTGGCTGCATGTGTGTTAAGTGTTACTAAGGTGTTCAGTCGAAAAGCTGACACTATTGAATGTCTAAATGGGCACACTCCAAGTATAACAGTTCTGTGCACCACAGCTTATAACAAATGATCTTGACTCCTGCTTGTTGAAGTCTCAGTGGCAACCATTACATCAGGGAGGTTATAATATTTGAAATACTCGCTCTTTCAGGCAAATTAACATGTAGATCTTGACAGGACAAGACTGCATTGATACAAATGGCAATGTATGTGCGAACCTCCTTCGGAGAGTGACAGAGACTATTAATTGTTTAGCTTTGGACATTCACTAAATATGTCACTTATTGTACATGTCTGGGATGTGGTTAGTTGTCGACTTTTTGTTCCATGTTATTCCACCAGCAAAAATTAGTGCTTTGTGGGATCATTAAGTGATTCATCGCAGGAAGTGTTGGCTTTATACCATACTGAATTTTCAGTCAGTGTCATTTTTAATTATTTGTGTATTGCTTTGTCGCTTTTCATTTCACTCATATATTTATCATCAGGGTGGAAATGTAATCACCAAAATGTGTGTTTTGTATGGAAATTGATTTTAACTCAGAAAAGGCAGATACATCTCGGACAACTCTAGAAAATGCAGGAAATTCTGAAATAATCTGCAAGGAATTTCACACACACACGCACACACACACACACACACACACACACACACACACACACACACACACACCTTCTTACCTACCTACCTACTTATGCGTGCTCTCTCGTGTGCGTTTGCTCACTTGCATAGGTAAGAGCATGAACTGTTGAATGAGGTGTAGTGAGCATGTGTGTGCATTGTGACGAAGAGATAAGTGTGAATGTATGAGTGAGTGATTGAATGAATGAGTGTGCTTTGGTGACTGCCTGCATAGGTGCCCAAGATTGTGTACACGAGTGAGAACTTGTGTTGGTGAGCATGCGCAGGTTATTTTGTGTGTGTGTGTGTGTGTGTGTGTGTGTGTGTGTATGTGTGTGTGTGTGTGCTGTGTCTACTTTGCTGACTTTCTTGCATTGTTGTGCTTAAAGTAAAAAGTTACCATACCACAACAAGCTCCTGTTTTGAAATATAGTAGATTATTTGTAACGATCTATTAATATTATATTTAATTAGGGCAGTTAAATTTATATCTGTGTAGGGTTGCTCCATTCTGAATTGGCATGGTACAGAAGAATAAAAGGTGATGGAAAGTAGCACTATGCTCTCCAAGGCTGGTGGGTAAGCCAACTTACTCAACTGACTTACCAATTGAACTGTAAACAAACAATTGCTTGGTTCCACAGCTTTGGTGTTGAGGAGGAGAACATCTTATCAGACACATGACATGAGAGAAACATGTTTAACATCCTAGTAGCTGGAACATTTTCAGTGGCTTCTACAAACTTTTTGCTGCCTGTAGTATCTTATATGCTCGTGCCAAACTCCTCCAGCCACTGGCGCCGAATCTTAGCCTGATTCAGCCATTCAACTTGATCAACTTTTTTTTTAATTTGTCAGACAATTGCACTTTGCACTCTTAAGACTCACTTCCAACACATCAACTGCTACCTTAAAGCCTGAGAGAGTTAAATCAGTGAAAATCTCAGGATGAATTTTTATTTGGACGGAAAAAATTATGACTTGTAAATATATATATGGTGCAGAAAAACAGGTGGAAATTTTATAAGAATGATAGCATGGAATATCCGAGGAAATGAAATGGAAAGAGAGACAAAGTTGATTAGGTGATTATGTACGAAATTGCGCTATGTGTATATAATTGTGACAGAAACTATAATAGATGCTGTGAATAAATGTGTGTGCTGAAGTTGCAATGTTGAATTCATTCACATTACTAGCAACAGCAACATTTTGATGCCGAAACACATTAATGTGTGGCAAGATTAAGTACTGCCACACATTCAAGAGGTTTCAACATCATTGAAGAAGATTTCAAGCAACTTAAAACTTGTTCAGCTTGGACAGATAAGTCACAGCATTTGCTGTACTCCACTCGCAGTCATTATTGATTGATTCTGTTTGTGTATAATTTGACTTGGTGCATCCGTGTTGATCGCAGAGCAATATTGAGCATTTGGTATGTCATTTATGCAGTACAAAGGAGACTACTAATGTATTGTTGGACAGCAGTGCAGTAAGAAAGAGCGTTCCTAAGGGTTGCTTATGACGATTACTGCAGAGCATTGCCATCTCGTAGTGACGGCGGACATCCCGTTATGGGGTGACTGGTGCGCACACGCACACACGCACACACACACACACACACACACACACACACACACACACACACACACACACCACACACACACACACACCCTCGCAACAACCAAGCATAACACACCATGATGGATGCAGAACAATTCTGCCTTAATTGTGATGCAAGAGGACAACTCTACCCTCAAATTCCACCAACTTCATGAGCCAGATAAACGCATTTGATGTTTCTGCACCATCAGAGAAAGTCAGACACTGTCAGGAGCACATGCAGGAAACCATAGGAGAGCTGATCTCACACAGTGGCCCAATACAGGGCTTGCCAGATTTCACAGAATACGAGGCCGACACACAATCTTGTAAAGACTGCTCTGACAAATGCAAATGGACCATTCGGAAGGCCAAAAAGGCTTTTAGGAGGAGCATGTTCAAGGGATAGAAACACAGCTGATGATGTGCATTAGCCGATATCAGCAACTCACAAACATGCCCACGTGGACATCAAGTTGCCTACTATCAAACTACATCCTTTCTCTTGTGACATAAAATCATAACTGCATTCTTCCTCAGGTGACATAGAAGTGTGATCACGATTCTGGTAGCACCTTCACAGTTTCTGTAGATGAAACTTCAGTCGTGTCACTTATGAACAAGCACCTGTTCCTCTGTGTATATTTCAGATAGGGACCCTATGCAAAATAAGTGGAGAACCTGTTCTGTAAGACAATCATGTACGCACAGCATCAACCTTTCATATGAAAGTTAAAATGAAAATTGACAAGAAGAAGAAACAGCAAAATTCAGACCCTTTTCGTGTGTAACTTAGCACTAGGCCAAGATTGCTAAAAGGTTGCAAGCTTACAGGCTGGAATAAATAGCCTGAAGAAAATGGACTGCTGCTTGCTATACCTTAGATGTGACTTTAAATGAGGAAATGTATCCCACGTAGAATGTAAAAGTGTGAACTACATTTCCATTGTGTGATAGCCACCTCACAACAGTGAACAAGATTGAAATGAAAGTGTCCAACTTTGTACACTTACATACTGCTCATTGACTATCAGACATGTGACATTGTAGAGTGTCTAGTTTTATACACCATTCACTGATCTAATCTCTTCAACTCAACGTCACTGGAACCAGAGCTCTAGAGATGATAACATTTGAGCCATTCTGCACATCATCCCTCTCAATGAGAAAGGTTCATTTTGATATGATGGGATACTCCACCAGTGCCCGTATATCAGTTACAGTCCTTGAAAGTAGCAACAAATTCTCTCATCAACCGACAGTACCACAAGATGTGGGAGATATGGCCTTGAGAGAGGGTACACAGCTGGTATAACCAAGAGGAGATACTGAAGATCTACCTATTGAAGTCCTAATTGGGGCAGATTATTATTGGAAAATTGTGATTTCGGGACAACCAATTAAAGTATGACCTTCATTGGTTCCCTTTCTGACAATCTTCGGTTATGTTCTCAGTGGAAACAGAACTGGTACTGCGATTCATAAGGCAACTGTCAACTTCTTTCAGGTTAGTTTCAGTGAAGTATCTGATGAGTCAGTGTGCTGTTTTTGGGACTTGCAGACAATCAGCATAAAAGAGCATCAGCAGTGAACATTGACATCCATGCACTACGTCTTGAAAGTGTTCTGAGAGTCATACTGCATAGTGAATGGCTACAGACTTGTATGTCCCTCTGGAAAGAAGGGTTTACTTCTCTCCAGCAGCCACACTGTCGTGGAAGCATGTCTTCTCCCATTACTAAATAAGTTGCAAGAGAATGAAGAACTGAAGCATATGTATCATGTGATCATATCACATCACATTAGGAGGTGTCAGGTAGACGTTGCATCTGAGGATACACAGTTGGAAAGGTGTTTTACATGCTGCACTATGTAGTGAAGAAATGCAGCAGTAGAAGCATCAAATACTGGACCTTGTTCGATGCATCATCACACAGACAAGACTTTCCATCTCTGAATGAGGTCCTCGAAACAGGATCAAGTTTACTGCCATGTATCCTCATAACGTTGCTACAATTCCGCAACTTCCAGTGGGACTAGTGTGTGATGTGGGCCAATACAATTTACTTTGAATGAAAAGGACAGAGATCTCACTAGGTTCTTCTGGTATCTTGTTCAAAAAGCCGAGAATGGTGCATACACCACAAAAAATTATGTGATAATATACTGCTTCAAAGTTTGCCATTTTCGTTTTCTGCTAAGCCCACTCCTGTTGTCAGCTACTATAAGGGAGTTAGCAGCACTATATAGTGACAAATATGCATGAGTGTCAGCACTTGTTGATAATTCTGTATTCATGTTCAATTTTGTAGCTAGTGTGGAAATAGTGATGACACTGCAGTTGTTTATAATCAGCTGACAACACTCTTCCTGCAAATAAGCCATTGACATTCAAAATAGGCGGCTAATTCAAATGAACTGAACACAATACGACATGTCAAAGGCCTCGAAATCAAGCCCTCAACACATGTCTTGGGAACCAGTTGGAGTACAGATGATGACTCTCTCTCTTTTGGTTACCAAAGGACAGTGAAAGACATGACCAACACACTGGAAACGAAGAGAAACATTCTTTGAGCAGCTGCTCAGTGTTTATGACCTTCTCGGTCTACTCACACCTACTGGGATTGTTGCTAAACTCATCTTCCAAGACGCAACTGAGAAGTCTTGCGTGGGAGGAAGTTTTGCCCACAGGTCTTGCACATAGTTGACAGTTGTGGCTCTCAGAGTTTCATAACTTGTCATTATTGTGCATTGCCAGTAGGATAGGATTGACAGATACAAGTGGCGACAGAAGGACAACAAACACAAATAACGGGGGGGGGGGGGGGGGGGGGGGTGAGCAGTATTATAAACTGAGAAACCAGAAGCAAAATAATTGTATCTAAAAGAAAATGTGAGTATTTTCTTTACCATTCGACAGAGTGAAATGGCCAAATATGTTAAATTTTTGATTAAAAAATTATGAAGTTGACAAAAGAAAGCCTTTCAGATTATTCTCAAATGCAGAAAGGAATTATATTGTATGTCGAATGGTTGGTAGCTAGGGTGAGGTAAATAGCAACAACAGAGAAGAGGTTTCTGAATGTTTTGCTTTATGGCTGGGTGCAGTTAGGATACTAGGTGAGAACTAGTACTCTGTGATGAGACTGGTACTTGATCTCACTGTGGTGCATGTTTACTGAGGAATAGATGAAGAAAACTCAGTACATAGTAGGTGTGTAACTTGTCTGGCTGCAATTTTCCTAACTCGGCAGGATATGTGAAACACTGATATAATCAAATAGGCAGATGTTGCGGATGTAATACACACAAACATTCAGGGTTAGTTCTGGCAATGTAGAGTTTTCTTTGAACATACTGTGCTGGATTATATCACCTTACTGGAAGAGAAAAAAAGGAGGCAGTTGTTTATAGACTTCAGGACTCTTTTTGATAGCCAGTTATATAATTATTTAGGAGATTTTCACATTTGGTTTAAGTCCCAAGTTTTGCATTTGTTAGAACACTGAAGACAGATCGGCATTTATCTCGACAGCAGTTTTGTTGTCTACAGGGCTAGCGCTTAAGTAAAGCTGGAGGACACTGCCCTAGAAGTGTTATTTATGACAGTGCAGAACTGATGAGATGTTGAGACATTCAAGGAGAACCATAGACAACTGAGGATGACTCCTTCAGCACTTCAGAGGGAACTTGCTTTCAGAATGATTTCTCATTCCCTTAGACAGTATCATGCTTTTTGTTTATCAGTTAGCTTTCCAAACGCTTCTGTCTACTATCTGAAGATTTTAGATGTCACATTTTTCTTTTGGGCAACATATCAAAGTTTACAGTATCAGATACTTTGTGGAAGTCTAGTAATGTCAGCGTCAGTAAATTTCAGTGGTATATTTCAGGTCATCAGTTACCATAGTTAATGCAGTGTTCATGAAAACCAGATTGAACTTGCATAAATATTCACTCAGCTGATCACGATCAGTCTATTCCTAGGTTTGTGAGACAGTGAGTAAAGTGATAGTGGTGATTGGCAGGTAAGGTCATTGTGGGGTTTTCCTTGTCAGGGATAGGTTGCACTATGTGTCTTTTCTGTTGTATTGGATGTATCCTGTTCTTCAGAGGAAATTAAATGTCTGTCAAGATTGGTAATAATCTATTTGTGACATTCTTGATCATGGTTATGCTGATACCATTGTGCCTCTTGCTTCAGAAGAAATTCTCATTATTATTTTTGATGTTGTTGGTTGTTGTAACACATTTTAAGTTTAAAGTGTCTCTGTTAAATATGGTAACAGAAATAATCAGTTTTTGGAAGTACAATCAGTTAGATAGATGAAACAAAATCTATTTACCAAGTGGTTCCAGGAGAACTGACATGCAAAGGTACTGAAACTTGCAAACTTCTGGAGCCAGTGGCTCTTTCTTATTGCAGAAGGTTTGAAAAGGAAGGGAGAGGGATGAAGGAAAAGGCCTGGTGAAGTATAGGAAATGGGGAGACTTCAGAAAACCGACCTGAACCCTGTGTTAGGCAAGACTGACTAGATGGGATGAGAAGGAAAGTCTGATTGTTGGGGCTGCACTTAATGAGATTTGAAAACTTGAGAGCTTTAGGTGGAAGATAAGGTAATAGGTGAGATATAGATTGCTGACAAAACATTGTGCATGAGTTAATAAGAGTAGGAAGTGATGTGCATTGTGTGTGGTAGAGGTGGTGGGCAGAGAAAAATATGCAGATTGAAAAATAAAAGGTATAGAAAACTAAAAGGGAGTGAAGGAAGGCATAGTTACTGAGAAGAAATGCTGAGACCGAAGAAATTAATGTAAATGTAGGCCAGCAAGGTTGAAAGAGATGATATAATGTCAGTTTACATTTGCACTGTTGTGAGTAACTGGTGTCTGAGGGAAGAATCTAGATGAAACATGGTGAAAGAGGCAGTGAAGTCATGGCTGCCATGTTGTAAAGCATGCTCTGTAACAAGATAGTGTGTTGCCAGTATGTACCCTCTGCCTATGCACATTCATCCTAAGAGAGGAGGGTTTTAGAGACAGAGGGAGCACCAGGAAAGCAGTAGAGGATGTATACTGACACACGCTATCTTGTCACAGAGTGTGCTTTACAACATGACAGCCATGACCTCACTGACTGTTCCACCACATGTTCTTTGTAGATTCTTCCCACAGGTTCCAAAGCACTCTGATACATGACAATCATGTCCTTGGTGTTTGTTTCACCATATGTATCTTCTGAGTTCTTTGCCAGACACATATTGATACTTGCTTTGGGCTGCATGCTGGCTGTGGATTGGATACACCTGCTTTACATTTTTCTCTCTTTTTCTACATGTTTCCATACCTGTTTAAACATTTGTCAAAATGGTCAACAAGCTATCCTAAGTCATAAACATCTACTGGCTGTGAAGATAACTAGTCTTTAACTGCTTCTTTCGCCTCATTATCTGTTGCAAAGTGCTGCCATCAAGAAACTCTTTTAGGTAGCGGAACAAGTGAAAATTGTTCTGGGCCAAGTTTGGCCTGTATGGTGGATGGACAGTCTGTTCCCTTCCAGAAGAGTCCATGACAAGACTCCATATGTGTCCCAATATATGGTTGCCATAACCTTGGGTATTAAGTTTATGTGCTTGGTACTGACCTTGACTGATAATGTCATGTGACACCATTCCATTGGCTGACATTTAGTTAGACTTTGGGGTCATGTGAAAAAGCCATGTTGTGTACCCTGTGACAGTGTTCTCCTCCAAAAATTGATTGCCTTCCTTATGGTATTGGGCTAAAAAAATCAAGAGTATAAGACATTCTTTTCCTTTTGTGTTTCTCAGTATACAGCCTGGGAACCCAGCATGTGCACAATTTGCAAAATTATAACTTTTCAGAGACAATTTTGTGCTAAGTTGTTCTACCCACATTTGGAAATTGCAATGCTTAAGTTGAAATTTCATCCACAGCTTTGATCAAATCATCGGAGATCAGTGATGGTCGACCTGGTAGCAGTTCATCGTGGAAATTTTCTCTTTCGTCCTTGAACGCTCTCACTCACTTATGCACTCTGCTGTCACTCATCACATTTGGGGCTATACACCTCACATATTAGTTGATAAATTTCAACTGATGCATTATCCGCTGCTGTCAAATACTGAATCACTACTGTATTTCACAGTCAGAAAGCTAATCAATTGATTTAAACTTTGTGGACTAACACACTAAACAGCACACTGCAACAGTACCAATGAAAATGGTTTTGTTTGTCGAGCAAGACGTGCCAGGATTTGGTGTGTATGTGTGTTTCAGTGTTCATGCGACATTCGATTACCTTCGGCAATTCAGATCTTATTTTCTGAATAACACTTGTACATGAGTTCTATGAACTTACAGCTCACCCACAAATAATTTATGCCTTGAGAACCAAACCAAAGTTAGATTATTTCAGGAGAAACAGCTTGGAAGAAAAAATTACACATACTATCTACCATCATGAATCTGATTTTCTGCCTTTCCACAGTAGAGCACAGCATCTTTTTGAACTGATATCCTGCTTTGTCTTTGGGGAAATTTTTGTGGAAGTTACATGGACTGTTAGCAGTGTTCAGTTCTGATGTCCAAAGGTTGGTTGGTTTCTAATCTTTTCTTAGTTTAGTTAGAATGCTACAGACCATTTGTCATTAGTGTTACTGTTGTGATTATCTTAAATGTGCCTTGCGAGTCAATGTGGGGCTGGTGACCCATCTTCAGACTGTTTTACAAGTGTAGCAATGTTGAGAACTGATCCAAATCTTTTGATAGGCATCTTTTGCTAATCAGTGGTATAATGCAGGGTGTTTGGGAACTCCCATTACAAACTTAGAAAAATGAATAGTGACAATATTATGAGAAGGAAAGGTGCTACTCACCAGACAGCAGAGAGGCTGAGTCACAGATAGGCACAATAGAAAGACTGTCACATAAAGCTTTTGCGTAGAGTCGGGCCTTGACAGCCTGTGTGAGTTGCGTTGTGTGTGTATTTTGTCTGTTCTGATGAAGGCTCTGTTTGACAGAAAACTTTGTGTGATGGTCTTTTTGTTATGCCTACCTGTGACTCTGCATCTTTGCTATATGGTGAGCAGCAGATTTCCTTTTCATGATACTGTTATTATTCCATCCTGTATTTTCCATTGCTTGATTTAAACTTACAGGTCTTGGAGATGGGAGTCAGTAAATAACATTCTGAATAGGACCCCATGTCCCAAAAGGTACCATTTCCATGCTATAGCTATTTGAAAACATATTTGCTAGGTAAGTATGCAACGGGGTAGTCATGGTGGGAGCTAGTTACGTTTGAACGGCTGAAGTCATCTGACATTTGTTTTACCTGTCTGACCTGGGTCAAGCCTCATTCACATGTCTGTGAGTGTTGAGCA
The DNA here is from genome assembly GCF_023897955.1 of Schistocerca gregaria. Lineage (NCBI taxonomy): Eukaryota > Metazoa > Arthropoda > Insecta > Orthoptera > Acrididae > Schistocerca > Schistocerca gregaria. The sequence goes on from NC_064921.1 coordinate 583,023,952, forward strand.
ACATTGTTGCGTACGCGTTTGCAGAACACACTGACATGATTCCTCTGAATGGCAAAGCTCACAATAATGGAAGAGCTGCTTGTCACCTTTATTGAGAGCATCCTCTTCAAGATCTGACTCCATTGCATGCCCTTTTCACCACAATTAATGCAACAGCTTTGAGAAAGGGTAGCTGCACTATCAGCAGGTGTGACTGCGGTGCTCCAAGGAGATGCTGCACACCCAAATTGGAAGTCAGACTGCATCATGTTGAAGAGAACCTGTCGATTACATGAGCAATTTTTGTGTCTGTTAATGAGTGGAATTGTAAAACAAGTGATGTATTGTGTCACACACAGTCAATTACTTGTAAAGATGGCTGCTTTATCAACAGCTTTCAAATGGTTGTAGCATGTGAACGGAGCATTTCTGGACATGGGTTCCAATTCAGAATATTATCTATTGACATCCCAGTACAAGTCCTAGAAGTTAGTAAAGGGAATTTCCTAACACCTTGTATAAATCACAATTTGTGTTGTATACTACACACCAAAGAAGTGTGTGGGTTCTGACTGTGGATGGGTCATGAGATTTGAAGTGTCTTGTCATCTCTGAACGCCGATACCAAGAAATTTTGACAAATCCTCACAAAGGGGCAGAATCATTCCAAGAAAAATTAAAGTTTTGAAGCTTTATAAAGTTAAAATGTTGGGTTTTAAATCTGCACATATCAGTGTGAAAAAAAAAGGAATATAATGTAGTAACGATCCCCATAAGTGAAAGTAGACTATTATAGTGACAATCCAAAAGAATATTGGTGCCATTTTAAACAGTGTAAATAATCTAAAGAGTGCAGAAAAATGGAAAGCAATCGCTCAAGAATGTGTTGGTGTGTCGAGGACTGTAAGTTGTCTATGCCAGTTTTGAGTATCGCTTCTGTCATGATTATTTGGTGGTGTGTGGAAGATGTAATTATTGACCATGGTATGTGTCAGCGTAGTGTTTATTATTTTTATTTTTTAATGCAGTTACCCTAGTCAGGATTACAGAGATGTGTAGGCTGCAGCATTATCTGAGTTTAATGTAAATTGATCAGTAAAATAATGCAGAATTTAGTCTGGTTTGTGTATTTCTCAATGATAATGTATTTATATTAAAACATATTAAATTATCCATAATGATTGTGTCATTTGTTGTATATCACATTTACAAATATATCTTAACTGCATATATTTACTAATAAATTACTTGGCATCTGACCATGAGCAGTCTCACAGCCAATGAAATTTGGTCCATGGAAATTTGGAATTTGAACTTGGGAAAAACTGTAATCTCAGGAATATTTTAGCAGAATAAAATCAAAACCCTTTTCTTGGTGTAGCAGTCTTTACAAATATTGTTGTAGTTCCTTGTGTCTGCTTCCTACCAACCAGCAACCATTGTCATGAAACAAGGAGACCATTGTGATGTGTTGTTTGTCACTAGTTGCAGTGGACAGCAGTGTGTCTGCTTGTGAGGGCAGCCTGCTTCCTGTTTGAGTGAGCCTGTAGTTCATTAACTAAAATAATTTTTCAAAATAAATATTGTGTATAAAAGCTGTTTAACTACTTACTTTTTGACAGGGATATTCGAACAACTTCAGGGAAAATAAAGCGTGCAGTTTTACAGTTCACACCTGGGAGTTGGATGCAAGTTAGATGGTTGGATCCATCTTGCACTTACATGCGCTTTTTTGCTCTTTGCCAGCTTGTCATTTTTTGGCAAGTCTCAGAGCTAAACACATTTTTCCTTAAACACATTTTTGAAATGCCACCATCCCACCCGATTGTGGTTATTCGACTTGTTCTTATTGGTGTCTTTGTTGCACCGTCTGTTAGGTAAGTAGTCATTTAATTATTGGTTTAATTTAAGAAATTTTTACTCTTGGAAACTAAATGAAGTGGGAATCTGTAATTAAAGCTTGTACTGTAATTGCATTTGTCCTTGTGGTAAACTGATATATACTAATTTTTCTTGGATTTAGTGATGTTTTGAGTTCTCTGAATTATATCACTGCTTGTCATGTAATTATGTATTACAATTTTTACGCAGACATGTTCTGCTTCAACAATAATACTTTGATTTCGTCCTTCAGTACATGGCAATAATATTGTACTTCCGATAATCTTCTTATAAAATTTGTCCATCTCTTTTAACGTTTTTAAATTAACGTTTTGAACATAGTAGTTATTGACCGAAAACTGTTGTGTTAAAATTTCAAAAATGGTCATAAATCAAATCTCAAGAATACTCTTAATGATTTCATTCATTGCCTTAACCACCCTGCATTTACAAAATGCTGTAACTTTGATGACCTTGTTATTTGCCTGGATCAAGTACTGTGGTGTGCGAGTTCGTTCCAATACAGGGCATGTGAGCAAGTGGCCGAGGTGTTTCTCCATTTGGTGGAGGTGTGTCCCATTTTTTGTGTTGGTCTAGCAATGAGGGAGTGATCTCCAAAGAAGTTGGGGCAGTCATTTCCTGGGGCTAGCTCTTCGTCTTCAGGGATATCTGGCAGCAGCTTACTCTTCCATCTGGTGATGCGGTTAGACTACGATATTCCTTCCAGTGGCTAAGTCCTAGCGATGAAGCTCGTTCTAGATTTCAGTTGGCAGACTGCAGCTGAAACTGTTGGTGGGTGTAGTAGGCACCCTATTGAATCATGTGCTGAACAAGAAATGTACAGTATCTTCTTCAGGAGGGCTTCATCCACACTTGAATTAGTAAAACCAGTGAAAGACTGTCTCCATTAAAATCTAAATTACCTCTATAAGTAATCACCCAGTGCATTAATAAACATTCAGCACAACTCAACTAAAATTATTAGTGACAGTCAGTGTAAATGTTATCTCCATCCAACTCAACAAGGTTGCAAACGCAATGATTAACATGGCAGTATAAATGATCTAGGGCTTTTTCCCGGTAATTAGGTCAGATAGGAAATTTGCTATTGCAACTTACTTCACATCAATTTGTAGCCAAAGAAAGTAATGAGAATTGCTGCTACAATTTATTTAATTTCTGAGGTGCATAGCAATTTTGGTATTTATGCTGTCTTTAAGTGTAATTTTCAGTATCTTCAGAGGATAAGTCAGTCAGTGGGGGAGTTGAGTGTTGCATAGGCAGGCAAACGAGGGGCATCTTGTTGCACCTGTCACACCTGTTCATTCATCTAATGTTTTCCAAAGCCATTTATGTCATGGTTTCAAAAACTGGTTAATCTGTGCTTCAGCACCAGTCAGTAGATTAGCAGGTTACTTTTCAACAGGGCTCAGTTGTCCAATTTTGTGAGCAGATATTTGACAGTTCATACATTGAATGTGTGACACTGTAAGTACAAATTTATTTTCAGTACATTATGGGATTTTGGTTCTTCATGAGAACTGACAGACTGGTGATTTCAGGTATGTTGTTTCATGTTGTATTGTACTGAGTTTACATCTATCATCTCGATTGAAACTGAGATTAATATATTTTTTTAAAAAAATCTGAATTACTAATCTTCTCCATCTGTTCTAGAAGTATTTAAGGTATTGCAGTGTTGCTTTTATCTCTGATTTTGGATTACTTTCATAATTATTCCTGTAGGCAAGTAACAAGATGAATACCCACTCAGGTGCTTGGTATCTGGTTTAGAGAAATTGGGCAGATCCAGTTTGAAGTCATATATTCTACAGCCATCATGTAACTATTTCCTGCTCATTTGCATTGCAGATGCTCTAGTTTGCTTTAAATATGTAATCAGCACATACATTTTTTGGCTAGAGAATAAAACAATTTAATCTCAGTTATAATGCTCTACCCTGTAACTTGGGTCCGTATTCTGTTTGAACAAACAGTTAAACAGTTTTAACTACTCGCAAGTGATTATATTTTTCGTGAATAACACCACCATGTACACACTATAAAACTAACATGCTAAGATGTCACATCATATAATAAGTGTTTTTGCCTAAAGGTGAAGTTAGCAAGAGATAAGTTGTCCCAATTCTGCCCTGTGGGTTGCAAATACATACAAGTGTTCTCATATGTTGGGTTAGGTAGATGAATGTGATCAGTCTCCCAAGCAACTGAGCTGTGCCATAAAAACCATGGTGCACTGTGTACATTTGGTGCTGTACACAGTGTCAGTTATTCTCAGTAACTGGGTAAATGCAAAGTTAGCAAAATGTCCATTCCAAAATTACTTTGATTGTGAAATTTAATGGACAGGTGCAATCATTGTTTAGGGATGTCTTAGATATCGGATTTTCTCTTCAGTCTTATTGTCAACATTCGCCTTGGACAGCCTAAGAAGGCATTAGGTGGATTTGTTATGCAGGTGACATCCAATGACTGGTGCATGTTCAAAGTTGCTCAGCTCCCCTGACCAGTCCATTGTGCTGTTACTTGCTTCTGCTAACAATAGTTTTGACTTCACCTTTTTTTATACTGACTTGTCCATGTCTCGTGAGCTCTAGTGGTTAATTCCACATTATTTAAGGGTTAACCAGATACTTTTGACCATATAGTGTGTGTATCTGTCCTGTGTTGGATGTCAAGAAATTATTTGTACAAATCTATTGCACAATTTATTGCTTGCAGATGTGCAAGTTACTGAGGTATTCCACTCTTTGCATCTTTACTGAATTTTTGTTTGTTTGTTTGTTTTGCAGACAGTATTATAGTTACGTTACAAATCCATTGTGCAAACGTGTGGGAACACAGTGTTGGGTATATGGTGCTATAATGGTAACTGAAGCCATTTTGTGCATAAAGAATGGCAAAGAGCTGTTTGAACGCACACAGGCATTCAATATTGTCTTGTGGCTTCTACTGCAGCTGCTAACTTCTATACTTTGCGTATATGGCTGTGTTCTGTGGCATCGCTACATACAGGTATGAAATACTATATAATATGTCATTAGTGAATGTAATATTTGTTTGTCAATTTTCATGAAAATAATTCTAAAGATAAATGTGACTATATGAATGAAATTGTGAGTAGTGAGTTTTCAGTGCTATAGTATTAATGCTGTATATTCTAGAACTTTAATGTATGTTGTGATATTAACAGCTGTACTCCTAAAACTCTGAGAGACTATGTTCCAAGTCCCCCCCCCAAGAAACCATGGCTCTTGGTGAGTTGGGGTGGCTTGTATGCCTCAGCGATGCAGGTAGCTGCACCACAGATTCAACCATAATGGAAGGGTAGCTATGGAGAGGCCAGACCAACTTATAGTTCCCGAAAGGGGCTGCAACCTTTTCAGTCTGCAACAATCTGGATGACTTGCTGACGTGTCCTTAAAACATTGGCAAACATGGCCTAGTTGTGCTGTTACTGTGAACAGCTGAAAGCAAGGAGAGACTGCAGCCTTTGCTTTTCTAAAGAGCATGCACCTCTGCTATGTGGGCAGTTGATAATGGTGTATCCTCTTGGGTAAGATATTCCAGAAGTAAAACAGTCCTCCATTCTGATATCTGAGCAGGTACTACTTAGGAGGATGTTGTCATCAGGAAAAATAAGTGGCATTCTACAGGTCAGAGCATCGATGTTGGATCCCTTGATTGAGTACAAAGGTAACAGAGTTTAAAAATCGAAGAAGATAAAATGAAATTATATGGAATAATAGAGGCAATAAGTGAAGTGTGGTGGCAGGAAGGAAGGGGTTATAAATATAAGATCAAATAGAAGTAATGCAGGAATACGTGCAATAATGACTACAAAAATGGGAATGCGCCTAATCTATCAAGAACAGGATAGTGAAAACATTATTGTAGCCAAGACAGACTTGAAGCAAACACCCATGTCTGTGGTACAAGTTTACATGTCTATTTATTATGCAGATGAATGAAGAGATTGAAAGAATGTATGGTGAGATAAAAGAAATTATTCAGGTAGTTAAAGGAGAGGATAATGTAGTAGTGATGTGGGGGACCGGAATTCCATAGCAGGAAACATAGGAGAAGGAAAAATGGTAGGAGAACGTGGACTGCGAGAAAGGAGTAGAGGAGGAAGCTGGCTGGTAGAATTTTGCAAAAATAATTATTTAATTATCAATAGCACTTGGTTTAAAAAACATGTAAGAACTTTTATATGTAAAAGGTGTCTCAAACCTTTTCTTTCAAATTGAAACAGGTGTTAGAGATACAATAACCCACAACACTGAAGTGAAAATTCATGACGTATCTCCTACTATCGTGTCAGAACACCTCCTTTTGCCAGGTATAGATCAGCAACTTGACGTGGCATGAACTCAACAAGTCACTGGAGGTCCACAGCCAAAATATTGAACTATGTTGCCTCTGCAGCTGTCCATAATTTACAGTTTTGCCGGTGCTGGATTTGTGCATAAACTGACCTCTCAGTTATGTTCTATAAATGTTTGATGGGATGTCGAGCAAGCTGGGTGGCCAAATCATTTGCTCGAATTGTCCAGAATGTTCTCCAAAGCAATCGCAAAAAATTGTCGCCCTTTGAACATGGCATGTTGTCAACCATAAAAATTTCATCTTTGTTGGAGAACATGGCTACAAATGGTCCCAAAGTCGCCGAACACAACCATTTCCTGTCAGTGATCAATAGGATGTGCCCTGCGTCTAGCTCCAACTACCATTCCATGTTCAAAATATGTTAATTTCCATTGTGTGCCAGTAATCATGTTGCAAACCTTTTCAGATGAATCACCTGTGTACAAATGACAGCTCCACCAATGCTCTGCCCTTTTATACCTTGTGTACGCAATACTGCTGCCATCTGTATATATTCATAGCGTCCCATGGCTTTAGTGTGTATTGCGATAGCGATCAGTGGTCAGAAATCCATATTTATTGTGTTATGGACTTACACAGTATACACTGCATAAAAACAACATAGTTCATAGTAATTGTTCATGGTGACAACTGCCAGTCTCAATGCATGTGTTGCAAACAGTACATGTAATTCTTCTGCACTCTCACAAAGATCCAGGGGTTCTGTTGTTTACTGGAACAGGCAGAGGGTGATAAAACAGTGTGCACACCTGACCACCAAGCAGGCATATTGTACACGATTTAGCTCATAGCATGTGCATCATTATCACCGCATGCATCGATTAGCACATTAATTTTGCAGCACGCACACCACTATCCCTGGTTTCAGTTGTCCATTGCCCCCTGCGGGTTCAGGGGTTAGAATAGGCCCGCGGTATTCCTGCCTGTCGTAAGAGGTGACTTAAAGGAGTCTCAAACTTTTCGGCCTTATATGATGGTCCCCTGTTGGGTTTGACCTCCATCTCTCAAAATTTTCTGAAGAGCGAGCCGATTGGGGAAGGGCGCCTTACTTGGTGCATTGTGTCCATCTTGCGATCAGACCTTTCGCCAGGTTATACACCGTTGAACTGCAGTCCTATCCGCTCTCCATCTCTTGGGCATGACTCTTTTTCTGCGTGCAGATAACACCTTGCACTGTGCAGTGCCTCTTTCTGCACCGACGGCGACCATGGACCACATGTTACCTAACATCCAGCACGGTAGCCAGTCCGTTGTGGTGGGGCCGCCATTTACCCTGTTGGTTGTAGCCCCCTGACAACACAGGGATCGCTCTACTGATGCCTGCGCCGTTAACTCCCCACGTATGCCAAGGAGTAGATGCCTATCCTCCTGGGGTATCGGGACTCCCGGCAACGGCCATCCTGCCAGGTGGCTCTTGCCGTGGCTGGGTGGCGCCCGTGGGGAGGGCCCTTGGTCGGAGTAGGTGGCATCAGGGCGGATGACCCGCAATGAAGCGTGGTACATCGTCTCTCGCTGGTGGCCAGCAGTCTCTAAGCGTTCTCGGGCTCAGTTTACCGCTCAGAAATACGATCTGAAAACGTTCCCCTCCCTGGCCACACCGTGGGAGGAACGTAAGTCTCAGGATGGCAGTAGCAGTTATTCGCCCCGCTTCTTAGTTTGCACGAGGGTTGATGGGGAGTCTTTTCTCTCCACAAAGCCTCAGTTCTTCGTCGAGCATTTAGAGGACAAGTTTGGGGAGGTGGAGGGCTTGTCAAAAATGCGCTCTGGGTCAGTCCTGATACAAACGGCATCCTCTGCCCAGTCACGACGGTTACTCGCTTGTGACAAGTTGGGGGATGGTGCCGTTACGATCACACCCCATACGAGTTTAAATATGGTCCAGGGAGTTATTTACCATAGGTATCTTCTTTTGCAGTCTGATGAAGAGCTGCGCGCCAATTTAGAGCGCCGAGGTGTACATTTCGTCCGGCGCGTTCACCGGGGTCCGAAGGAAAATCAGATTGCTACCGGTGCCTTCATCTTGGCCTTCGAAGGGGATACATTACCGGAAAAAGTGAAGGTGATGGTCTACCGATGTGACGTTAAGCCCTATATCCCTCCCCCCATGCGGTGCTTTAAGTGCTGGAAGTTCGGCCATATGTCTTCTCGCTGCACTTCCAGCCTCACATGTCGAGATTGCGGACGCCCACCACATCTCAATACTCCATGTGCCCCGCCTCCAACTGTGTCAACAGCAGGGAGCACCATTCACCTTGCTCGCCAGACTGCCGAATTTTCCAGAAAGAGTGTAAAATCACGGAATACAAGACCCTGGACCGACTAACCTATACTGAGGCCAAGAGGAAATACTACCGACTCCATCCTGTGAGAATGACATCTTCCTACGCTGCTGCTACAACACCTGTGCTAGCCCCGTCTGTTTCTCCAGTTGTGGCCGGATTGACGAGTAGTAAAACTCCTCCTGCCCCCTTGCCAGTGGGAGGCTCTACCCACCGGGTTGCTCCTGCGCCACCTACCCCAGGAGCAACACCATCCCACCCATCGGGGACGTCCGTCCCCACTTCTAAGCCGGAGAAGTGTCCAACTTCTTCGGCTTCTCACGCTCGCAAGGGGTCCCTTGGGTCCCTCCCTTCCCAGGTTTCCGCCAGCGAGTTGCCTGACGACCGACAATGGCGTAAGTGCCCACAATCAGCTGGTCGTAGGGCTTCACGATCCTCCTCCGTCCCGGAGACTGAATCGGTGAAGCCCTCCCAGCCTGTGCGACCCAAGGAACGGCGTGAGAAACCCAAGAAGAGCTCTCAGCCCAAGGAACTCGCGGTGGCAGCCATCCCACCGCAACCTTCCAGCTCTGCGTCTGAGGATGCGGTGGAGATTCTGGCGTCCGGTGAGGACCTTGATCTCGCCGGTCCATCAGACACCATGGAAAGCACTATCACAGGTGCTAAATCGGAGGCAGCAGGTGACCCAGCGGCATAATCTACCTTCCCAGTCCCGTCAAGCCTTTATCAGCCATGGACACCACCATCCTCCAGTGGAACTGCAGCGGTTTCTTCCACCATCTAGCTGAGCTCCGCCAACTTATCAGCCTTCACCCTTTCCTCTGCATTGCTCTGCAGGAAACTTGGTTTCCGGCAATGCGAACCCCCGCCCTCCGTGGCTATCGGGGTTATTACAGGAACAGGGCAGCTTATGAAAGGGTGTCTGGTGGCGTCTGCATCTATGTCCTCAACTCTCTTCACAGCAAGTCTGTACCTCTCCACACACCTTTAGAGGCTGTCGCTGTTCGGGTGTGGATGCCACAGGCTGTTACCGTCTGCAGTCTTTACCTTCCACCGGATGGTGATGTCGCGCAGCATGTCCTGGCTGCTCTGATAGCTCAATTGCCTCCACCTTTCCTGTTACTGGGCGACTTTAACGCCCATAACCATCTGTGCGGTGGTTCAGTGGCAACAGGTCGAGGTGCCATCGTTGAACATTTATTGGCGCAGCTCAATCTCTCGATCTTAAATGATGGTGCCTTCACACACTTCAGTGTGGCGCATGGCACATACTCCGCCATTGACCTTTCCATCTGTAGCCCTAGCCTCTTACTGTCTGTCCAATGGAGAGTGCATGACGACCTGTGTGGTAGTGACCACTTTCCGATTTTTCTGTCACTGCCACAGCGTCAGTCTTCTGGGCGCCCTAGCAGATGGGCTATGAATCAGGCTGAGTGGGACTTGTTCTCCTCCACTGCTGTTATTGAGCTTCTCTCTTAACGATGCCATTGATGCAGTGGTTCAATCGGTCACCACCGGCATCGTTACTGCCGCCGAATCTGCCATTCCCCGTTCTTCTGGGTCCATTCGGCGGCGGACTGTGCCTTGGTGGTCGCCTGAGATCGCTGAAGCGATTAAAGCTCGCCGGCGGGCACTCCAGCATCACAAGCGACATCCCTCAATCGACCACCTTATCGCCTTCAAACGGCTGCGTGCGCGAGCCCGCTGCATTATCCGCCAACGCAAGCAGGAGTGCTGGGAGCGATATGTGTCCACCATTGGCCTCCATGTCACTCCATCACAGGTCTGGGCCAAGATTCGCCACCTCTATGGCTATCGGACCCCTGTCAGTGTCCCTGCGCTCTCACTGAATGGAGCAGTTTGTACTGACTCCGACGTCATTGAAAATCGCTTGGCAGAGCACTTTGCTATGACTTCCGCTTCTGCCAACTACCCCTTGGGCTTCCGCTCCATTAAGGAGCGGATAGAACATTGGAGTCTTTCTTTTCGCACTCACCATCCTGAATTGTACAATGTTCCATTCAGTGAGTGGGAATTTCGAAGTTCCCTCGCCGCTTGTCCTGATACCGCTCCTGGGCCAGATAGCATCCACTCTCAGATGCTGAAACACCTTTCAGTGGACTGCCAGCGACGCCTCCTCGATCTTTACAACCGCATTTGGGTCGAGGGTGAGTTTCCGTCGCAATGGCGGGAAAGTCTTGTTGTCCCCATTCTGAAACCAGGGAAGAACCCTTTGGAGGTGGACAGCTACCGTCCCATTAGCCTCACCAACGTTCTTTGCAAGTTGCTTGAACGGATGGTGAGCCAGCGCTTAAATTGGGTACTGGAGTCTCGAGGCCTTCTGGCTCCGTCTGAGGGTGGGTTCCGTAAAGGCCGCTCCGCCACCGACAATCTGGTGAGCCTGGAGTCGGCCATCCGTACTGCCTTTGCCCGCCGTCAGCATCTGGTCGCTGTCTTTTTCGACATGCGGAAGGCGTATGATACGACATGGCGTCATCTCATCCTTTCTACGCTTCATGGATGGGGCCTTCGGGGCCCTCTGCCGATCTATATCCGCAATTTTCTATCATATCGTACTTTCCGCGTGCATGTCGCGGCCTCCTATAGTTCCTTCCAAGTCCGGGAGAACGGTGTGCCACAGGGTTCTGTTCTGTCTGTCTGTTTTTAATAGCCATTAACGGGCTCGCTGCGGCCGTGGGAAATTCTGTCTCCGCTTCGCTGTATGCTGACGACTTCTGCCTTTACTACAGCTCTATTGGCATTGAAGCTGCTGAACGTCAGCTACAGAGCACAATCCGCAAGGCGCAGTCTTGGGCTGTAGCGCATGGTTTTCAGTTTTCGGCAGCCAAGACCTGCGTTATGCATTTCTGCCGGCGACGCACTGTTCACCCGGAGCCGCGGCTTTATCTTGACGGCGAGCTTCTTTCAGTGGTAGAGTCACATAGGTTTTTGGGGGTGGTTTTTGATGCCCGGTTGACTTGGCTGCCTCATATTCGGCAGCTTAAACAGGTGTGTTGGCGGCATCTAAACGCTATATGATGCCTGAGCCACACCGGGTGGGGCGCCGACCGATCTACTCTACTACGGCTTTACCAGGCGTTGATCCAGTCCCGTCTGGACTATGGGAGTCTGGCTTATGGCTCAGCATCCCCATCTGCGTTGCGGCTGCTGGACCCAATCCTCCACAGCGGGATACGCCTTGCCACTGGTGCCTTTCGGACCAGCCCTGTGGACAGCATACTTGTGGAGGCAGGTGTCCCTCCACTGCGGTTATGACGCCAACAATTACTGGCTGCTTATTCTGCCCATGTTTTTAGCTCGCCCGGGCATCCAAATTATCATGTCCTGTTCCCGCAGTCAGTCATCCGTCTGCCAGAACGTCGGCCCCGGTCGGGTTGTCCGATCGCCGTATGTGTCAAACAGCTTCTCTACGGGCTTGAGTGTTTCCCTGTACCACCTCCTTTCCGGGCCCCTCTGCGTACACCCCCATGGTGTGTGCCTCGCCCTTACCTTCGGCTCGACTTGGCACAGGGCCCGAAGGACTCAGTCCCTCCGGTGGCCTTCTGATGCCGCTTTTATTCCATCCTGGCCACGTATCAGGGCTCTGGCGTTGTCTATACCTACGGTTCGATGGTTGCTGGTCGTGTCAGTTATGCACTAACTCTAGGGGACCATTCTGAACAACGTTCGTTGCCGGCTGGCTGCAGTGTTTACACTGCTGAGCTGGTTGCCATCTTTCGTGCCCTAGAGTATATCTGCTCCTGCTCAGTTGAGTCCTTCGTTATCTGTAGTGATTCCCTGAGCGGTTTACGAGCTCTCGACCAGTGTTCCCTCGTTCTCGTCTGGTGATGGCTATCCAGGAGTCCCTGCATACTCTTGCCCGTTGCGGCAGATCTGTGGTCTTCGTTTGGACCCCGGGCCATGTTGGGATACCCGGAAATGAAACTTGACCGCCTGGCAAAAGAGGCCACTAGTGCACCATCTCTGGAGATTGGCCTCCCAGCGACTGATTTGCGGGCACTATTACGCCGCAAAGTTTTCGATTTATGGGACACTGATTGGCGCAACCTGCCCGTGCCAAACAAACTCTGCCGTATCAAGGAGACGACTACTGTGTGGCGGTCATCCATGCGAGCCAACCACAGGGAATCAGTCGTCCTTTGTCGGCTCCGCATTGGCCACACCCGACTCATGCACAGTTATTTACTGTGTCATGAGGATCCCCCTCTTTGTCGTTATGGGGCGTCCTTGACGGTGGTCCATATTCTGTTGGAGTGCGCCCTTTTAACTGTGCTCAGGCAGACTTTTGCGCTGCCTGATACGCTCTCTGCGCTTTTATCTGACGACTCCATAGCGGACATAGTTCTGCGTTTTATTCGGGCAGGGGGATTTTATCGCTTAATGTAAGTGTGTGTTTTTGTGTTGATTCTGGCCTATGACCTACGATTTGTCTGATTTTTTTTTTTTTTTCATGTGTTTTTGTTTGTATGGTCGGCCAACCAACGTCACACTCTGTGTGATTTTAGTTCGTCTTGTCTGGTCTTTGTCTACGTTTCTCTTGTTCTGTGTCGTCTGTCTTATCGTCTGTTGATCGTTTTTATCCTCTGTGAGTGTTTTTAGTATTTGGAAAAAGGGACCAATGACCGTAGCAGTCTGTTTCCTTTAACCCCCACAAACCAACCAACCAATCAGTTGTCCATTGTATCAGACAGCTTGTGATGCCGCCATGTTAAGGTGTGTTACTGTGTGCAGTATGTGAAGTACATACATTTAAGCAGAACACTTTCCAACAGACTTCATCCTCATTGGAAAAAAATTATTCCTGGGGATACCAGCATACAAGAAATGGGGTTGTTCACACCTTACAGCTGGCCAAGGTTCTGACCAAAGACATGTCAGAACACCAGACTTTGAGGAGATGGTGTTGAATCATGTGACTGACCACCTAGCAACTTGCCCATGAAACGCCCACTTCAAAGGATACAGTGTGGAAATGACTGGTGGAACATGTTTTACACCCCTGTCATAAAGACCATGTGCAAGTGCAGGGACCACTGGAGTTTTGAGCCCTGCATTCACTTCTGCCAGTGGATTATACAGTGCAGTGCTGGACTTTGTGCAGTTTGATTGTTAACAGGTGAGATCTCATTCACCCTGATAGTGTTTTAAACAGCTGTGACAGCCATGCCTGGAGTGAGGACAATTCCCATGCCATCCACATCAATGGCCACCAGCAATGATTCTCTGTCAGTGTAATGGCAGGCATTATCCATGATCATCTAATAGTTTCTTACTTGCTGTCTTGCCATTTGACTGGTGGTGTTACTGAACTATGTGCTGCCACAGTTCTTGGACACTGTACCTCTGGTTGTCTGCAAAAGGATGTGGTTTCAACACCATCATGCACCAGCCCACTTTGATGTAAATGTGGCAAGCACCCAAACAACACACACCAGCGTTGTTGGATTTGGTGAGGAGGTCCCCACTTTGATGTAAATGTGGCAAGCACCCAAACAACACACACCAATGTTGTTGGATTGGATGAGGAGGTCCTGTCCCATGGCCAGTGAAACTGCCAGATCTTACACCTGTAAACTTTTCTCTGGGTAATGTCAAGACATTGTTGTATGAAACCTCCATAGAAACAGGTGAATGTCTGCTTGCTAGGGTCGAAGCTGCCTGTCTCCTGGTACAACGGGCACCAGGGATCCTTGAGAGAGGGTGCAGCAGAACTTTATACACTGTTGCCATACATGTGACGGTTGTCACTTTGAACAGTTGCTATGAGCTAACATTGTGGTTATGCACAGTACACTGTGTATGTCTGTAACAGATAAATATGCACTACCAACCACTGGCTCCCTATGTCAATATGATCGGTTGTGGACCCACTATCACCTGTTTCAGTTTGACCCAACAGATTTGAGACAGCCTATATGGAAGAAACCTAGAGATTTATAAAGTTACAGTGAGTCAAAGATTTTGAAAACGATTTCCACAGGTAGATGTGAACTCTGAAAATAATTTATTTATTATGAAAATTGATGGTGGAGGGGGAGAAAGGGAAGAGGAGGAATTGGATGGGCAATTGATGTCAGCTGCATTGACAATTTTCGCAGAATCAGTGTTGAGGAGGAAAGATATGTGTGGTACCAGGATTCGAACTGAGGATCTCCTGCTTGCTAGGCAGTTGCGTTAACCACCGTGCCATGTAGACACAGTGTTTATAGCAATTGTTCCCCCCTAATTTAATGTTTATGAAATGCAGATTAAAACTAAAGAGATTGCAAAAGGTAATAAATCGGAAAGTGGGTCCTGAATAAGTTGAAACAGAGATTG